>NC_034594.1:43237266-43274194 GCF_900095145.1 Mus pahari
TTCCCTTCCCTTCCCTTCCCTTCCCTTCCCTTCCCTTCCCTTCCTTTTCTTTCCTTTCCAGTTCAAGAAAAGAATAGCCCATACACTAGTGCTACTACACTTAGGGTGGGTCTTCTTATCTCAGTTATAATGCTATTCTAAAGTCTCCCTTGCAGATATGCTCAGAATTTTATCTCTCATGTGATTCCAGTTCTTGTCTGTGATTGTTTTGTTCTGATTCTTATAATTAGCATTAATTTATTTTATAAATCTAAAAATTTACTACGTTTGCAAATCATTCCCCATAAGGAAGGACTCTTATCTCAGAAGAAACTACACAAACCTGTCACAAAGCAAGAAATGTCTTGAGCATATGTCTCAGGTCGTTATTGCTGGGATGAAACCCTGTGACCAAAAGCAACTTGAGGGGGAAAGGGTGTGTTTCATTCACAGTTCCATGTACCAGTTCATTACAGAAAGCAATGAGGACAGAAGCTCAAGCAGGGCAGGAACCTGAAGGCCGGAGCTGATGCAGAGGAAGAAGCCTCGTGTGTTACCAGGGCACCAGAGCCGTCTATGTCCCACATGGTGAGCATAGGCCATGCCTATCCCTTCCTATGCTTGACAGCAGTTCGAATTAAAACACGCTAAGTAAAAAATTATCTTTTGGGCTGGTGAGATGGCTCAGTGGGTAAGAACACCCGACTGCTCTTCCGAAGGTCCGGAGTTCAAATCCCAGCAACCACATGGTGGCTCATAACCATCCGTAACAAGATCTGACACCCTCTTCTGGAGTGTCTGAAGACAGCTACAGTGTACTTACATATAATAAATAAATCCTTAAAAAAATGATAAAAAATTATCTTTTGATTCTCCAACAACATTCTGACTCCCCTGTGACTATGTTTACCAACTGCACATCAGATAGAGGGCTAATACACAAAATATATAAGGAACTAACAAAACTATACATCAAGAAAACAAATAACCCAATTAAAACTTGGGGTACAGATGTAAACAGAGAATTCTCAACAGTGAAGACTCAATTGGCTGAGAAACTGTCAAAGAAATGTTCAACAGCCTTAGACAACAGGGAATGTAAATCCGAACTACTTTGAAATTTTATCTTACACCTATCAGAATAGCTAAGATCAGTAAAACAAGTTTTGGCTTATGTTGATGAGGATGTGAAGGGGAACATTCATCCATTCCTGGTAGATATGCAAACTTGTAAGACGACTGTGAAAATCAGTGTGGCTGTTCCTTAGGAAGATGGGACTCAATCTACCTCGAGATCCAGCTATACCACTCCTCAACATATACTCAAAGGATACTTCATTCTGCCACAGAGACACTTGTTCAACCATGTTTATTGCTACTCTATTCATAATAGCTGGAAATTGGAAACAACTTCTATGTCTCTCAACAGAAGAATGGGTAAAGAAAATGAGGTACATTTGCACAATAGAATATTACTTGGACATTTAAAAAAATGAAATCATTAAAATTTTCAGGCAAATGGACAGAATTAGGAAAAAAAATCCTAAGTGAGATAACCCAGACCCAGAAATACAAATATAAGTATGTATTCATTTATATGTGGCTATGAGCTGTTAAGTCCATGACAACCAAGCCTCTGTAGAACCACAGAGTAATGGACTAGTAGGGGGCAGATAGATCGCCCTAAGAAAGGAAAATGTATAGTTATGAATGGATGGGGGGACAACAGTGAATCGAGTGGGGATGAGAAGAGACAGAGTGAATACAGAGAAAGATAACCAAATAAAGAGGTATTTGAGGGGTAGCATGAAAACCTAATACAATAGATGCTTCTTAAAATATAATCTATATATAAAGGTGATATAAATGAAATTGCCAAATATTGAGGGAGACAGAGGCCCAACTGGACATCTTTGTCACCGAACAAATATTCCAGTTCCAGGAATGGAATTGCATCTAATTGACTAGTTAACCAAAGGGGACTCATGGGAACCCATGAACAACCCAGACTATTGCCAAAACTATAGGCTGCTCTCCACAAGCTGATAGCAGAGCCCCATTGCTGTAGACAACACCTCTACAACTCATTGAACATAGAGAAATTGAACTGGTGCCTACATAGAGTCTTCACCCCCTGCTTGCTAGTGTCTTTGGTACAGAAAGGAGAAATGTGAACACCAACCCAGCCACAAAATCTTTGATCTATAATAGTGTCCTGCCTGCAAAATATGCTGGGGCAATGGCAGCATAAAGCATGCGAGAGTAGCCAACCAATATTCGATTTGATTTAAGGTTTCAAGAGATGTAACCCATACCCAACACTGGTTGAACCTGAAGAGCCTGAGATTAGATAGTGACCCAGGAGAAAATCAAATACTATAATTCTCCTAGGAGAACATTGCTATAAAATGATTCCTAATGACATTCTGCTATACTTGTGAATCAGTGCCTTGCCCAGCCATCTTCAGAGAAGCTTCCTCCCGCAGTAGATGGAAACACACAGCCAGACAATAAATAGAGAGTAAGAGACCTTGGAACACTCAGCCCTAAATGGGATGTCTCCATCATATCCCTCATTTCAGGGCTCAGAGAACCCGTGGAAGAAGAGGCAGAAAGAGTGTAAGAGCCAGAGGGGATGGAGGACCCCAAGAGAACAAGGCCCTCTAAACCAACAGGACTGATGCACACATGAACTCACAGACTGTGGTAGCAGCGGACACTGGGCTTATGTGGGTCTACACCAGATGGGGTCCTAGAGCCGAGAGGAGAAGCAGACATATGCCCCCAGCCCTAACCAGAAGCTATTGATAACCACTTGATCGATAACCACTTGCAAATGAAAATTTAGGTCTCTTTGAGGGAATTGCACTGGGGAAACAAACTATACTTAAGGTTGGGCTGCATGCCCCACAGTAGATGGTCAAACTCATTGGCATCTTTGGGGGTTCCTTGTCCCAAAATGTTGTCAGAGCTTTTGTATTTAATCTTATTTTTATTTTTTAAATTTTATTTGTATTTTTTTTTCTCTTTGTACTCTACAGGTTCCTTGGGTACATATTATGGCTTTCAGTTTAGGGCTTTTGTGTGACGCCTGAGTGGGAAAACAAGTGGGTCTCTGATTCTTGTGCCTTCTTTTGGGCTCTTATACTTGTGCTTGCTTGTTTTGTGCTATTCCAGTGTGTTAGTTTTTGCTTTTATCTCATTGTATCTTATTCTGTTATTACCCCCTTAGAAATGTATTTGTTTTCTAGTGAGAGACAGAAAGGGGATGAACCAGATGGGAGGGCAAGGGAGGTGGAACTGGGGAGGAGAGTAGACGGATGGGAACTATAATCAGGATCCATTATGTGAGAAAAAAAATCTATTTTCAACAAAAGGAAAAGCAAAGAAGATGTACATTTAATATGTATAAATCCCTGGTGGGAGAACTGGAGGGAAATGGTGAGCTTCATGTCACTTAGTGGATAGTGAGGAATATAAGGTGTGTCTCGCCACGATGTTTCTCTTACTTGATTTTCCTACCCATCATAGAAGATCGATGAGTCAGAGGAGTGACAGTGAATATGGCCTAGTCCTTAGCCCTCAACAAAATCTTCCTTTACCACCAAAACAGATACCTTAAAATTAATTCCAAGCCCTTCACTGGCCTTGAGCCTGAGCAGCAGTACAAATCTCTCTCCTACGGTACTCCTATAAAAGAAGTTCATGTGACTAACCTTAATATTGTATTTATTTTCATCTCCCCTATAGTAAGTTCGGATAGTCAAGAGAAGACCTCTTATCCACCCAGATGCTGCTCAACTTTGCCATATCTCCAAAACACAACAGTGTTCGCTCTACCCAGCTGAATTAACCTGGAAGGAAAATTTTCCTTCTGATAACCTAGTAAGAAACCTTGTCTTTTAGCTATCGCTGTTTTCCTGTTTGGTTCTTGGGTAGACTTCAAGGCTTTAATTTTCTCCCCCAGACCAAGTCATTCCCACATCTTTCATCCTCCCTCTTGAGATCTACATATTAATCGTCTAACGTGATGTGGCTATGTGCTTCTTCTCCGTTGCATGTGTCTTCCTCTGAGCTCAGGAACACAGGAAAGTAGTCATGATGTGAGTAATGTTCTAATCCCTGAGCAGTATACACTGATCACCAAGTCAGAGGGGTGAGTGGATGTACTCAGGTGCAACTTGATCCTTCACCTTTGCCCAGGGGAAATGACAATTTTTCTTCAATAGGATGCGTAGTTACATCTTCATAATCATATTTTCCTGCATTCGTTATTTAAAAAGAAATAAAGATGGTTAATGTTCTCAGACTTTTTTTTTCTTTGTTATTTTTTACAAAGGAAAATGAGGACCCCTGCATCACTAATATCCCGAGCATATGTTTCATCCCCCTGCTGGGTCATCCACACTGGGTGGCATCTCAGTTTGCTTTTGAGACAGGAGGTGTCTTTGACTTCGGGCTACATAGTGTAGATGCCAGAATAACACTGTGGACACTTTTGTGTGTTCATTGTGAGCAAATCCCCAGACCCCCATCCCTTTCCTGACCCAGTGTCAAATGGGTCATGTCTGAAAACACAATTCAGATTTCTTTACTACAGATTATTCACTTTATCCGTATTTATCTTTAGCTGAAATTATCCCGGAGAACCTTTGTGTTGAAAGGGCTTTTTTTTTTTTTTTTTTAAGTAAATCTAAAAGCTGAAGGCAGGTGTTGGAAGCAGAAAAATCATTCCTTGAACTCCCCAGGAGTTGATCAAAGAGGCAGCCATAAATTGCAACAAAAGCAGAGATCCACTCTGCTCTGAAAGCCAGCCAGCAACACTGGAAATGTTTCCTTATTTATTCCATTAATTCTGTGATAGCAATCTCTACTGACAAGATTTGCAAATCTAATCATTTATTAATGAAACCTGTCTGGTGGATTGTACCCAAGATCCTCCTGAGGTCCCAGCCTCTATGTGGCCACAGCCCTTAGCTGGCTACAAGCTTGTTGTCTTGACAGAACGTGACATTGGAATTTCTGAGATTCTCAGGAGAGCACCAACTCCGTTAGAGCTTATGACTGTATTCAAAGATGGCCGCCGGGCACAGCCTTGCTCCAAGGACCAGCCTACTGACCAGTTTTCAGGATCCACACAGCAAATATGGTTTCTTCTGTGCACAGAGAACATTCTCTGTACATCCCAGGCTGACATGTGTGGTTATAGGTTTTGCTGCAGACAGGAATGAAGAATCGGACCTGCGTTTGCATTATTACTGTTACTCACCCTGACAAAGATAAGGTTGACCCGACTCTTGACTAAGACATTGATTTTTTTTCCTAGAAATTTCTCTGTGGTTTCAGATACTTCCAAAATATCACCCCGTTTCCTTGGTGACCGTCTAAGCTTTATTCCCTACGAACCGACGTGGCATGATTCATCAGTGAACAGCCAGCAGCAGCCACCGGGTTTACAGGCTTCCTAAAGATTTCCTGGAAAGAAATTCCTGCCCTGAGCTCTTTCAAAGGCTCTGCTTTTGATGTTTCACAGAGCATAGCTCAAAGTGATGATGATGATAATAATGATAATAATAATAGTTCTGTAACACGTCCATGAGGAACAGCAGTATTGATGGAGATAATGAGATGCAGAAATGAAAACTCCTCAGCAACACTCCCTCACATGTGCCTAAGCTCTGTTCATTAATCTCTGATAATTAGATATTTTGCAGAGGTTAACAGCAGTGGCATGTGGTAATTAAGGACTCCGTCACTACCAAAGGGATTGAAATGCTTCTAGTGTGACACATGTCCGGCTTTCAGTATGTGTTATGTTTGCTTTAAGTATGGATTCCCCATGTAAGAAGTGTGTTGTGTGCATGTGTGCGTGTGTGTGTGTGTGTGTGTGTGTGTGTGTGTGTAGAGGGAGGGAGGAAGGGGGGAAGGGAAAGAGAGGTCCATGATCTTATATTACTTTCTTCAGTGAAAGTTAACAAAGTATTTTAGTTGTAAACTAAATAAAAGAACGACCTATGTCTTGCAATCATCAATTTTTTTTGGCTTGGCCATGTGACCTTAGAGAGGTTTCTGATGCCCTTTGCCTCAGTTTGTCCATCTGTAAGATGCTGTGGTAATAGACTCTTTAGAGTGTTATAATTTAATAATGATATCCACCAAAATTGCTTTAGCATTCACTGATGATATACATTATGCCACGTGCTGTTCTGAGCCCATATGTGTCCTCAAAACATTTCAGAGCAAAAGGGGCTGAATAGGCTGCCAGTACTACTTAATTCACCCTGAGGTATCCAAGCCACTCGAGAACAAACTTCCCCCAAGGGGTAGTTCGTTGGACATCATTCTCCCTTTTTCTTCTAGAATAAGGAATACACCTCATAGCAACTTTACTTTGGTAATAGTAGCCATTTGGCCTAGGCTGGGTCTACTAGCACGAGTCCATCAGTGAAAGAACCCGTTAGTAGAGACTCACACGATGAAGAAGGGAGCTACTCCATCCTTGAGCTCTTTGGGTTATCGGGCTAAATGAGAGGTACTGCTGGACCTACACCCCGCCAGAGAGATGGTTTATCTTGGCTCCCAGCTGTGAGCTCAGTCCAGCAAGGCAGGAATGCCTGGGCTGTGGCAGCAGGAGAGTGAAGCGGCTGGCCACAGGGTAGCTGTGGACAGGAAGCAGACAGTGATGAACACTGGCACTCAGCACGCTCCCTCCCTCCCTTCCTCCTTTCTATTCAGCTCAGCTGTCTAGTCCATAAAATGGTACTGACCAAGTTCAGGCTGTGTCGCCCTCTCCAGTTAACCCTTCATGGAAATGCCCTCATGGACATCCTCAGAGAGGAGGCTCCTAAGTCAATCTAGGTTAATTGACAATGAAGATGAGCTATCTCCCACCCCTTCCCCTCTCCCTTCTTTCCTCTGTAATGTCACAAACTGCATATCTGCATATTTAAAACTGATATTGGTTGGAATTTTTTTTTCAAGGCAAGTGGGAGAGGGGAGAAGGAAGTTTCTAATCCTTAACTCTGCCTTAAAGGCTGACTTTCAAAGGCCTCGGGTCCTAAGAGGGAGAGGGATTTTGCCTATATTTTGAGTTTTGTTTTGTTTTTCCCAGACTAAGTCAAAAAAGCAAACTGACTAGAGCTAGCTAGCTGCCTTGCCCCAGGAATGGGGTTCATTTTTATCCAGTGTTTCAGGATCGCCTCCCTGGAGTCTTTAGTCATGCTGTAGCTGAGGCCAAGAGTGAGGGTTTCAATGGCGAGTGAAAGAGTGAAAGCCCCTTGCTGGAGCCTGGCAGAGTTTCCATAGCAGCTGGCCCAGCCATTAGCAGTTTCCAACCCCTCTCCCCAGATGAGTGTGAACGGGCAGGCTGGCACTTGCTTTTCCAGATCCTCCTTTTACTTTTATTGGTGGAGGGGAGCTTTTAAAAGATTGCCACTTCCATGGAAAGAAGAGGAAGAGGAGAGAGAGAGAGAGAGAGAGAGAGAGAGAGAGAGAGAAACACCTTTGTCAGCATTAAACTAGAATTAAAGGTATTCCAAGGAATGATCTGTAAGTTCTGCAAGGTCTTCTTCAGACAGAAAGATTTATTCCCAAAAGTTTATTCCCAAACCTTCCTGCCATAGATGAGAACTGACATCCAAGGGGCTTGGTTTCCTCCCAGTCCCATTTCCTCCTGATTTTCTTTGTAAAAGCAACCTTCAACTTCTGTGTGCTGACACCATTACCTGGAACAGCAAGCTGAGCCCATACAGTCTTGCTCTCCCCAAGTGTGGTGAAGACAGGGAGACAGTTATTTGACAATAAGTGACATACTTCTGGCAGGGTTTTCTATTCAAACATCGAAAGGAGATTGAAGATGTAACAAAAAAAAAAAAAAAAAAAGGCAACAGTGTGCTACTGCCGTGTGCTATTCTGTGAACTTGTTTTTAAAAAAACAAAACCAAACAAACAAAAAGAACCCAAGCCATTGGTTTGTACTGCATTCCTTACTGCACCACATCCAACAGCCCAAACCAAATGGCATCACTCAACCAAGACAGAACTAGGTTGCTTATCTGACCGCCTAACAAAAAAATCAGAAGAGAGAAATGACCAATCCCCTTACTTTGTTCTCCACTTCTGCCTTTCTGTTTGCTTGGTTAGAACACTCACTGTCATACAGGAGGTGTTTTGATTCTGGAGTCACCAAGAAAGGGCAATTAAGATCTTTAAACTTATCTTGATGGAATTTGGTTTCGGGCCAACTTGTTTGTCCTGGAGATTTTGGAAACTCGTGCAAATCTCCTCATATCGACTGGCTTCCACCACATGAGGTATTCTTTCCCTTTGCCTGTTGCCAGATTAACCTGGGCAAAAGTAAAATCTCACCCTTAATCTCTCCTTCAAGGACTTTTTCTCACTTAATCCTAACACAAAGGGTCCTTCTCTCCCAGTTTAGAGTGGTGGATCTGCCTTTGTAGAGTAAGAGATCTTCATGTGCCGGGCCTGGCACAGATGAACTTGGAAGAGAAAGGATGAAAGCGGCCATGGTTTGGCTTTGCAGTAAGGGAAAACCAAGCTCTAACGACGACAACAAAGATCGGGAGAGAGAAAATGACTCTTCTTGTTAAAGTAAATTAATTAGTTGGATTTATATGAGGAGACAGAAGGGAAGGAGCCAGGCTGTGTCCCACATTAATAACTCCCTCAGGAGAAGCCAGATTGGATTGAAAGAAGAGGACGGGGGAGGGGCCTTCATGCCACCTTGGAAGGGAAGGATCTTGGGTTTTCCTCTCTTTGCACTCTGTCACCCCTGCAGACACAAGCACATATCCTGAGCCTGACATGAAAATGATGTCATCTTTCTTTTTGACTCACCAACCAGACTACATTAATCCCCTACAGCGTGAAGGCCAGCAGGAGGCTGCTTAAGGGACTTCAGGCCTGTGAATAAATGATGACCCAGTGGTTAGGGGGCGGTAGCCTAGAGACATTCAGGATGCATTAAAGCAATTAGCCGAAAGAGAAGCAGAGAGTACAATTTCCAATCCCCAAGAAGGACCAGGCCATGCCTGGAACTGGGTGGGGAACTCTACAACTGTAGGTTGGTGAGAAACACTTAGCAAAATGACTGCCCAGTAAAGGATCGTGGGCGGAGTCCTGCCCTTTGGCCTGGTTCCGTGCTACCGCCACTGAGAGTGAGGAGAGGGTTTGAGGTGAAAGCCACCAACTGGATTCTCCCGCAAATCGCTGCTCTTGAGCCAGCCCTGTCACAGATATTTCTAAATTGGGGCTCATTGGTACCCCCTGTTGAATCTGATTCCAGGAACGCTTTCTGTTTGGCCAGAGCCTTTGCTTTGGCCCAGTATTTAAAACAAATAAAACAAACAAACAAAAACAAACTAAATCAAAGCAATATTTTTAAAATTCAAAAGAGATTTTTCGATCATCTTGCAAAGCCTGTGGTGTGTTAATGCCCGGTTGGCACTCCTGCCTGACCCCAGGATGCTGGAGTAGCTGGGTGCCCTCCATGTTGCCCCATGTTTCACTCTTCCCTGGCACCAAACCTCCCTCCCCACCTCTGCTCATTTACATGCATTCGGTCCTCTGCATGCCATCTGAGTTTCTGATCTCTACTTCATTAATTGATTCATTTCTTTTACTTCCTTACTTACTGGGACAGGAGCTTGCTGTAATGCTCAGGTTGGCCTGGAGCTAAATATGTAGTACAGGCTGGCCTTAAATGCAAAAATCCTTCTGCCCCAGACATTCAATTCTGCCATTCAAGGCACACACTAACATGCCATCGTAGACTTCAACCTGAATTGGTTTCTGAGTTTGGGTCAATCAGAAGTATCAGGTGAACTCTGGAACGTCCAGGCCTGCTTTCTACATAGATTCCCCTTCATCCCTGCTCTCTAAAGGGCTTTCTTTCATCCATCCGACCTTGCATAGGAAACCCCCACCTCCACCCCCCCAGACACAGCCTTGACTCTGAGTCTGTGTCCTTCCCAGATGAAGCTCTGGAATATACCTGCTCATTTGTTTCAATCCATTTAGAAACAGTAGCAGACCAGGAGGGAGCCCTGAGAATAAAGGGGGATCGGCACAGGCTTTAACCGCAGCAGTCTGGGCCTGTGTGGATACCCACCACAAGAGCAGCCAAGACAATGCCGAGCTAAACACAATGATTCCAGACAGTTTCATCTTCACTTCAGCCATGAGGAGATGTTTGACAGAGCCCCTAGCTCCTAGGAACAGCCAGCCAGAGCATTCCTCCTTCCCTGATGCTGTGTGCTTCCCCGAGAGAGGAACCCTCCCCCCCCCTTTTTTTTTGTTCTTATTTGAATGAATTTCCAGTTGGAACTATCATTTAAAGATGAACAATAGTACCAGTGACTCCAGGAGATTAAATCCCACAGCCTGAACTCTCTCCTCAGAGAACCTTTTCTCACCTCTTGCCTCCCCAACTCTCTCTGCCTCAATCACTTAGGCCTAACAGGAAGGAACTGCTAAGAGGAACTTCCCTCCCTTTCCTCCCTCCTCCTCTCTCCCTCCCTCTCCTCAGCTGTGCTACATTTGGGCACTTCTAAAAGGCACATCTCATCGTTCAACTGGCACCCTAGTCCCCCAGTAAACAACCACATTGTTTAAAACTAAAGGGCAATCTGTGTTTTGAAGGTGGCTGAGGGGCCTGTTTGACTACTATGCTCCAAAGCCGAGAAGGCAATAAAAAAGTCCAAGGTACACAGTCAGAAAATGAATAATTCAACTTCCCTCACACGCTGAATTAACCTTGACTTATTTTATGCTTCCCCGCCCCCATCACGCCAACTTTTGCCTCTCTCCAACTGGAGTTGGCTGGAATCATCCAAGCACGCATTTCAATCCCGTCTGGAACCATCTTCTGCTCTATTTGGATCACAGAACATGAGAGCAATCGGGCAAGTACGAGCTCCCTACAGGAAGGGGTGTCATGAGAAAGCCTACAGTGCTGGGTGCTTGGGGCATCACCCACACCCAGGAAAGATGACCAGCTGATATTGACAGCTAATACTGAGAGCCAGAAGATAAAGCAATTCAGGATGTAGGGAGCCTCTGTGTTCCTATTTTTGTATCACTCATTTTTTTTTTTTTGACACAACTCTCTGCCCCAGCTTCCTCACAATACTGCCAAAGAGCAACAACTCAACACTTAACAACAACAACTACCACCTTCACCCCACCAGGAAAATAAGAACCCCCATGGGGCACCCAGCTTTGAAAGGCAGGTGGAGTACACTCATGCCTTCTTAAGATCAGCTCACCTCTCACAGGTCGAGTGAGGCAGTATCAAATGCTAGGCACAAAGGTACATGGGGTGTGTGGGGGTAGGGAGGAGAGGGGACAAGGCTCCTGATATATAAAAGCCTCGTTTGTCTTGGAGATGTCCCTAAGACCCTTCCCTTGACCACTTTACAGAGAAGGTGGAAACAAATAGAGAGACAAACGTGCTTGCCCAGCTCAGAGGAAGATAGAAGCAACCCCGTGCACATGCGGTGGTTCCCTTGGTTATGCTATGAGATAAATAGGCATGGTGGTACATGGCTGTGGTCTGGGCTACTTTGGAGGCTGATACAGAAGGATAGCTTGATTAAGTCATCTGAGTTACAGAGTGGGTTCAAGGCCAGCCTAAGCCTAAGAGTCTGTCTCAAAAGAAAAAAAGTGCGAAAGGGGCTGGGGGATCCAGTTCAGTGGTGGTTTAAATAGAAATGGCTCCCATAGGCGCATAGGGAGTGGCACTATTAGGAGGTGTGGTCTTTTTGTAGTAGGTGTGGCTTTGTTGGAGGGAGTGTCACTGGGTGGCAGGCTTTGAGGCCTCAGAGGCTCAAGCCTGACCAGTACGTTAGGGTCACTCCCTGCTTCCTGCCAATCTGGATATAGAACTCTCAGCTCCTTTTCTAGCACCATGTCTGCCTGCACACCACTATGTTTCCTGCCCTGATGGTAATGGACTAAACCTCTGAAACTGTAAGCCAGTCCCAATGAAATGTTGTCCTTTTACAAGAGTTGGTGCCATGGTCATGATGTCTGTTCACAGCAATGGACTAAGACAAATTCAGTGGTAGAACACTTACCTACCAAGACCAATCCTCCGTCCTGAAAAGAAAAAAAAAAAATACTGCATCCATTCAGATGGTATCCTTGGAGATATTAGGAGCTGAGGCAAAAGGGAATCTGAATTGGACTTAAGATGCTCTCGTCAGCACGGACAAGCTAACTTCTAGAAGAATGTTGCAGATATTGTCCAAGAGAATTTTCTGGAATGGTGGAATGTCCTACGGATGTGTTTCTCAGTGTGATAGCCACTAGCCATGTGTGGCCACCAGACAGCTGACTTGTGGCATTTTAGTCTTTCTCAATTTTCAGTGACTTACATTTAAAAGCAGCATTGGGTAGTGGGCAGTGTCGGAGATGGCAAGGCAGAGGCAGCATCTTCTACATCATTTCTTTAAGAAGCAGCCTTAGGAATGTCTGTCTCCAAACACTTCATTCAGAAATTCCTTCCACGTTTTCAAACACGGGGAAGGAGGAAGCAAACGCTGGCTCGAGCTTCCTAGAGGTGCCAGGTCTGAGAAAAGCACTTTCACATTTGAGAGTGAAGCTCTAACTCCACTATAAATGGTATTACCCAGTTGCACAAGCGGGGCAATCTGCAGGTGACAAATTGAAGTATATGGCCAAGAGTTACAAGATGAGTAGCTGGCAGAACTGGAATTTTAGTCCCTGTTATATTAAGCATTGTTCTCAATGCTAATGTCACAGAGTGAAAACCAGCCACTGGTTACCAAGTTCATGGTTATGTCTGACTTGATCTTTGGTTACCAGATTTTCTTGGGTCAGAGTTGAAAATATTGGATAAAGGAATGACCTATGTGGTTGTGCTTGTTGGTATTAACAGTGTGACACTCAGGTATGAAGTGGTCCCTCCGATGATTTTGCTATTGTCGCTGAAGGAGGAACTGAAACCCGAAAGAAGTCCGTATTAGGAAAAAAAATAGTGACCCAAGGAATAAAATCCCCTTTCCCTGGGGGGGGGGGGGAAGCAAAAATAGCCTTCCTCTGAAACCATCAGGGCCCCTTAAAAGAGAGCAGGCTTACCAAGGAGAGTCAGTCTAGCACCCCTGGCTATGGCTGATGAAAAGAAAGCATATCCCTGCTGCTGGCCATTCATGGGACAAGGTTGGTGTTGGTTATAATTAGAGCTGCCTTTCTAGGAGGCGGTGGGTGCTTCCAATGCCAGCTCTGCATTTGCATCTGGCAGCTGGGATGCTGCCACCTGGCCTGCTCTGTTCTCCAGAGGCATCTCAGCTGCTTTCTCAGGGCAGGTGTGATAGGGGGCAAGGAAGGGAGGGAGGGAGAAAACACAGCAGGGACAGGGACCATCCTGCAGGCAGCCATTCACAGTGTGAGTCTGCCCTGCTCCCGCAGCAGACTGCTGCTACTCCAGGACCCCTCAATGGCTGCTCGCTTTCTACACCAATGAGCTCTGGGGTGATAAGTTCAATCCCCAGTTCTGTCAGACCTGCAGTTTCTTCAGTGACCTACTTTCCTCACTCCGTGGTGTTGGAACAATGCCTTGCTCTGATCCTTGTTTAGACTCATTTTTGCCATGGTACAGAAGCCCAGGCTTTTGCCAGGCTCTCTCCCCTCCCCCACACCCCTTGAATCCCTGACAAGTGTTGATGGGAAAAGAAATAAAAAAAGAGAGAGAAAGAAAAACACGGGGGAAAAATAGGTTTTGGTCCTCCTACAGACTCTCGGGCTCCAGAGGAACCAAAGGCTGGCCCATCAATAAGAAAGAAATCAACATGTGCTTCTCAACCCAGAGCAGAATTGGAATCTGAGTCTGTCCCTCTCTAGCAATCTACCTTTCACAACCCACCACCAATTCCTCAGGAAGAGTGATAAATAGCCCATGCAATGTCGGGAACACTCTGGATCCCACAGCATCCAAGAAATCGCTGCTTCTGAAGTTTCAGACTCCCAAAGGCATGAGCACTAGCTCCTCCCTCTTGGATGAGCCAGCCCACGAAAATCTTTTTCATACTCTTGGTCACCACCGCTATTACTGAGAGAGTGGAGTGACCAAGGAGCCAGGGAAATGGCCCAAAAGATTCTTTGTGCTCTGTGAAGCAAATGTAAGATCTCTAAGCAAACGCCAGATAATCTGACCCAAGAAATAATACTGAAGAACGATAAAATCATAATCAGCCTCTATTGATTGGTTGCTAGAGCCATGACTGTCCTGTGTGCTTTTGAATTTGTGATGTGCCTTCTTGACTAAGACCCCTTAATACAGATTCTGCTGATGGCCTCATGTCATAGATCCTGGGGTACAGGGCAGTGCCTGCTTCCCAAGGGGTCAGCTTGGATCTGAATCATCAATCTCTCCAGAGTCCATACCTGGCATGGACACTGGGTCTAGCTTTAAATTACCTTCAAATGCCACCTCCCCATATTTTCTCATCTCCAATATTAGGATGACTTGCTAGACTGTGACCTACCCGGCCTCCAGCAGTCTCTCCTCTTGCCACCTCTGTGAACCCTAGCTGAACCCACCCTGGCTCCTTCCCCCTACTTGAACCTGCCAACACACCGCTCCTCTGAGATACCTTTTCTGTTTCCTCTCCAAGAGGACTGGAGCTTTCAAAATGGGCTGCTGACCATGTTGGGCTCAGGGTGGAGGGGATCCCTAAACCCCAAGTCCCTTCTAGTCCAGGGTGATGTGTGCTTTGGAAAATGTAAAGGGAATCCCAGAGATTTTGAGAGACTCTCCTCTGGGAGTAAAATAGAGGGCTCTGCAGGGATGTCCTTTTGGCTGTGTCCCTTCTCCCACCAGGTCTGCTGCTTAGTGAGGATAGAGTTTAACGTTGTAGAGTATACCTCAAAACCACAGAATGCATTCACCCTGGTCCTACTAAGAACACAAAGATGGAAGGAAAACTCTGGAAACTGGGTGTCATGGAGGGGTTCCCTAATCTGGAATGACTAACTCACAGATTTAAAAATTACTTTGGTGTTGGGAAGATGACTCAGTGGGGGGGGGGGAAGCACTTTCTGTGTAAACAGAACCCAAGTTTGTGTCCCCTGCACCTACATAGAAAAAGCCAGACATGGCTGCAGGCACCTGTAACAACAGCACTGGTGTTGGTGGGAGGGTGGTAAATAGGGGCGGGAGGATTTCTAGGGCCTGCTGACAGCCAGCCTAGCTAGATACACACTATCGATCAAACAACAAAAATCCCCAGTAACCTCTTGATTGAGTTTCAGATTATCTGGTGTTTGTTATAGAGTTTATATTTGCCTTATAGAGCACAAAGGATCTTTTGGGCCATTTCACTGGCTCCTTGGTCACCTCACTCTTAAGAGAGTATGACCCTGTTTCAAATGGATATGGCAGAGAATGATAAAACGTAATACCTTTTATCTTTCTCTGGGTACTGTGAACACAGGAGTATGCAAATCTGTGCACGCACGCACTAATTAGATCATCAGTTGTCTTTTTGTGACTTTTAGCTGAGAACACCTATTGAATGGAGTTACTCACCCATGATCAGCCCTACAGGAGGCTATGCAACAACTTCTTACTCAATGTTGGTTACCGACATCCCCACCCTTTCTTATGCACTGGCTCATCTCCTATGCCTCTCCCCAAATTACCCAAGGGAAGAGAACCTGTCCAGCACTGCATCTGACTTCCTGGCCTTAGCACTCATTCCTTCCTCTTCTGCATGTTCCTCCTCATCTTCATGTAGCTGCTGGACTCATATGCCTCCTTGCCCAAAAGAAGCCCCTCTACTGCTCAGCCTTGAGTAGCCATCCAGTGATTACCCTACACACTATGTATTTCCTTCATACAATTTAGCACTCTGTGTAAGTGTCTTGTTTAATCCCTTTTCGAAGAGGATTGTCTTAACTCCCAGCTATAGAATGAATGCCCAGGGCTGAAAATAACCTGCAATGTTTGTGAGTTTCCGAGGGTCCTCCGCCTTCCCCCTCCCCTCCCATTCTATTCTTTCCTACCTCTGTTCCTTCCTCTACTCGCCCTCCTCCAGATTTTGGCTGATGTGCCTCCGCTGAGCTATTTTCCAAATCGGGAGAGTCACTCTGTATGCAAGGGCTGTCATCCTAGTTGGGACATCTCCAGTGAGGCTTGGCTTTGGTTTTGTTTCGCTTTCCTTTTTCTTTTCTCTCTTTCTTTCTAAACAGGATACAATATAGCCCAATCTGGCAATGTACTCAATATGTAACCGAGGCTCTTTCTGAACTCCTGATCTCCTGCTTCTACCCCAGGCCACCCAATGGTATATATCACCATGCCCAGCCAACATTTGGTTTTCAGCAATTCCTTTAAATTGAGATGCTTCTGTGGTACACCATGAGAGCTTCTTAGCTTCTGTGTTTGCTTCCCTGCATCATTATAGTAGCTTTCAGTCTTTCAGACATATTAACATATGCTTAATTATGCTCAGATTTAAGTGGCACAGTTTTAAAACTCAAATAAATAGTAAACACAAGGGCCCCTGGAACTTGACAGAAGCCTGCCTAAAGAGAGCAAATGTGTTAGTGGGGCCTGAGAAGGAAGATTTGGAGAGAAATCACCTCCCCTTCCCACATCCCCAGTCACTCAGGGAAGTAGGGAAATCTTGAACACCTCAGTAAGAGCCTCTGCTCTGGCCTGACCCCTTCCTTCAGCTCCGGTGCAACCCCTGAAACCTACTAGCTTCTCCCGATGTTGCCGCTGAACAGGATGGCTACAGTTCACCTTTCTTCCAAAGGAGGAGTCCTACCCCTCACTGAGCAAAGGAAAAGGGCTTCTCTCGTCCCTCTTAAATTGTGACAACAAACAGCGTAAGACTGAACCATTGGACAAGAGATTGGTGGCACAGGACATCCTTTCCTGGGGTAACTGAGTGCCTTTCCGCTCCAAACATGCCTGCCGGTGGGTTTGTCTAGCACCCAGGTGCTCTAGATGCTGAGTAGTCACCAGGACCTGCAGGCAAGGCCATCCATCCAGAGGTTGGGATGAGGCACAGAATGATACGATTGAATCCTCGTGGGCAGTTCTGTTGGGACTGAAAGCCGTGGAAATGTGGGTCCTTCCTTACAATGCTGCCCACTACTTCCCACCAACCCCTCTGACACATGGCTTTCAGCACTGGCTTTTCATAAGAGACCACTACACATCTTTCCACCAGCTCTCTCCTCTGTCCCTTGTGAACTCATACATCCATATCTGTAACTTACAATAAAAAGACCCTAAATTATAGACTACTTAAAGAACGAAGACCAGAGCTTGACACCTGCTCCTTGCCACAGAGGCTTCAGACTATGTTTATGTTGCTCGCCCCTAACGAACAGTGGGATTAGCGTGAATGATGCCCAAATAATTGCCTCCCTTCCCAAAAGAAACCTAGACAACTTCCACATCTGGACTGCCATGTGATTCCCAAGTAGACAACCAAAATTACATTTTCAGAGACAAGGGGGTCAGGGGAGAATGAGTATCAAGAAGAAAATCTAATCTGTCTCAAAAGGCCATGAATGAAATAAAGAAACTGTGTGCTGAGTTCCTGACTCACATGATCACTGTGGGTCAGCCATCAACATGTAGATAGAAAAAAAAAAAATAATTGGCATAAGCTCCTTGAAATTTCTGCCTACAGCCTCCCCAAGGAGGCCTCGGGGAGATTCAGATAGCGTTTGAACAGCCAGGGTTTGATAATGAGAATTGACATTCTAGTGTGTACTACAAAAGACACTTCCCTCCTGGAATGGAGAAAAGTACTTTAATCAGCCAAAAAGTTGCTACTATAAAAAGGGGATGAAAGACCCCCCCTCATTGATTGTCACTAGTCCCTGCTCCCACCAAATGTGCAAGCCCCTCTGGCATTAGCCATGCCTACCTCATTAATACCATTTGTTCACTGCTATGCCAGAAAACCCAGCTGATTCCCAGGAAGCACTGGACGGAAGGTTGCCGGGGTTTCCAGTTGCTTAGGCACACAGTTCACACCCCATGTGTTAGGAACTCCCTTGCTTTTCCAACTACTCTGAGAATCTGGGAAATGAGAAATGGGCTTCCAACAGAATGGTCTCTGGCTCCTCCCTGCCTGGTCAACCCCCAGGGTGTCTGCATAATAGTTATTAGTTGCAAGTGCAAAAAAAAAAACAAAAATGATCAGAAGCAAAGATAAAAAGGTTAAATTCACATATGAGACATGAAGAGTGAACAGACCTCAAGACTGAAAAACGGTAAGTTGAGAAAACCTCCTCTTCCTCCAACGGAAGCTAAAGATAAAACAAAGCATGCTTTATGCCCAAGGCAGAAAATTAAAAATTGAGCAGCTTCCCTTCTGAGAAGGGGACCATAGGATGAGCTTGCTACATATTCTCCTCACCACCCTCTGTTCAGATTACCTGCTAGCATGCTGATTTCCTTCATCCCTTGCTTCTAGCTGAAGCAAACACCCTAGTACCAATCAGCATGGATGCTGAGACTGTCCACGAGGCAATAATCCTGGCAAACTTTAGTGAGGCATCAGATGCTCCGGCTTGTGGTAAATATTCACATGCCTAGTACACAGCCAAACTTATCCTTGAATCTACTTTGGAGTCCAAGGGTATGTGCCCTCCTGTGTGCATCCTGCAACAATTTATTGCCCTATGTGGAGTACAAAGACAAGACATCCTTGGTGTGGGTAAGAGCATTTCTGAAAACCCAGCCCCAGAGGACCCTGTGAGCAATAGCAGGAGACACATGGCTTTTCTGCAGCTTAATGTCTTCCTTTGTTCCAACTTCTTTTTTCTCTCTGTTCTTCCTTTCTTTTTTGCTTCCCTCCTTCCTTTTCACATCCTTTCTTCCTTCTGTGGTGACAAGGTTCATACCCAGGGCCTTGCACATGCTAGACAAGACCCCTTGAGCCAGATTCCTGGAACCTGCTATATTTACTCTTTCAACAGTATACTATCCATTAAATTTACTGTATGAAATAAGAAAAAAGTTAACTGGAATAGATAAAAGAGGTCTTGAAACCCAAAGATTCTAGCTTGAGATGCCGCTAGAGAGAATCAAATGGTCTTCCCTTGAACTACCCCAGTGTAGTGGGTTTCCAGATTCTCACAGGGGTTCGGAAAAGGCAGCTCAGTTTTGTTGACAACAGAGTAGCCACAGATTTCTATAATATGGCATATGAGAACCCAGGAAGATAGAACAGTTTCTTGGGAAAGGGTGGCACACAAAATCTCTAAAGCATGGTTGTCCTGTAAATGCTTGGGTCTGAACACTAGCAAAGCTACTAACTGGTACTCGAATGCTATGGTCTCAGTGCTTGTGTTTTTCCAAACTTCATAGGTCGAAACTTAGTCCAACTGCAATAGCCCTAAGCAGTAACCATTGGGCAATGCTTCCCCACAGGATTACTGGCCTAAAGAAGGTCAATAGAGTTGTTTTCCTTTCCACCCTGGGAGGATGCAAAAATACATGCCATTCCATAATCAGAAAGAGGATCCTTACTAGCCACCAAAGTTTCCAGCACCTTCAACTTGGATTTCCTATCCTCCAGTACTGCCAACAATACATTTTTGTTGCTTGTAAGCAACACACTTATAACTAAAATTTTATATTTCATATAAAAAATTTTTAAAAAGCAACCCATTTTTATAGCAGATGGGATGGACTGAGACTCCCCTGCCCCCTGTTCTCTCTGTTATAAAATTAGGCTAAGGAATATGGTAAGCCATCCTGCCAAGAGTGGTACAGAAACAACAATGAGAATTTAAGATTAAAAGGCCAAAGAAACAGGCAGGAAAGAAGAGCTGAGACTAAAGGACACTCCAGAGAGAGCCGTTAAGCAAGCACCATGCCTCTGGTTTATCTCCTTTGCACACTGAGCTCCCAAAGGCTCCCACCTGAGCTTGGCACCAGTGCAGAATATCACAGGAAGAGCTCAGGCTGCCCCATAGTGAGGAAACGTTGAAGCAGAGCCTGGGAACCATGAAGTCAGACAGCTTCTAAGGTTTGCCCTTGAAGCTCACTTTCCTGTGCCTGTTTACGGACACGGTCATGAATTTTTTTAATGATGGCCTATACTACTCCGGCCAATACCAAGGTGGAGAGCTGTCATGGTAATGATGAACTCATATACATCAACTTTTGATGAGAGAGGGAGTTTGAACTGAGATGAGAGCATGGGTTGCAAAAGTAAACACTTCAAAATGCGTGAGTGTCTGGTGGGTCGGGGCCAAGCCATCATGGGGTGGTGAAATTCAGCCACGGCTGTGAGTCTCTACTTAGAAAAAATATCTAGTACCTTTCTAGATAAACTATTCTATTTGTGGCTGACCTTGACTCCCTGCCTGCCAAAGGTATAGGACTTTCTCCAGAGTTTCAAGTGCTCCTCAGCTCACACTCAGGAGTGTGTCAGGAGTAGCTTTTCCGTATCAAAGAAAGAGGCCATGTGCTCACACTCTGGTCTTTGTTATCCTGTCGTCTTATCCACAGCAGAAAAGAAAATCAGTGCAAATACCAAAATGAGAAGGAAGAAATGGATAGGCATGGCAGAGAGTGGGAGTGGGGCCGGGGGTGAATAATAATAGCAGAAAACTAAGAACAAAGTGAACGGCTTTCTTCCAAGATTGCTGAAGTGCAATAGCCAATTTGTTCCTATAGAATGAGAGTTTGGCATCTAAAGATAGAGCCCTCATTCATAAAAAGCAAACATCTATCTATTCAATACTGGGACTATGCCAACCAAATGTCAGGCACTTCACCCAGAAGAGGGTATAAAGGAGGTGAGACTGCAAGTGGCATTTCCCTTCTAGACCTTGAAGACTCAGACTCTTGGGACTTTTCATCTGGGGCTGCTAAGCTAATTCTCATTACCGAACAAGTCAATATGTGTGTGAAGGCAATAATGCAGGAAGCACAGAAACAACTCACGCATTATGTACTTGATGCCAACAGTTTACAGAATAAAAAACTAAGTTTAAACAGAGAATGTGGACAAAAACTCTATGTTCCAAAAATTCTAAGGAAGGCTCTCCTTGATTGACACCATATACTTGTCTGGTCTATTCTCTGGTTCTGATCCAAGTAGGACATCCTGATCCAAACATAGATAGAAGAAAGAAGGGAGCCGTTTCCTACAAGATCAGCTAACCCTCATAGTGTTAAAAAAAAAAAAAAAATAAAAGTTCTGTTTTAAGTGGAAAGATCTAGATTGTTTCCTGTAAGCTGCTTACATTACAGAAAAAGAATGAAGGTCGGGGTAGTTGTATATGGTCATGTCTTAGTTCAGACTATAACAAATTATCATAGAGACTGGCCTAAACTATCTGAGGTCTCATTCCATATGAATAGCTAAAATATTATAGCTCAACAATCTTGGAAGAGTCCTGTTCACTTTGCCCTTAGTTTTTGTTATTGCTATTCAACTTTTTAACCCTCACCTTGGTCCATTTATTTCTTGCCATTTTAGCAGTTACAATGGCTTTATTTTCTGAGGTAGCGGTTGCAATAGAAGTGGCCACAGCACTTATTTCTCACAGTTTTAACTGCTTGGAAATCACAGATCTAAAGTTTACAGGCAGATGAGGGACTGGTAAGAAGGCTCTTCCTGACTTGCCACTGAGTTTCTTCTCTTTGCATCTTTAAATAGCAGGGGACGGAAGCAAACTCTCTAGTGTCTCTTTTTTAAGGGCCACCAATCTAGTTCACTAGGGCCCCACCTTTATGACCTCATGGCTTCCCCAAAACTCCAGTTACTAATGCCACTATTTTGGGAATTATAATTTCAACAAATGAGGTGGAGGGAGAAATAACTAGCATGAACTCTATAACAGACCAAGTTTAGGTCCTAGCCATTACTTTAGAAGCCGAGGATGTTGCCTTACACCTTGGACTTTACCTCCAACTGGTTAAATATTATCTCATTCCCGGGCTCATATGTGCTTCAGCCTCTCTCCACTTAAAAACATGCTTGAAACTCCTAAAGCTCTCCTAAAACTCTCCCAATTGGTCCTATGATAACAGCTAACCTACACCAAGCTCTCCCCTGGGTGTTAGACATGAAGACATGCAGTGAACAGTGAGTGGGTAAGCAAAGCACTCACTTTGTGAAGAGAATATTGGAAGCATTAGTTAGTGGAAAATATATAATTTACTGATCTCCTCTTGTGGAAGATACTATTTCCCTGTAGTATTATTCTTTTAAATAGGAAGGAGCATCTTAGAACTCATTCAATGTCATGGTGTTCTGTTCTGTATCAGCATTACCACAGCATTAAAACTAACAGTGCTACAGCAGCTGGGTATAGAAGCAGAATAACTGCTGGTCTTGAATATTTTCTCTCTCCTGTCTCATGCCACTTCTTCCTGAGCCACTCTTTCATTCCTTTCAGGTTATACAGAGCCTCCTCTCTCCTTGGATCTTAGGCCAGTAGGTTGTTGATTACCTCCTATGTGTAACTAGCCGATGAACTAGCCATTTGAGGGCAACCACTATGTCTAATTACCTAGGAGGCCAAAGAAGTGATAGGCTCAGAGTAGGCTCTGAAAAAATATCTGGATTGTTAATTGGCTGCTTGGATAGTTAGAATGTTGCTGCTTGGTTGTAGAGCTAGAAATAGCTGTAGCTCACCATTTGACCCCTGGCTACCCTGGTAATGCCTGCATCTCCTAAAGTATCAGAGATACCTCTGTACTACTTCTCCTAAGTAAATACAGTCTCTCCCACAGCAGGTATTAAGTTGATATTAAGTTGTGGTAGAAGCTCAAAGAAACCATGACAGAAAAAAAAAATTGAAATACAAAGCAATTCTTTCTGTGGAAAAAAGCATCAAAGGAGATTTGAGAAACTATTTTGAAAAGTGGTTTACTATCTTGACTTCAATGAGAAGTGGCCCGATTACCATTTACCTCCACATATATAGAGATAAAAGATCTGCTGTGCGTCTGGCTGACAACCAAAAGCAGGAGCTTTCACAGGAAATTCCAAATTTCCAATTCAGTTAGAGCTTTGTTAGTTGGAAGGGTTTCTTCTCTTTGTCTTAAAATGTGTGTGTGTGGTGGGGGGGAGTATGATATTCTTATTAATTCTCTAAGAATTTCATACATACAATTAATGTATTTTTACCATATTCATCCCTACTTCTCCACTAACTCTTCCTAGACCCATTCTCTAGCCCTGTACTTCACTCCAACTTTGTGTTCTCTCTCTGTATCTCTCTGTACACCCGCCCCCTTGGCTTTCCATTCTGGAGTATTTACTGGCCTGGTTTTTGTGTATCTTATGCAGGCAACCACAGCTGCTGTCTGGTCATCCCCAGATCACAGTGTTTTGCCTTGGTCTTCCCCTAACTTTTGTTCTTACGGATCCTTCTGTCCTCTTTCCTTTGATGGTCTCTGAGCCTTGGGGAAAGGGATGTGATATGCATGTCCCATTTGTGGTTGAGTACTCTACAGATACCTATTCTCCATAGTTTGACCAATTACAGGTTTTTGTGCTAACTGCTATCCTCTGAACAAAGAAATTTCACTGATGAGATCTGAAGGCTGTACTAATCTGTGGTGTAGACATGCAAACTCAGATGCAAGTTTGATAGTGCGTCCATTTAGCAAACAACAATAGAAGATTTACCCCTGGGATCTATGGACAGATGTATTGTACAGGTGTGGTTCTCCTCCTCCTGCAGAACAGGCTTTAAATCCAATCAGAAAGAAGTTGGTTACCCCTATTATAGTCATACCACCATTGTATCCATGTGCATCTATTCCCGTGAGAGCCAAAGCAACCCTTATAAAGCATTTAATCAGGAGCTTATTCACAGTTTCAAAGATGTTGCACATTGTCATCATGACTATGAACATAGAGCTGGAGCAGTAGCTAAGAGCAACATTCTGGTGTGTGTGTGTGTGTGTGTGTGTGTGTGTGTGAGAGAGAGAGAGAGAGAGAGAGAGAGAGAGAGAGAGACTGGGCTTGGTGTGGGCTTTTGGAACCTCAAAGCCCAATCCTAGTAACACACCTACTCTAACAGGTCACATCTCCTAATCCTTCTAATTCTATCAAAGAGTTCCAGTCCCTAGTGACAAAGCATTAAAATATAGGAACCTATGGGGACCATTCTTATTCAAACCACCACAATGACTTTTCTCCCTTAGCAGTCTACTTTGCATCTTCTCTACTATTAAAGCTAGTCAGCAGGGAGGAAGCTTCCTGGTTGGTTTGTCTTTGAGACAGAGTTTCACTATGTAGACTAGGCTGGCCTTAAACTTTCTATGTAGCCAAGGCTAACTATTGATCCCCTTGTCTGTCATTTAAGAGCCTACCACTCTAAGATGAAAGGATGGACTATCCAGAGACTACCCCATCCGGGAATCCATCCCATCATCAGTCACCAAACCTAGATACTAATGCTCATGCCAGCAAGATTCTGCTGAAGGGANCCTGATATTGCGGCCTCTTGTGAGGCTATGCCAGTGCCTGGCAAACACAGAANTGGNTGCTCACAGCCAGCTATTGGATNGAACACAGGGTCCCCAATGGAGGAGCTAGAGAAAGTACCCAAGGAACTGAAGGGGGCTGCAACCCTGTAGGTGGAACAANAATATGAACTAACCAGTACCCCCTGAGCTTATATCTCTAGCTGCATATGTAGCAGAAGATGGCCTAATTGGCTATCACTGGGAAGAGAGGCCCCTTGGTCTTGCAAACTTTATATGACCCAGCACAAGGGAAGGCCCGGGCCAAGTAGTGGGAGTGGGTGGGTAGGGGAGCAGGGGCGGGGGGGGGGGATAGGGAACTTTCGGGATAGCATTTGAAATGTAAATAAAATGAAAAAAAAAAAAGAGCCTACCACTATTTCTACCAATCAGTTAAGATTTTAATTCCAACACTACAAATGAACTACAGTTGTTAGTTCTTTTCTCGTGTGTGTGTGTGTGTGTGTGTGTTATACATGTCTCTCAGCATATGTATGGGCATATATATATGTATATATGTATATGTATATGTATATGTATATATATATATATATATATACATATGTGTGTGTGTGTGTGTGTGTGTGTGTGTGTGTGTGTGTACATGTGCATTTGGAAATCTGAAATTGATGTTGACTTCTTCCTTGTTCAGTCTCCAGTTTTATTTATTGAGGTAGGGTCTCTCACTAAATCTAGAGTTGCTAGTTTCACCTTCCCCTAGTGCTGGGATTACAGCTGACAGCCAGTTCCCTTGCTTCTTTTTGATTCTGGGGAGTCTGAACTCTGATCCTCACCTTTCAGAGCAAGCATTTTATATACTGAGCCATCTTCCTAGCCTTTATTAGGTCTCTTTATGTTTGCAAATAGTTCTCTGGGTTCAAGGAAGAGGATTAAACAATATACATGACACTATGTGCACCCTGGCTTGTCTACCACATCAACCCAGCCCATCCACGTGGCACATAGTACCTGACCTACACAGGTGAGTAAAATCAATTCTAGTTTGCCAGGATAGTCACCTTCAAACACCATTGCTTATGGCAACATCCCTGGGTTCTGCTCATTAAGCACCACTTCTGGACTACTGAATCTATAGCCCTTCTCAGGCTATCCCTAAGACTCCAAGTCTGACAGTCTCCCTAGTTTAGTTCTTAGCTTGTCCATTCTGTCTTATCCCATAAGACACGTCGCGTGATGTATGTCCTGATTGAGAAGCACAAATCAGCAAACAACAATGACTTTGCCAAGCTCTCAGTTGGACTGGAACCATGTGTGAACATGGTTAACCAAGGATGCCAGAAAAAAAAAAAAATCCCCCACTATAGCTATTAGATACTTTAATGGATTTATTGAGACTGGCGGGGGTGGGGATGGGTGAACCTTAAGGAAAAATGTAATTCCTCTGTATTGACCAGATTTGTACTTCATATGCAAGTGCAGATACTTAGGCTGATGGGGAAAAGGGATATCTGAGTCAGTTTGTGGTGAGACAGCATGGGGTACCTGAGAAAGACCGAAGTACAGCGATAGAAAACAGACTGCCATGAAAATAAACTTTGGTAAGGAGATGCAAGGATGACAGGTAAATTAGCCAGCTATAGGGAAGATCTGAGTACCAAATGTACTGTGTCCTTATTCTTGTTCACCTGCTGGTGAAGCTTAAAGACAATTAAGTTGCACCATAGTCTCAGGTATTCCAATCTCCTTGAAATATGTGATCCCCCAGGATCTGTCCTGTTGTCCTGTCAGCGATCTAGTGACCAGAAATCAGTCACCTCATCACTGACAAGAACCTGATCATGGGTTCTCTTCCATGCAGAGGAACAGAAGCAGTTTTTTGTTTTTTGTTTTGTTTTGTTTTGTTTTTTTTCTACCGCATCCACACTGGCCTTCACTCCACAGTGAAGGTTACCTTTCCTATCTACAATTTCCCCTGGCTCTAGTGTAGATGACAGGAAGTCTGCAGTCTACACAAGCACTCAACAAAAGCCTTGTCATCTGATGCACTCAAAGGCCCTTATTGCTTTCAGTGCAACTCCAGCCCAAGAGCGTGACAAGTGAACATTACCATAATTCTCTCTTCACATTTTCACTCATCCCAGACACGCCTCTGCTCTCCTCTCCAGCTCTCCATTTCCTTCTGTGGTTAAGCTGGGTCAGTCCTCAGGTTTGGGGTGGAGAGCCATGAATCATGAACATGAGGCTTTGAGAACCCTCCACCCTGGCTCTGCCTCTTGGCTTCTACATCCTGAAAAGCCACCCAGTAAGCTGCAACCCTGACTCGTCTTCCTCCATGACCAATTCCTTCAGGAATGTGTTTGTGAAATCTAGAATAGTCTTAGGTGCAAGGGAGCAAAGTTATGGCTTCTCCCTTTTTATGTGCTGAGTTGAAAGAGAGCCCTGAAGGCTAGTGAACGCATTCTAGAGACCTGAGTTGCCCTGGCTGAGTCATTCGTCTCAAGCTTCTTTGGGTCCAGTTTTCTCACATATAAGTGAAGAGTGCTCATAGTGAAGATAGCATATAGCTATGTCCCAAAAGCATTTTCATAGAAAAAAATTAGAAAGAATATGAACATTTTTTGCTCAGGAGGTAGGTTGTTGGAATAGTTGAAAACATTCAGCTCAGCTATTTGTCAAGCTACATGGAGACATCCACTTACTCTATTCAAAATCTATATGTCCGAGTCAAACCCTTTTGCCTGAATCTGAGAATGGAGAAAAATATTAAAATAGAAGAGGCAGCTAAGAAGGGCCAAGAGGCAAGTAGACAGGGACAGGACTGGGGAGTCTTCCCCACAGTGGTTGGCGCCTTTCTCGTAGAGATAGCTCTGACTTCTACAAGGCTACAGAATGCTCCAGCCCATCAGTGTGCTGTGAATAATGGTTAAACTCACAGCACTCCATCTTACACATAGTTTGGAGGAGACATTGTTTTATATTTTTTTTAAATTCAACACTTCTATTAATTCTTCAATAATTTCAGAAATGTACTTTGACCATATTCGCCACCAGCTCCTCCTAGATCCATCCCTCCTGCTCTTCTCCCTCCCAGATTCATACCTCTCATTTATTTATGATTTTAATAGCCCACCAAACCCAGCTTGTGTTGACTATATACTTCTGAGTCTGGGGCCATCAGCTAGAACATGGTCAACCTACCAGGCACCTTACCCTCAAAGGAAACGGTCTCCACTCTCCCTCAGAAGCAGTCATCTAGATAATTTCTCAGTTACGGATGTGGACTCATGAGCCCCTTCTCCAGATTAGAACTTCCAGGTAAGAACTTCCCTGTTAGAACAAAAGCTGACCTTGTTTAGCCTTGAGTTTCCCAGGATGTGATGTTCTGCTGCACAGGCAAGTCAAGGACAAGGCTGAGCATGATTCATCACTTTAAGGCATTGCCTTAAGGTGTCTGTGTCAAGGCCCTATCACTCTGAATCATTAGAGTTCTATTCAAAAGCGAGGCAGTAAGATTGAAGAAAAAGGTTTTTTTTTGTTTTTTGTTTTTGTTTGGACACAGGCTCTCACTATGTAATCCAAGCTAGCCTGGAATGTACTGCCACGCTCCTGCCTCAGCCTCCTGAGGAGTGGGATGACATGTGTGCACCACCACCCAATGGGCAGGAGAGAGTACTATGACTTATCTTGTTCTCACCTAATGCCTGTAAGCTCTGAGATGTTTGATAGCGAAAGTCGCCCCAGTGTTTGCCATCTACTAAGATGGGTTTCTAAAAAGATGGGCACCTGCTGCAGGGCTGTCCCCGTGGACACACGTGCCAGCTCTACACAGCATGGAAGAGTCAAGGACAACTGGCCAAAGCTGAGCCTGTACTGTTTGATAGCACTGTGTATCCAAGAGCCAAGTCCCCTCTGTGAGATCAAGGACACAGCAATCCTGTGGAATGATGGGTAAGGCCCACATATGCTCTTTTTGTCTTGGTCTGTAACGGAGAAGCCAATGTGGTGTGCTGATTGCAACGATGCTCTTACCCTGGTAGCCTTGCCTTAGCCTCAGCAAAATGATATCTATTTCTCTGCTCCTTTAGCTGGTGCTGACCTTGTGGCTCACTTTGACCAACAGAACACTGTAAGTGCCGGTGTGCTGGTTGTATACCTTAACCTCAACCAGTATTAAGCACTTGAAGCGCTTCTTCATGGGCTCCACGATCACCACATAGGAGTCACATGGCCTAGTCATCCCATTGCTCCAGACAAAGAACTATCTGAGAAAGGAGTAGAGACTTCCTAGACCGAAGAGTCTTCAGTCTGCCTAAAAGTGACCCCAGGTATATGTGTAAGCTGAAGCAAGACCAGACAACGTGGTCCAGGGCTGTGTAATTGCTGATTCATAGGTTTGTAAGTACACGTACACATCTATTATGTTATGACGCTAAGTTTGGGGGTAACTTGTTACAGAGCAACAGATAATCAGTATGGTTACTCATCATAGCGGGTTGATGTAATAACTCTAGGCATTTACATGCTCAATTTCCCCACAGATTTTGGCTAAACATGTACTAGGTAACAGGTCCTTCCCAGGGATATGCATCTCTGTTCTTTTAAAGCTGCTTTTGTTGTTGTTGTTGTTTTCATCTTTGTTTTTTGTTTTTTGTTTTTGTCTTAGAGCCAGGACTTCTCTGTGTGGCCTTGGCTGTTCTGGAACTCACTCTATAGACCAGGCTGGCCTCGAACTCAGAGAGCCACCTGCCCACCAGAGATCACATTCTAGTGAGCACAAACCAAAACGAAGTAAATAATTATATTCCTAATAAAATATTGCCTAGCAGTAAGCTGTACCAATACAAAGACATGACTTCAGATCCCTAACAGCTATGTAAAAAGCCCAGGACCA
The DNA here is from genome assembly GCF_900095145.1 of Mus pahari. Lineage (NCBI taxonomy): Eukaryota > Metazoa > Chordata > Mammalia > Rodentia > Muridae > Mus > Mus pahari. The sequence continues at coordinate 43,266,600 of NC_034594.1, forward strand.
CTGTAACATACACCAGTAATCCCAGTGCCTGCTTGGCAGAGACAGAGGTATCTAGGGCTTACTGGCCAGCCGGTCTAGCCAATCAGTGAACTCCAGATTCAGTGACAGACCCTGGATCAAAACGTAAAATGGAGAAGCAATAGAGGAGGACATTGAATGTCAACCTCTGATCCTTGCATGTGCACACACAGGCACACACCTGAGCACATACACATGTAGATGTTTTTAAGTGTACATCCATAAAAATGAAATAAATAAAACTTTAAAATAATAATGCTGATGATGATGGTGATGGTGATGGTGATGATGATGATGGTGATGATAAAGCATGATACAGTGACAAAGTGTTTAGTTATATTAGGCTCGGTGGTCAGGAAAGCCTCAGTAAAGAAAGCTGTCCATCTGAATGTTAAGAAGATTGGAGGAAAGGGCCATTAGGCAGAAGGTTTAGTAAGTGTAGAAGCTCTGAGGGCAGAACATGGTGTGTGAGGACCAGAAGATTGGAGCAGGAAGCAAAAGGGAGGGAGGCAAAGGACTGAGTATGTCGGCTTCTAAGCCAGGAAGAAGAATTCAGATCCTATGTGCACTAAGTGAGCTGCCCTTTACTTTTAAAACAGGAAGTGATGCCATCGGACTACTTGGATTCCTCTGGCTGATAGGGATACAGTGGTTGTGTCTGCCCAAGAGGGACCAGTGTGAGAGCTGAGCCTTGTTACTACAGGGCTCCTGTAATAACTCAGATGGGGCCAGGGGTACAACCATGGAGGTTCAGAGGAGTATGCTCTGGAAAGATGACAGCAAGTGGGGTGAACAGGATGTGGGGTAGAGACAGTTGAGAGGGGAATCCTCAACCTTTGTTTGATAACCACAGGCTGACCCTTCAGGCCTGAGAAGTCCACTACAACAAGTAGAGACCAAGTGTGGCGAGGGCAATGCTGGCCTCTCGATCTGGAAAGGGTTACCACTGGAGGAATTGATTTAGAGTCTGGGTATGAGAGATCCCAGGCGTGAAGGTGATAAACTCTGGACTGGACGAGGTCACCAGAGACAACTAAAAGAGAAAGAAACCCAGGATAGAGACCTGGGACACGCCCGCATATCCAGGTTGAGTAGTTGAGAAGGAACCTGGGGAGCAAGCTGGCATCACGGACCCAGCACGGAGGCCATGACAATTGTGCAGAATATTTGCAGCAGAGAAAAAGGGTGAGAACCTTTCTGACGTTTCTGAAGCTGGCAAGCATGCAGATGCCCTTTGCCCTCCTTGAGGCAGTAGTAACTCACAGAGCATACAGGGGATTATGAAATTGTATTTGGAGCTCTTGCCCCTGCAACCTTCTCCTTTGGATAGCTGACAGCTAATTCCAGTCCCACTTCAACTCTTCTTAATCCAGTCACTTTCTAAGCTACGTGATGCTCCATAGCCCCGGTGATACACATAATGAGCCACCAGGATAGTGGGCATCTGAATTCCCTGGGAACCATAACTCCATAGTGAAATGCATGGCATCCATTTTGTTCCTACTCCAGCCCTCTCCTAGGGTAGTCCCTAGCTACAAAGAAATTCCTATAAATATTGGGGGCATAAGGGGACAGCAATGACATCTCCCCTATCCCTCCATGAATGGACCCAAAGCGTTCTGCCAACATTCCCCACATTGAAGCTTCTCTTATCCTGAAGTCAGCTCTCACCTGTCCCTCTGGTAGCTTCCTAGATGCTGACTTCTTGCCTTGTGGCCGAAGAGATTCTTCCTGGTGACCTGTGTCATGTCCACAGTCAGGACCAGTCACCTGTGTCTATATCCCCCAAGATGTCACCTTTAAGGTTTTTGTGAGCATTCACCGTTGTAGAGTTTTCTCTCTTCTTGGTATTCAGTTCACACATCTGCAAGGCGTGTATGTCTAGATAATAGGATGGGATTCTGTCAGCTTGACCCAAAGCAGAACATTTCTTTTAGCATGACATTTTGACCTCAATGTGCCAGTGTGGCTCTATCTCGAAGCTTTTGCTTCTGGTAGCTGGGTAACTGACTTAGACCCTTTCACAGGAAGGCATTCACCAGCCATTGCAATGAACCAAAAACAACTCCCTAGCAGCCTGGTATGATTCTGTTTTGTGGAACACGACATGTGAGAAAGCAGGGTGCTGAAAATTTAACCTCATCTGATGTGAACAACAGACCAAACCTTAACCATCAGGTTCTCTCTCCTTCTCTCTGTCTCTGTCTCTGTTCGTGTCTTTCTTTATAACCATTCTTCCCTTCCTTCCCCTCCCCTTCCCCTCTCCCCTCCCTTTCCCCTCTCCCTTCCCCTCCCCCTCTCCCCTCCCCACCCCCTTCTCAAATTCTATCTTTTAAAGGCTTTGGAAATTGTGGTGAGCTTAAGTCTGTAACTACTCTGCTACAACCTTGCTACCGCGAGGAGCTCATATTTGCTTGACCTGTGAAAGGAAATTATCACAGAGTCAAAATCAGATTTCAGCAGAAGTCAAGACACATATTAAATGTGACGCCTCAGAGCCGAACACAAGCCTCCTGCTCCCACCTCCGACAGGCTGCTCGTGGCTGTGTGCAGACAGACACTTAATAAACACTTTTGATGAAAGTCTCTCTGTCTTAAAAAGGAAATTAGATTGTTCTGACAGTATCACCTCATCGCTAAGCTGCTGCTTATTATCCAGCAGCCTGTGATCCTCCAGGTGTTTGAAAACTGATTGCTTCATGTTCTGCATTCCTCTAGGTCTCACTTTCGAGGGTGAGCAGCAACCTCTATCTTTTCCAACGTAGGCAATAGTGTTTGTCCCTTACAGGTCTTTGGGCACTCCAGGGACATACACACAACTTTTGTTTTAGAATAGTTCATTCACATGCATACACAATTTAAAAACCACTCATTTGCACATCCTCTTTGGATTTAGAAAACTTAGTCCTAAGTTCTACACTGACTTAGTGAAGAATGTATTGATGTCAAGTATGTATAGAAGGGTGCTACCTAATGCCTGCCTTCAACGTGGCTAGCAAGACAGAACACATTCACTTCCTTCCGGAGTTTAGCATCTAGTGACTGTAATTTCCTATTGTTGTTAGAACTGTGGGTGAAGTGAACAGGTTTTGTGATGCAGAATAAATGGGAAGGCCTTTCTGAATTGGAAAATGTTAAGCTGAGACATTTTTTAAAAGCAGGAGGAGGAGGAGGCAATGAAAGGAGGAAGTGGTTAGAGCAAGTGCCCTGTGGTGAGAAAAGGCTTAGCGTGGTCCTGGGCTTAACAGAGAGTGAAGGAAGTGAACTGTGGGGAGAGAGTAAACTGGGAGAGATGTCTATGGTGTCAGGTACCTTGTGGACAAAGTGCACATATGTCCCAGTTTGCCAAGAACAGACATGGTATAGATCTTTGTCCCTGTGCAATTATGAGCAGGGCCTCCATTCACTCTCAAAAGTGGCCTAGTTTGCATGATATATGATCCTACTTCTTAAAGGGCATGTCAAAGAGTTAGAATTTTATAATATGTGAGACAGGAAATCATTGGAGGGTATGAGGCAGAGACGTGACAGACTGGATTTATACCTTAGGATCATTTTACCTGAAGACATAAGGGGGTCAAATGTGGATGTAGAAAGAGGTGGGAGACAGCTATTATAGGGACAGCGGGAGTAGCTGATGACCCACAGAACATCGCCTCGTAAAATGTGTGACTGGTAAACCACATTCCACCTTCTTTCTCTGTATCTCCCAATGCTGATCCTACTGGGGACACATAGGAAGTCAAGGCACACTGGTTAGGGCCCTATCCTACCCTTTCAGGGGTCAGCCACAAGTCTCACAGTTGTGTCCTCCCACACGAGTCACAGAGAGAGCTGTCATCCCCAGTGGGGCAGCCTACAGTCTAACTGTAGGTCACTGCAGGGATACAGGGTGCATCCCCTGTCTACACTCACAAAGTCATTCCAGCTCAGCAGTTCTTAGGGGATACTCAGGTCTCTGCTGCAGTTGTACCCCAGTTTTCAATTTCCCCCCTCATACTGTTACCCTAAAATGTCCTCGTTGGAACCAGTACATAGTGTTGTCCTTCAGAGCACACCCCAAATTGCCCGCATGCTGACATCTACTACAGAATCTAGTGACGGGACAGAAAGATGCGACCTATGATTCCAGGGGAAGCTCAGCTTTCCTTGAAATGTATCTTTGGTGTTCTCTATCCTGGACTCCCTGCATCTAACCAAGAGCTGCCCCAGATGCTACTGTCTACATGAGAAGTGTTTTCTTATTGTCTTTTCTGTGCTTTGGGAATGGACTCACCCAGTTTGCTCTGACCTGGATAATTTTACTGTAAATGGTTGTACTGGTTCATGATGCCGGCAACCTCCTTGCTTCTAACTGCATCCCAAGTAATTATTTCAGACCTTGTAAACCAACAGCACTTAAAGATCCTGATTTTTCTATCGCGCACATCTAGTTTTTATTTTTTTGTACTTGAATTATTTCCTTAAGCAATGTAAATTATTTTTCTATTTCTTTGTTTTTCTATGAGATTATTCCCAGTGATTCTATATAGTAATTTAAATGTATTGACATAAATTACTATGGGGATATATATATATATATATATATATATATATATACCGTTACCATTGAGAATACAATTTGTCATAAATTAAATATGGCCTCTCTGTACCTAACTATGGTCAACAAAAATAGATGCAGAGCCATTAGAATAAAACAGGAAAAAAAGGCAGCCATCTTGAAGTAACATGCTAAGTTTTCCCTCTCTCACAGGTGAGACAGAACAAAGCACAGGGGACCGTGAAGCAGCAAGCATCGTGGATTTTGTGCACTGCAAGCCCCAGAGGCTCTGGTTTGGTTTCCAGTCACAAACTCTGCCCATCCCCGCCACTGTAAAGGCACACGGGAGAGTGGAGCATCTCCATATACTTGACAGTTTAATTCTCTCCATTCATTCATTTAACACATACTTTTTAGCGTCTCTAGAGTTCTATGTTCAGGAAGCACTGGGCTAGGCACAGAATAACCCAGAACAAAATGTCTATCAAAGGCCTATTTGTCAAAGATGTCCTCAGGGTAGTTCTATTAAGACGTAATAGATTCCTTTTAAAAAATAGGGCCAAGTGGGGGAATTTTTAGGAAATTAGGGGAGTGGTCTTGAAGGGGATCATAGGCCCAGCCCCTCCTTGTGCTCCAGTGCTCCTTGCTGTGAGGTAAGCATTTTTAATACATCATATGCGACAGGTATTCTTTGCTGTAGGCCCCAAAGCAATGGAATCAAATGACTGTGGACCAGAACCAGTGAAACTGTAAGGCTAAATGAACCTTTCCTCTTTATAAGCTGGTCAACTCAGGCATTTGCTACATTGACAGGAAGGAGGTTACTGCAACCCCCAACTTCTTTTTTTTTTTTTTTTTTTTTTTGGTTTTTCGAGACAGGGTTTCTCTGTGTAGAACCTGGCTGTCCTGGAACTCACTCTGTAGACCAGGCTGGCCTCGAACTCAGAAATCCGCCTGCCTCTGCCTCCCAAGTGCTAGGATTAAAGGCATGCGCCATCACGCCTGGCAACCCCCAACTTCTGATCCTGACTGGCAACATGAGTTTTCAGATCTGAATTGCACGGCAGAATATTATGATTGCCCACTGTTATTTTACCTTTCTGATAATTTTCCTTTTTGCATTAAATCTTCCCTTCTGTTTCAAATTTCCTACCCTCTACAGTGTAAAATTTTCATCTTCAATTCATTTATTCTATTATGGGAAGATTAAGCCAAAAAATTTTCTTAGTTGATCCAGAACAAAATAGTTTTCTCAATACTTTTCAATATTTCACTCTTATTTACAAAACACCAAATACATTATAGGACTTGATCATGTCTAGCCTGTGCATCCTATAAATGGGCATGACACCCACTTAAAAGATTCCATGAAGATCAGAAAAAAACACTGGTGGAACCCATGTGTGACCCACAGCATGCATCTCTCTGTAAGTCTTTCAATTATCTTAATCACAGATTCTTCGTTCATACACTTCTAAATTCAAAAATAAGCATTTGTTGATACTTAGATTGCAGAAGGTTGTTTTAAGCTCTGAACATATTAACTGGACAAAAAGAACAGCGTACCTGGAAATTATACAGCTCTATTCTAGCAGGAGGAAAAGGTAATGAATAAATAAAAAGAAAGCAGGCAGTGATAAATGATAAGATTAAAGTTAATCAGGAAGACAAGATAGGAAATGAATGTGGAGAGGGGAGTTGGCTTAACATTGAATAGCCAGAGACAGTCTGAAATAGCAGAGACTGGGCTGAGACCTAAATAACAAGGGAATCATTCAAGCAGGCATCTGAAAGAAGAGCTGTATAGCCCAGAGGCAGGCAAGAATGGCATGGAGGGCTTCATGTGTGTAGGAGGAAGGAAAAAGCCTTGAGTCTGACCACTGTGGACCAAGGAGAGCCACAGTGAAGAGCTTCTGTCATAGTCTCAGTGCAATGGAAAGTTCTTAGAGAAATTAAAGCAAAGGGGTGGGCCTGACCTCCAAATCTGATTGGTATGGTGCTGAATGCCATCAGGAAGGAGAGTAATGGGAGTGGCAGAGGGAGCACCATTTTGAAAGCTATCTTAGTCATCTAGCTGTGAGATGGGCCATGCTAGAACAAATGGTAGTCACAGCAAGGGAAGAAATGAACAAATGCTCGTGTCCCCCTCAAAGGCCACAAGACGAAGCAGAGATTGTTAAGGAGCAAGCATGTGGTTCACAAGTGCAATAGCTAGTGAACTTACTCCAAAATGGCTCTATTCTAGCAAAACAACAGCACATCCCATTGCCCAACCTGGCAGCCCTGGAAGGCATTTCAGGATTCACCTCCAAACACATCAGCATAATGAGTTGAATTATGTCCTCCTCTCTCCAGAATAATATAGGTTTCAGTGCTTGCCTCTTGGATTGGGCTCCTGTTAGACCTTAGGTCTTTACAGAGGTGATCGAGTTAGAATGAGACCCTTAGGGAAATCATGTTATCCAGAGAATACCCAGAGAAAGAGAGAGGGACAGAACATGAAGGTAGTGATCAGAGAAATGACATAGACACTGAGAAACATGGCTCCCTGCAAACCGTTGGCATCTGGGAGGAAGGCATGGAGCTGCCTCAAAAGTCATGGCCCAGCAGTATGACATCAGTCTTTGCTTTCAATCCTCTGTTGTGCAAGTCACTCAATCTATGGGACCTTCGGTGTAGCTGTCCCTAGCAAATTCAGGCAGCCAGTGTCCCAGAAGGGCAGTCACCATTATCAACTTTGGTAGTTTCCTTTTCTGAATTCAAAAGACAAAATAGATTTCTAATAGAACTATATCAGCCATGGTGGGCCACCTCCCTAGGTGTTTTCAGTGTTTGAGACACTGAAATTTTGCTGCCAGCACATACCAAAAAGGAGAGAGAGAGAGAGAGAGAGAGAGAGAGAGAGAGAGAGAGAGAGAGAGAGAGAGAGAGAGAGAGAGAGAGAACAGAAGCCAGAGAGTAATTGAGGTTTCAAAACGGAGCCCGTGGCCACAGCTGCCAGCAAGGCTTTGAGAAAGTGGCATCTGTGGGTTCTGTC
>NC_034594.1:43274205-43311475 GCF_900095145.1 Mus pahari
GAGAGAGAGAGAGAGAGAGAGAGAGAGAGAGGAGAAGGGAACAAAGAGGAAGGAAAGGAGGGAGGGAGGGAGGGAAGGAGGAACATTTGCAACAAAATTCTATGGGACATGTGGCTCTTGAGTAGAAATTGTGACACAAGATTCCACTTTAACCAAGAAGTAGAGGAGACAAGGCTGCAAACCTCAGTAACACAACATGTCTAAGGAAAGTGACCCTTGAGTGTCCTCATTCAGCACAGAAACACCTAGGACAGCCTTCCCACCCAAGTGACATTCATGCCAAGAGAAACATGGGCAGGAAGAGAGAGTAAGCTGGCCACCTTCTTTGTCCTTTGAATAGCATCTCTTTCACACACACAGCCAGCACAGAATTTCTATCTCTACCCTAGGTAATAATGTTCTCGAACACCATGTGTCACTACCATGTGATGGTGATAGCTGGTTGTGAGTTAATAAATGAGAGTCTTCTTTGGCTCCTCCAAAAGAAGACAAATGGCCCCGAGTTGCAAGATGTATCTGGTCAGGGGGGAACCCAGGCATCTGGAAGAAGAAGGGGGTGCAAACCATGTCTGTGTACGCTGAACTATGGCATGTAGCCTCTTGTTAGATAAGCCAGAGTCTCCATTGTGTTAAGGATGAGAAGCTGCCAGGGTCAAGAGACAAAGAATCTCAGCATGAATCAAGCAGTGCTTGTGGGAACTGGAATGAGACTGTTGTGCTGGAGAAAGGGCAGAAGAGGTTGTGCTACCGCAGAGGCCGGCTTCTGCGGTCAATGAACAGTGAACTAGCCACGTGTTACACCCATTGTCTCGTACTCGAATGAGTATCTGAAAGTGTTGAAAATTCCGATCTATCTTAGTTCAAGCTGATTCTATTCCAAAAGTGGAATTTGAGTCATACCTAGTGATATATCCACACGGCCCCCTTGCCGATTCGAGCAGGTCAGTCACACTGCTGGGCAGGTGTATCTCTTTGTTCATCTCAGTCTTGCGCACACTACATGCTTACTCTAGACATTGGCTCCTTCCTTTGATACGCTGGATGGACTTAAGACCAATCTGAAACATACCTCGAGACGACAAAAAATAGTTTTGCATTAAAAATAGAACCCCAGCAGGCACGCAGGTAGACATTTAAACAAAAGGTAACCGAATCTTCTATTCTTCCAGTTAATTCATTCTGTGAATGCTGTCAGAAACATGTAACTATCTTGCCACTAAATTCAAATCTTTGTTTCTAGCATAATGTGTTTCTGATCAACCTTGTCAACTTAAAAATAAAATAAAATGAAATGAAATAACCCTTTCTATTTATGCCGTGGTAGTAAAGGATTCCCTTCTCCCATGCAGCATGTCCAGGATGAAAGTGGGTTGTTGCCATAGCAACAGAACACAAGGCAAAGAACTCTGAAAAGGGAGGTCTCTGCTCCCAAGGCCATAGCCACAAGAAAACCTCAGGCCTCTTAGTGGTGGCAGCCAAGAAAAGCAACCTGCCATGACTTTATACTGTCAGGTGGCAGCCTGCTGTTAGCATAAGGTTCCCCAAAATTAATTATTTGCATAATTCTGGATCATACGCTCAATGGAAAATAAAAATTCACTCATGTGTTCATTGCCATACTTCCTAGACAGATTTTTCTCTTTGAATAGCCTGGCACTAGATATTTTCCCAAACACCTAACACACAGGTGCCTTGCTGCTAGAAGCTGCATAAAAGCTATATATTTAGCTACTTGCTGGTTTTCTTCTTCAATTTGATATTGTTCAAGATTCTAGGGGCAAAACAACAACAACAAAGCCAGGTACTCCTGTTTGAAGTACTCACTGTTGGGTGTGGAGATCAATCAATGTATGTAATAGCCATGTAACCTTTCTTCCTGGCCAAGGCATCACAATGCTGAACATTCAGGAAAATAATAAGCCACATGGGAGAAATACAGAAAAGGAGAGAAAAATGGTGAATGAGTCCCACTGGATGAACAAGGAGCTAGGGCTATGTTTGGGGATCATCTGGCAGAGGAGACAGCACAGGGGAAGGTCTCACGGTGAAAGAAGCCCAACTCACACAGGGATAGCAGGAGTGGTTCTCTTGTATTGGTCAAGAGTCTGTAAGGCAGAGAGGGAGCATGCTGAGCTCTAGGTGGAGCAGGGAGAAAGCTGGCTAAGATGTGGACAGGATATGGGCATCCCTTGTAACCTTTTCTTTGGAGCCTGGAGCTGCAACTTCTGGGCAATGGAGGCAGGAAGATGGCAAAGCCTACTGCCCAGATGGCCTGTTATTAGCAGGGAGGAGAGATGCTGGAGAGATGCAGTTAGAATCAAGAGTACCTGCCCAAAGCTGCCTCAGACACCTGGGCAAGAGACTACAGGAGTGTGAATCCAAGCAGGGTAGCCACACTGGAAGGTGAGGACAGACTATCCAAACAATAAAGTCACACAGCATCTCAGCAAGGCTCGTCCTCCGGTCCTGAGACTACATTCTCCTCCCTGTGCCAGTTTCAACACTAGTACTGCACAGACGGAGCTAGGGCTCAGAGGGTAAAGGTGCTTGCTGCTAAGCCTGATAGCCTATGTTCCATTCCCAGTCCCACGTGGTAAAAGGAGAAAACTGACTTTTGCAAGTTGTCCTGGGACCTCTGCATATACCCCATGGTACACCCCACAACACACACACACACACACACACACACACACACACACAATTAAATGTAATTTTAAAAACTTTAAATGAAAAGTGTGGAGAAGGTAAGCCAAGCTCTGCCGTGACCAACAAAGCTACCGCTCCATCACATAGCTCAGACATTTACTGAGCCGCTATAAGCATCATGTTCAACCCTGGCAGCCGAGTTGATGGACAGGCAAACATATGCCTTTCTTGAATTTAGCACAGTACAGTTTTTCTATCATTTGTGGTCAGGGGTGGGGGTGGGAGGGCGTCAGAAAAAGAAAGGAGATCTTTTAGGAAGATTTTAAGCAATATCTCAACGGGCAATATCTCAATGTGTCACCACAGAGTAGCGAGCAAAATAAAACTGATAAGGGCTCTTCTGGAGACCGAGCCCGGCTTCTCTGGTCCTCCTGATCTGTCTCTTGGCAATATTAATTTTCAGTGCATTCCAGTGGGAGAAAATGCAAAAGTAGGGTGGGCTTCTTCCTCACAAGGGAAGAAGAGGCAGGCGTGAAGAGAAAGGAAACAGTGGAAGCCAGAAGGAGCCAAGCCAGAGAGAGCGGGAGTCTGGTCTTTTCATTTCCCTGGTTTTATCATGTAAGCGTCCTCTAATGAGGCCACTGTCTTGAAAGCAACCTGAGCAGATCTCATCTAGAAGGAGGAAGCAAAGGCCTGGGTAATTTTCCAGATAATTTCCTTAAAAGAAAAAAAAAAAAAAGCGATCTCTCTCTTCCCAGTTGTTTATAACTGATATAATACAGGAAGTCTCAATGCTTTTTAATGAGTTCCCAAACGCAAGTTCTGCTATTTAATTTTTTTTTTTTAAGCTGCAGTTGCCTAAAATATCTCAGTAATTCAAGTGGAAAGGGAGGCTTTTGCCTAAATTATGAAAATGACCTCAATTTATTCCGTGTAGCTATGGAGAAGTGGGCACCGCTTGGTATCTGGGCAGCAGGAATCAGTCCCTCCCCTCACAGGGTCTGGGACGAGTGGGTTCCTGGGTGTTGCAGTGGGGTGGAGGGGAAACCCATGCTCAAATTCAATACTCTGTTCCTTTCTGCTTCTTCATGAGGAATGTGTGTGAGCCTCTCACTGACTCGTTCTGCGTCTACCCAGGCTACAGTAAACACCAGCTTCTTTCTGTCCTTGCTTACGGAGGTGGAGATGCAGGATGGCACTACTGATGGCAAAAGGTGGTTCTTGCTGGAGGATCAGCCCTGGAGTGGGCTTGTCTCTGTTGTGGTGAAGATGCAAAGAAATGGCCTTGTTGCTGCTTCTCTTCCAAGGCAGCATCTGCCAAGCTCTTTGTCTGCTGCTGGTCCTGTATCTGCCCCCTTGGGCCTGTTGGTCACCTGTCAGCACTCTTTCCTTCCCCCTTCCTTTTCCAGTGCCCCAGGATAGAGGCATTGCCTTCAGAGGCTTTACATCAGTGGAAACCTTAGACTGCACTGAGGTCGGTGGACTGAAGAGACACGCCCTGTCCTGCAACCCGGAAACAGACCTAGAGTCTCTGCCTCTTAGAGGGGGCTCACAGACAAAAGCTTCAAATCTGGGTGAGGATCAGAGGCGACTCCTTTAGGTGGGCATTCAGATTGCTACCCTGCCCTCGGTAGTCAGAGGAACTATAAACAAAGATGCCCACAGGCCACTCAGGAACCCAGCTGGAGTGCATCTCTATCCACAAGCCGCCTCTGCAGCAGGCATGGTGGAAGGCTTTCTCTTCTACATTTAAACACTTCTCGAAGGGAAGGAGGACTCCTTTCTGACATAATTCACAGGGATACATGGGATTAGACGTGATTTCCCAAAACATAAGAGCAGTCAGCAGGCTCTCTCCCAAGCATGGTCTCTAAGTGGTTAAGGCAGGAAGAGAGAAACACAGGGAGGAGGGAGAGCGTGGGGGATGGAAAGCCAGGGCTCTGAAGTCTTTGTTTCTCTCCCATCTGGCTGGAAGCCAGAGGCGAAGATCGAAGAGACCTCTCCTTTGTCCACTGATCTGACAGGCATCCTGTGTTACCACTCGGCAAAAATCAAAGTACCGTGCATTCACAGGTTTATGTCCGTCGCTCCAGAGGCTACTGGGAAATCTGTGGTCCTGCGCCCCATGGCAGCAGGACTCTGGGCTGCGTTTCTGCTTTCAAGGTCACAGTACAAATTAAGAGGGCTCCACTTTCTCCAAGAGAGTTTGTCATTGTTATCATTCTCCTAGTCCTCCATGGGGACCCAAAGCATGCGCTCTGTGGCTTTAAGGGAAGGGAGAGCTCTTCCCAGCCCTCCCCATCAGGTCTCTACGGTTAGACTTTAGCATGTAAACTTCCAGGTCATAAATAATTCAAAAGATATGAAGACAATTTTCTTCCTTCTCCATCTATCCCTACATACAGCATCTCCTCCTCCTTCCTGGCTTCTAACTAACGCTAATGCAATCAACTGGCAGTAGGCAACCCTGGTGCTGACTCACGCCAGGCCTGGACCCTGTGTATTCTCAGACTCTGCCATCCCCTTTGGAAATGAATGATCAAGAAATCCGGTCCTGATTTGCCTACCTCTCTTCTTTTGATGCCCCTGTTTCTTCCTCCTTCTCCCCCTCCCGACCCCCCCCCCCATGGATACCATGTCACCCAATTGAGTGGCTCTCTTGGCAGCTAGCCACCTGCAACCGTTTCAGCTACAACTGTGCCAGAGATATTTGGGCACTTCCCGTGGTCCTGAGGTAAATCCTGAGGGCACAGGGAGGAGAGAAGAGGGGATATGCCAAGAATGGGAAGAGGGGTGAGACAGGTCAGGCCCCTTGTTACCCAAACTGAGAACCTGACTCTTCAGTCAGCCTTCATGTGTCTTGGGAAACCTGGCAGTGCTAAAGTCAGGAAGAATAGCTCTTCTTCCCAAACCAGTGAGCATCTAGGACTCTTGGACCCCTGTTACAACAGTCCATGGAGGGTGGAAAGAAGGCAGGAAGACACAGGTACAAGGGGGAGGGCTAAAGAGGATAGAACAAAAAGCTACATATTCTCAAAGAAAGGACCACAGTGTATAAGAACGCATGGCAAGTCTAGGTAGCCCCGTGGCCTGTTTCCTTTGCCTTCTGCTCTTTACATTTAGCTGTAAATATTTATCTTGTTTAGAAACATTCTCTATCCCAACCCCAGAGGGATTCCTTTAAAATCTTCAGGATCATCATCCTAATGTATAGGGTCCTCTGTGAGGAAATAGACTGTTTACCCTTCTCATCTTCAAATGCTTGTAAAGAAAACACTTACCGTATCCCTGCACTGTCCTGTCCATTATTTTTGTTTGCTTTCTTCTCCTAACCACCGGCAAAGTACACAGAGGGATAACATTAAGCGTGTTCTAGAGAGAGGCTGAGCTCTCAGAAAAGGCTGGCGGCTAACATACTGACCTTACATCTACCTGTTCCCAGGAAGGGAGAGGCGCACATGGTTGGTTCATCTGCATGGACATTAGGCTTGTGGTTTAGTAAAAAGATAAAACCACAAAGTATCAGAAGTTTGGGGAGGGGCTCCTTGGTCTTGAATCCAATGATTCAATGCTTTGTTTGCCTGTACACCTAGCCGGAGCCCTACCGCCTCCATGTTGGATTGTATATTGCTCTCCTACCCTGGAAGTTTTTCTGTTCTCCACAAGACTAAGGATGGGAGTTTGCAGAAATCAAACACTGATCACAAATCTACACTGGCTTTTCAAGACAACTTGTTAGAGCCACCTCTGTTTTGTCATCTCCCCCACCGGGGCTTCTTTCTGCTGAGGGTGTTTCTCTAGAACAGCAGCAGTGTACTGGTCCTTCTGAGTTCTGTTTCCAGTTAGGGTCTGTGTGTATTAGACTAACTGCATTGTTTTGTGGCTCTCTTCGATGACAAAGAAGACATGGACATGGGTGGCAGCACATCCTCTTTGGACCACTGAGAAGGCACCATTGACTTCCTCCAGGAAGCTGAGAATGGAATGAGATAAGCCCCCTGTCCCTGAGCATCCTTAGATCATGTTCTGTATTTCTTCTTCCTGATTTATAATTCTACAACCATGGGGTCATTGGAGTGCCGGGAAAGAATCATCTACACAGCACACAGCATTCTAACAGTTCTTACTTCACTGCCAAGAATGGAAGGCGTGGTTCCCTTTGTCCTTATTTGACCAGAAGGCAAGGCATGGAATGCTGCCTCAGTGCCTGTGCTGGAAACTCCCCAAATAAGCCTACAGCCCGGTATGGCCTTTTGGCTAACCGTTTGCACAGTTACTCAAATGAAGCAGCAGGCATGAGTCAAGAGGGAGAAATAACCTCAAGAAGGGGAGGCAGGGAGGTTTAGGCGACCCGGGGCTGGGAGAGGGCACTTTACTGAGAGCAATGCACAGCAGAGGCTCCAGGGACAGACTGTGAGCCCTCCCCCTATGCTGCGCCACCTGCCAGAGCCATTTGCAAAGCAGCTTGTAAGAGCAGCTAAGGGAAGGAGCCACTTGTCCATCCTCTGTGCAGGAGGCCAACAAGGACTTTAAGCATCGCTGAGAGGGGCAATAAAAAGACATTAAATATTTTATCTGTTTTGAACACTCACAATTTGAAGCAAGGTTATACACAAGCTGTGAACCTAAAGCTCTAGGGTAGCCCTGACTCAGCAAGGTTGGATCCAGCAGGAACGTGAAAAGACACGTTATTGGATTCCAGCGCTAAGTACACAGTACAAGCGGATCACCACGTCTATCTATCCTTGCCTTGCAGAGGTGGGGTGCCGGCAGCTGGTGGCCGCAGGTTATTAAGCCTTTATGGCATGCTTCATTTTCTCTGGGAGGGAAAAGAAAGCTCCCATTCCGGCTGCTCTGTGCTCCGCTCCAAGGGGCTTAAAGGAAAGTACAGTTGTCTTTTGAAAAGTGTTTCACTTCAAGTTTACAAAGGGTTGGTTCCAGCTCATCCCCACCCCACCTGCAGATACCAAAGTCTTCAGAAGGCTCAAACCCAAGATGCCAGAAGGCACTGTAACTGTAATGACCCAAGTCCTATTGTCTGCTTTACATTCTGTCTAGATTGTTTGTAATACCTGCTCTAACATAAACGCTGGACAAATAGATGCCAGACTGAATTGTTTAGGGGACAATGACAAGAAAAAGTCTGTATCAGTCTGGTTTAGTTGGAATATTTTTTTCTGAGCAGTTTGATTTGTAGTTATTTGAACCTAAAAAAAAGCAGTTCCACAGATATGGAGATTCATGCTGAATAGATGAACTCTCTCCCTCCCTCCCAGTCTTCTCCCTCCCTACTAAAGTTCAGACCTCCCCAGATGCTATACTTCTTCATTGTTTTGTTGTCTTCCTCTTGCTTATTCTGAATATTAGCACTCATCAACTCCACTGCCTTAGAGTAATGCTAGAAACAGCAGCTTAAACAACAAGAACTAATTTTCTGAAAACTGGAAGTTTGAAATCCAGGCACCACTTCCCTGGGCCCCTTTGAAGACCTTGCTCTGGCGTTGCAATGGGCAACTTCCTCTGGTGTATCCACATCTTTTCTCTATGTTATCTCTTACGGAACACTATTCACAGTGATTTTATCACAATCACCTCTTTGCAGACCTTATTTCAAAAACCAGTTCATCCAAGGGTACTATGGGCTATGATTAAAGGTCTCTATTCAGTCCATGGCAGTTATGATTTCTATGCATGTACAAATGATGCTAGGCTTTGTCTGCAAGACTTTTGGCAAACACAGGGTCATACAGGATCTGTCCTACTGTGCCTACTGACTCACGGGTACCATCTCCTCTGAAAGGTAAAGCCAAAACACACAGGTCATTTCGAGTGGAAAGGCAAAAAGAAAGAAGAGGCATTCAGTATAATAGTCACGGGGAGCAATCTCTGGTAAAGGAACGAGGGCAGTTAGAGCAAGGACTCTGATCTACCTCTGCCCGAGCTGTGTCTGGTCCCTGTCACCAGATTCTCTCATTAGGTGGTCTAGCCCTTTGTACAAAAGTGGCTGATGCTGACTGCCTCTCTTGCTACCTCATGTAAGCAGCCTGTTTTGATAACTGGAGGAGTTGCCCCCTGTTTTCAATAGAGGTGGAGTTCGGCTCTGAGCCACATCAGGTTTCAAATGAATTCAGGTCACAGCCTCCTTCCTGAGTCACTTTCTCTGTCTTTCCCCAAGTGGCCTGGTCATTTCAGGGGGTCATATTACCACTGCCCAAGACAAGGGTCCCTTCAAGCAGAAGTGTGGCCTTCCCCTTAATCCCCAAAGCATCTGGCCATCCCAGCCAGCCCCACCCCCACACTCCCAGCCCCACCCCCACAGCCTCCTCCCCCCCCCCCCCCCCCCCCCCCCCCCCCCCCCCCCCCCCCCCCCCCAGACAGGGTTTCTCCGTAGCTCTGGCTGTCCTGGAACTCACTCTGTAAACCAGGCTGGCCTCGAACTCAGAAATCCGCCTGCCTCTGCCTCCCGAGTGCTGGGATTAAAGGCACGCGCCACCACGCCCCTCCCCACAGCCTCCTTATCCAAGGACAAAGATACTGTGACCTCTCAGGGTGACTTGTGGCTTCATATAAACAGGATAGTTAAAGTGTAGAGTCAAGAAAGGGCACTCCTGTGACATTTGTTATGCCTTTTTTAAAAAATACCACCTAGACCCTTCTGCACTAAGCCTGTGTATCATGTCTTAATTCGAAATGCTCCTCTGAGTCCAGCATGAAGGAGGCATGACAAATTTGGCCTTTCGATCCATATGTCCACTTAAATTCCAGGAATACACATAGATTAGGATCACGGAGCACCTTCTGGTAAGTGGAGTCAGAGGCACATATCTATTCTGATGCACACGCAGGGAAATTAACAACAAGAATGGAGCAGGAAAGGTATCTCTCATTTATCTTCTTTTTATTTCACAATTCAAGCCTATATTTTTAGAGATATTTTTAAAAAGGTTTTGTTCAAAAATTCTTAAACAAACAAGATTAGGAGTCAAAAAATGAATTAATACTATTTACTCATGACACACAGGGCAAAGAGCAATACATGGAGAAATAAAAGTATAAATCTCTGTTATCCAGGATCACATGAAGAGACCTAGGCACACAAAATGATGATTAACAATGGGAAGAAGGAAAGCGGGGTAGTTGCAGCTGAGAAGGGCAGACATTTCGCCCCTCTGGGTTTCACTGTGTGGATGGATGGTCACCCCATGAGAAGAGCCATGGCAGAGATTTCATTTGAGCTTAGACTAGAGTATTAAAAGCAGTCTGGTTTCACTGAAGGTGCCTGGGCAAGGGCACTGGAGTAGGCGGGAAGCCAGGCTAGGAAACAAACTGGCAGATCCCGGCTGTGGCTATGGCCCAGGTACTAGCCAATTTACTCCTCTACTGAGGTTTGGCAGGGATGCACAGAGGAAGAGCAGAGGAGGCAGGAGCTGAGAAGAGTGAGTGAGATTAATCTTCTCACACTGGGTGAGACAGAGAACAGCGACCAATGTCCTGAAGCTTCTCCAGGCTTCCCAGCCCTAAGATCTCTTAACTCCCTTCCCCTCCTCTTGTCCCCTAGAGACAGCACACAAGGCTTTCTCATGGAAGTCCTAGGTCATCCCAAGAATGTAGCCTTGACCTCTGAACTCATGAGGAAGCACGTTAATCATTTGTGACCAGTTGTCAACCAAAAATCCTCACAGCTCTCTGGCTTTGGGTCACCCATTTGCCATCAACCCCAAAGCAACTCTCCATTGTGGTTATATGCAGATACATAGGATCAACTGTAACTTGAATATTTTAGGCTTCGGGTCACAGACCTCTGTTCCCTTCTGGATTTTGTAGTGGTCTATAAGCGTCTTTTGTCTATCCTTCTCCATTTCAACAGCCCTTACTTATCTTCTCTATGATCCCAGGGGTCACATGGTATGGTATAGGTTAGACATGCAAAACACGTCATCCACCTGTCCTTGTTGATATGACAGATAGCTCTAAACTTAGCAGTTACATGAAACAACTTCCTTTTATTATTTAAACTAGCTCTAGCTTGGTATCTGACATTTGCACATACAAAGCCTCTGAAACAGTCTCTTTGTGTGTTACTGTGTACATGACCATACTACACCCTACTCTGGTGTGAACTGGCTATGCAATCCTTGCCTTCCAAGTCCAGTAAATTCAGAAGGAAGAGCTTCATCAAGGCACTACATCTTTCTGGACTTGAATTTCCTTATGGGTAATTGTTCAGCCCAATCCCTAACCATCTTTCCAGCCTTACCATTCTGATTCTAAGTCACCATTATATTTTGAATTAGGGATCTTGAGAATCTGTCTCATGAACTATCTGACACACAGTCATTCCACTTCCTTTGCCTAACACCATAATATGGCCCTTGAATACCAGGTAGACAGCCACTTCCAGCAAGACTGAGGCATTAATCATGGCTCTATGTCATTGAACATATGTAGACATGAACTAAGAATAGTGTTAACAGAAACAGTCAACTCTTCTTGGGAATATGGGAAGAAAGGTTCTTGGGAAGAGTGAGGAAGACGTGGGGTTGGGTAGGAAGCAAGGTCACTCTCAGGTTTATTGAACTAGGGTAAGTAGGAGATAACCCCCACAGAAATGTCTAACTGGTAGATTCTTTATCAGAGGGGAAAGTTTCAAACTTTAGCAAGCATGGAAACAGTCCAATGACCTTGATGTAGTTGAAGACAGACACAAGACAGGAACTGGAGGGGAAAACTCTGCTTAAAAAGAAACACACTGACAGAGCAGTGACAGAGGGGAGCTTAAACTAGGGGTCAAGGGATGTGCCTAAGAATGGAGAGACACCAGGATTTAAACAAGATGGCTCAGAGGTTAATTCAGTTCCCAGCACCCTGTGGCTCACAAACTCCTACAATTCCAGTTCCAGGGCATCTGATGCTGTCTTCTGGATTCTATGGGCACTGCAGGCAAGTGGTAACTATAAACACACATACATGCAGGCAACCCACCCACATAATAATAATAATAATAATAATAACAATGATAATGATAACAATAATAATAAACAACAATAATAATAATAACAATAATAATAATAATAATAATAATAATAATAATAATAAATTGATGTGGGTTTTTTTGAAAGTCAAAGGAGAAAGCACAGAAGGATCAGCTTCCTGAACTACTGCACATGCTTTGTCAGTGGTGAGTGTTAGGAAAGGAAGAGAAGATACAGTCTAGGAGAAGGGTCCCTCTGCCTTTGTGCCCTTGGGTGACTTTCCCACTGTCTAAGGAGTGGGCAACAGAATGTCATGAAGCCCAGTTCAGCCACAGTCTAGTTGTGCCCACATAATGAGGATGAATCCTGATCTTACATATTGGATATTGTAGTGGACACTTTGGCACCCTGAGTCAGGGCCCTTTTCTGAATTCAACCACAGGACAGTACCCTCCTCAGCTCTCCTACCAGTATCTCCGCCTTGTCCAGGATTTCCCTAATTCTATGAAAGCCTCCTAGGCAAGATCAGACAGAATGTGGAATTCACATCCTTTTCCCCTAACTTTTAGCCACTGAGAGCTAACGGACTCATTCCCTGGCTCCTTTCTGTTTGCCTGTAGCAGAGATTTCAACACATCAATGTTGTTGGCTTGTTCTCCTTCCTGGTCTTAATATGCCTGTGCCTTTATTCCTGCTGCCTAGGGGTGTCTCTTATGAAATCATCTATCCAGACTTAGTGCTTGACTGAGACAGTGCTCAGAAGAAACAGACCAGACCCAGAGAAGCCAGATTCTGTAGCGGGTTGGTGGTTGTGGCAAACCAGTAAGTGTTAGCAGAAGCATGAGCATACATGTTCCTTTAAAGTCCCAAAAGGCTAAATAAGTACAACAGCTCTCTGCTCTTCTCCGTAATGCCTAAAGTAAGCTGTATCGTACAGGACAAATGGAGATGCTGCTCTGGATAGAATCCAAAGCTCGTGGTCATAAATTCCTCTTGGCAGGGCGGACATGCAGTGCCTGTTCTTAGGACTTCGGGTTGGAAACACAAACAAGCACAAACAGCCACCACAGCACAGTAGAGTCACTTTTCCCTGGTTCAGAGGCTGCTATCTGGGAGCCTAGGACTGTGTAAAGCCCAAGGAACGTGGGTTGTTTTCTTCACTATTGGATTCTCTGTGTCACTAAGTCTCTCACTTAGTTTTGCTTGTAGCTCGCCCCTGAAGGCATCAGAGCCCACACCTAGAGCTCCAATACAGTTGTAAGAAAGGTCAGTCCACTTCTATAGAGAACCTCTAGCTATGGTCTCTAAGTTACCGAATTCTTAATTTCCCATCTCTAGTCTGTCTTGAACTTCTCTAAAGTTTTCTAACTGATCACCTCCTTAGACCTAAAATGACTGTTTATATTCAATACTCCACTGATTGCACCCTGGAGGGGAAAAAGTAGTCTTTGGGAGTTTAGGCAAAGCTATCCAAACTTAGATGAGACCCGTTATGTTATTTCTTACCAAATAGGGCTACTGCAAGTAACTGCCTCTTCCAAACTCTTGGAAAGTCAATAGAGGGCAAGGGAGTCAAAAGCCAGAGAAGGAAGACAAAATCAGGACCCACTTCTGTTCCCTGCATCCATCAGTACTACATCTACCACGGAGCCCCATTGCAGGTCCTCTCTGACCTTGCTCAGGACCTACCATGCTGCTCAAGCTCTGCCCCTGTTCAGAACAGTTTCACGTTTGCTCTCCCCTGTCTTCAAAGTATGTGTTTCCACACTCCAGTATGGATGGCTTCTGAAGCTGTCCTCTTGCCATGTGAAAAACCAAGCGTCAATTACCTTTGTACAATAGACCCTCTCACTCTCAACTGTATTTTTGACTTCCTATGTATTTGCAGAGTTAATTCTTTAATACTTCAATAAAGCAATTTGAACCCTTCCTTTAGCTAACTTCCCCCTGTTAGAGGAGACTTAGACCTTGTCTCTATACATTTACAGGATTATCCAAGAGTTTTTCTTAAAGAAAATAGAGTGGGCTGATATTACTTCAGCATTAATCGGCACATAGGCTGTAGCCTTAACCTGGATTTGATGCATGGCTGCAATTTCATTTAACCATCATGGTGACAAACACATCCTTTACCATCTATAAAGGCTGTCAAGCCTTAATATTAAAGGGGGATAAAGTAAAACTTGTGGCCCAACAAAGATGGCATCACTATCACCGGGTCTCGTTTAAAGCTCAGGATTTTATAGCTGCCTTAAAGGAAAAATGGCCAGGCCAGGCAGTCTTACCCAAACATCCTCTCTCTCTCTCTCTCTCTCTCTCTCTCTCTCTCTCTCTCTCTCTCTCTCTCTCTCTCCCCCATGCAGTGGTTCTTCAAATTCCAGTGTGAATAGAAATCAGGATACAGGGAGTTGTATGTTTTATGGTTGATGCAAGAGCTCTTTCAGGATAATTCTGAGTTTATATGATGTTCATGTTAGGTGTTGATTATGGGGCCTAAAAATATCATTCCTGAGATGTGTCTCTTCTATTGGAAAGCTTTTCTCAACTTGAATTCTGTCAGGAGAATAGAATGTTTATATTGCTGCAAAAATTTAATAGCACTCTCTATCTTTCTCTTTCTCCTTGGTCTTTCCACCTTTTAGGAAGAGAACTTGACCCCAAGACTTGGAATGGACAATTGAAAGCCACCCCTGACCCCTTCCTTACCCAGGTCATCACTTTTACAGCTCCACTGTTATAATCTGAAGAGACATCTGAAGCATCAAACTTGGCTTTCTCACCCGCCAACCAGGTACATTGGATAGCAAAGTCCAATCCCGCTCATTTCATTTCTAATCTTCAAAGAAGAGATCTCCTAGCCCATCATACGCATCCTTAGTGTTCCAGAATTATATCCATCCCTGTTTCATCTGTCTCTGCCTCTACCTCTGTGCAGGTTCATGGCAAATGGTCTGTGTCTGTGGATGACTTTTGCATCTGTGTCAGGGAAAGGAAAGCCCATTAGACAAATCCAATGGGACAAGTTCAGAGAGTTTGTCAGTTCCTGTCACTTTCAGGGTTGGCTGTGCAGTGGAGCACGGACTTGAAACAGACTTGTCAAGATAGGCAGCTCCCTTCTGGAAAGAGTTTATCTCAATTGAGAGAAAGTGTGAGGGGTGAAAAACACTTAAAAAAAAAAAAAAAAAAAGGCGCCAGCATCCTGGTCTGGAGAGCTGTGAGGAGATGCTGATGAATAATTTCAAATAAGTCCGACTCAGTCCCCAGTGCCGTGGATTCCAGGTTCAGTACGGGCCTGACACAGAAGAGAAAGTTACCATTTCTTATCAATAATCATTTCTGAGGCTTTCCTTTTATCACCATCAGTATTATTAATATGAAAAACGATGTCTTATTTCACTAAAAAATGGACAAGAACTGTCTCTTTCTATTGCCAAGTTTGGTACATTCCTCTACGTAGTCCCAGCTTCCTTTTCTGCCTCATTCCTTTGGCCAGTGGTCTGTGATATGAGCTAAGGCCATACCCTCTGTTACACAACGATACTGATATTCCTTCTCTCCAACCCTTTTGTCAAGAGTTCTCTTCTAAACCAACCTGTATGACACCAGCTGTCATCCACTCAGTCATTCCTTTCAAAGCATATGCCATGATAGCTTAGCTACCATTAAAAAGACCTCACTCTGGGTGTTTGCTTTTAGGTGCCAGTCTTTTTTTTTTTTTTTTTTTTTTTTTTTTTTNTCTTTATTTACATTTCAAATGCTATCCCGAAAGTTTCCCATACCCCTCCCCCCACCTCTGTCCCCCTACCCACCCACTCCCACTACTTGGCCCAGTGCTCTCTGTAGCCAAGTTCCTTTGTGAATTTCCTCTTTTTCCCACTTTCTAGAACAATGTTCAGGAAACAGAAAGTTCCCAAGGTCACCAGTGACTACACATAACCAAAGCTAATACTTATTTAAATCTATATCCTTGCTCATTTGCCTAGCATCTGGCCCCTCAACAGAACCATTGTACTATTTACCAGATATTCCCAACTACAAAATACTGTGAGTCTGGTATATTTTAGGCATTTAGCAAAAACTCATTGAACGAATAATTCAATTAATTGATTAATCATTAGGGGGTTGTAATGAAAGCATGGCTCATGTGGTGCCTGTGTATCAATAAAGAGTTAGAATGAAACTTTCTTTGAGATATATCTGGGCCATTTATTTATCTTCTTATTGCAATGGTCCAAGGCATGATTTTGTGTGTTCTCAGAAATGGTTGACAAGGAGATATGAAGCCAATACGTGTTGTGCGTACCACTTAGCAAGTGCTAGATTAGCCAGTTTCATTTTTCTCATTTAATAAATACAGGTGCTATGACAATATTTACCATGCAGATGAAGAACCTAGGGCAAGAAGAGAGATTGAGCGACCTTGTTCAAATTCACTCAAACCCCAGTTCACTACCAGTGAGGAAGCAGTGAGGGCTCCAAGCTCCCTCTTCTTCAATGCCACAAGTTCACGAGAAAACCCAAGACTTGAACTACTACAGAGTAAGTCAGAGTCTCTAAAGCAAAATCCATGCTCAGTGCAGAATATTTGTGGCAGTGTTTTTATTGTCAAAAGCCATTAAAGCAATAGGATACAATATGATTTTCTTTCCCATGTATGCTATCACAAGACACTTACAGCCATATGTATCTATGAACCATATGGCTAAAGGTGCCAGTTAAAACACAAGATGTCAAGTTCAATTGAACTGAAAAAGAAATACAAGCAATGTTTTTGAATAAGTACATCTCCATTATGGCATGGGGCATACTACTCTAAAAAAAAAAATCATCTAGCTGAAATTCAAATTTAACATTGGTTCCATAATTTGATTGCTAAATCTGTCAACCTGACCATTTGCTGTCACCATTCCTATACATGTCCCATAATGCTGCTGGATAGGTTTTGTTGAGACAGATGGAAAAGAAGAGAGGACTCTAAAAAGATAAAAGCTAGTGACCTGCTCAATGAGAGAAAGGCTGGTCCGCCTCCAGACAGTCTCTGAGCCCAAGACCTGTTCAGTGCAGGTCTTGCTACGGCAGTCCTGACACTGGACACGTGTGGACAGTCCCTGACTGTCTCTAGCCTCAGTTTTCATGTCTGCGAAGGAGCAGTAGCTTTCATTGTTGAGAAGTGAGTAGGTGCTGTGACTGACTGGCTTCCCTTGATCCAAAGATTCCTCCTGAGGCTTTTCATCAGAAACTGCAATGGTTAGAGAAAACAAAGTGAGGAGACCAGAGACACAGAGAAGAGAGTCTGTCTTCAAGTGGATCTGTGGGATTGCATGTAAGATGAGGAGATGGGAGCCAGATGGGACGGTACACACAGAATGTTAAATGGGGACAAAAGAATCCATACTGACCTGCTTTTCATTTTTACAAAAATAAAAGAAATCAGGTTTTGAACAAAGTGAAAACTTGGTAAGTGGGACAAAAAGGAAGATGGTCCATAAATCACTCTCCTTGAAGTGTGTTTAAAATGGCGACTTGAAATGCATGCTAAGAGGAAGAAAATATCCAGACAGGGCATAGAGATGGCTTGGAGTTAGGATTAAGACATTTAGAATAAAACTAACACTGTGACTATTTGCTGTAATGGGTGTTCTGAAGTAGCACAATGGCATAGACTGAATCATGTTCTCACAAATTCATTTGTTGAAGCCCAGTTTGATTACATGAAGTCAAAAAGATGAGATCTGAAGTTACTCCAGAAGACAGGAAAGTAAAAAGGGATCAAGGGGGCAAGTAAGAGAAGGGAATACTTGGGTGCAGATGATATTAAATAGGGAATGGGAAAATAGGGAGAAAGCATTAATGGGGACAGGGGAAGGAGGCTAATACAGAAGGAGGAGGGGGACAAGTCACTTGACTAAGGCCTTAAAGAATCTTATTTCTTATTTACCTAAAATTACGCACATACATTATATATACACATATATGATATGTATCACATATGATACATAAGATACATAGATATAGATACATACATATATAAAGTTAAGTCGCTTGGGCTGTCTAACATCTAGTACCTGGCATGGGAAACCTCTGTTTGAGTGGTTTCTCAGGGTAATTCCAGTGACTCTCAAAACAATACAAGCTAGTGATGTCCTTGGTGGCCTGCCACAAATTGGTGGTTAGTTCCTATCGCTGAAGATACACACACTTTAGACACAGAACCTGGAAGATTTGAGCTGGATCTTACCTGAAATCTTCCTCCCTGAGGCTTAGTTGTCATAGTACCAGAAGATGCAAGACAAACTGCCAAGGAAGAGAAGCAATCAATTGTTCTATATAGGTGTGATGCCTATGAGCAATAAACCATGTGGCAAAGTGCCTTAAAAAAGCAATAGTGGCACCCACATCCTGGATGAAGTCAACAGCTGTGTGACTTGGACTCACATCCCACTTAAAAAGAATGAAATCATGCCTGGTACTAGAAATGCAACCACCCATCAGGACTAGTGGAGCCATGAATCTCTCTGTCACTCCTTTACTAGACCAGCATAATTCCTAACTGCATACCAAGTGTATCCTTATACTCAACTGTTAAGTGTAGCTCTCACTCTTTATCAAAAAAGCTTCTCTTTGGAGCAGATGGATACCAGTACAGAAAACCACATGATAATAGTACAAAGATCATCTGATCTTGGGGAACCCAGCCCCAGTGGATACATCTACCACACAACTCTTGCACTTAACCTTGGAGAACATTATGGAAGAGGAGGAAGAAAGAGTATAAGAGCCAGAGGATCAGGAAGTCTGATGTGAAATTTTGTCTGCTAAAAATGACAATAAAGCTAAACTCATGATACCTCAATACTATGGCTGCCTACAAGGGATGATGATAGTAATAATCTCATGGCATCCCAGCCCTACCCAAAGAAGTAAGGCAACAAATGAATGCTGAGAGAGGGAAAATCCATCTCCTATGTGGATGAGTTCCCTAATTGGTCATCCAATATAAAGTGGTCAGCCATGGAATAAATATGTATGAATATGTACACATATATGTGTATATGCACACACAAGCAACAATAAACTCATCAGGCTGTGTTTATATATTTATGTGCATATATGTAACAACAACAACAATAATAATAAAATAATAAATACATCAAGTAAGGGGAAATGTGGGAGGGGTTTCAGGGAGAGAACATGGGAGTTGGAAGGAGGAAAGGGAAGAGGGGAAGTGTACTGGCTAATTTTGTGTCAACTTGACACAGCTGGAGTTATCACAGAGAAAGGAGCTTTAGTTGAGGAAATGCCTACATGAGATCCAGCTGTAAGGTATTTTCTCAATTAGTGATCAAGGGGGGGAAGGCCCCTTGTGGGTGGGACCATCCCTGGGCTGGTAGTCTTGGGTTCTATAAGAGAGCAAGCTGAGCAAGCCAGGGGAAGCAAGCCAGTAAAGAACATCCCTCCATGGCCTCTGCATCAGCTCCTGCTTCCTGACCTGCTTGAGTTCCAGTCCTGAATCCTTTGGTGATCAACAGCAGTATGGAAATGTAAGCCAAATAAACCCTTTCCTCCCCAACTTGCTTCTTGGTCATGATGTTGTACAGGAATAGAAACCCTGACTAAGGCAGGAAGCAATGTAATTAGATTTTAATCCTTTTAAAAGGTGGAGTTCAATCTAATAGGATCGGTGACCCTACACATTCTTCCTTCTTCTTTCTTTTCTCCCCTTCCCCAACCCCACGCAGAGGAAAGGCTAGCAAGCACACAGCAATACTGATACCCTTAAGTCAAGAAACAAACCAGTACCATAGTCTGACTATACTTGCAGCCTGCAGAATGGTGAGAAAATGCATGTCTATGGGCCACTCAAACTGACGCTGTCAAGCAGTTAAGGAACTAAAACCTGTTTGGAAAAAGGCCCACATACACAGTTTAACAACCTTACTGCACAAATAGGTTAAAGTTATTTAATATCAAGTAGCAAATGGAGCAAGAAAGAGAAATGAACTTAGTGCAAAGAATGAACAAAAACAAGCTCACGAGTAGCAGAATAAAATAATCGGCCTTGAAGCCTCTGTCGCCATGCTAGAGCAGCTTCGGGTTTATCAATGATCCGAACAGAAGCAACAAAAACTGGTCATCTGAAGTCACACACCTCACCTGGTGAACACAGTTTGAACTGGCAAAGGCAGCTGGGACAGCCCTATGAATACTGGAAAGGTTTGGATTTTAACCTTAAAAATTAATTGATATATTAATCTATCCATCCTAAGTAGTTTGCTTGGATTACAAGGAAAGAATAAGGCATAATCACAGCCAATTTCCTCTCCTAGGTGTCTTCATTCATGATATTATAGTAAAGGAGAGGAGGACAATCTGACTAGAAAAAGTGAGAGTTACTGGTCACAAGACACATGAGGTGATGCTCAGAAAACCCAAGCAGTGTGAGGATGAGCTTGAAAAGGCAAATCACTATTATATGATTAAATGAATACATAGATGGATGGGCATGTGGATGGATGTGTAGATATATGTATGGGTGGGTAGATGGATAGGTGGGTGGATGGATGATGGATGGATGGATGGATGGATGGATGGATGGATGGATGGATGGACGGACGGATGGACGTACTGGACAACGATCAGTACAAATGTTCAGAGAACACCTCAAGAGCTAGCCTCTAGTTTTGCTAGATCTCTTGACCACAGGCCTTTCATGCATGGCTCCTCTCCTCTGACTATTTAAGAAATCCAGACAACATATTTGCTTCTGGTATTCCAAGGGTCTGGTTTCAGCCTTCTAAACTGGGATACTGACAATCTCATTGACTCTCTGAACTCTGTCCTATTACCCTGTCATTATGGGAACCTGATAAATTGAATCATTAATTCATTGGCTCATTCATTTCTCCAACAAATATTTATTAAGTGTTTTCTATTTCTAAGTCTGATATTGTTCTCCATTCTGGGACATAGTTAGAAAGCAAATATACTTCAGCTTCTCCTGAGAAGGAACAGGAAACAAACCAATAAATAATACATAGCCTGTCCAAGGCAAGTACTGTGGAGAAAAAACAGTACAGAAGAATGGAACAAGGGGGAGTGAGGTGCAAGGTTTAATGGTGTGATCAGAAAACGTGTTCTATGACCTTCTAGAGGAAAGTGCTCCAGAAGAGGGATGGGCAGAGTGCTGGGGTGACACTGTGCCAGAAAAGATGCCATTTGTGAACCAGAGGGACAGCAAACATAAAGTGACAAAGAGTTTAGGAAAGAGAGAGGAGGACTGTGCTGACATACAGGCTCTGGTAAGAATTATGTCTTTTAGTTGAGTCATTGAAGGCATGTATTTTTATACATGTTTATATACACACGATGTTTTTGGTCTTATCTATCCTCTACTACCTCTTTTCACATCTCCATCTTTGACCCATTTACCTGTCTCCATCCAAGCTTCATTTCCTTTTTATCATCATTATCCTCAGTAGTGCTGACCATGTATGAATGAGGGTTAGGCCATTGACAAGCATTGTCAACCCACCAGCAGGCACATCCCCAAAGAAAAGTGACTGCTCTCCTCACACATACACACAGTTATGAATTGCCAATAGATCCTGAGCTAGGGGCAGGACTTCAGGAGTTCCTCCCTCATCCATGCTGGAATATTGACTGGCTTGATCTTGTGTGGATCTTGTGCAGGCCACCACAGATGCTATGAGTTAATGTGTCCATCAGTCATGCCCTGTCCAGAAGACAGCATTTCATAGCTCTTCTCCCCATTCTCTGGCTCCTACACTCCATCCAACTACTCTTCTTCCACATACACTGAACTTCAGATAGGAGGAGGTTGGTATGGATGATATGGGTACAACTGAGCATTCACACTGACTTGAATTTTAACATGATTTCTCTGGCAACTGAATTGACAGTATGAGAAACAGTCATAGCATGGGAATGGCAAAAAAAAAAAAAAAAAAAAAAAAAGGAAAGGTAGTTTTATGATCTCCAGGATAGTGTAGGATAAAATAGGATAGTGTAGTGGAATAAGTGTTGATAGTAGAAGTATCAAGATTTTAAAACATATTTGGGAAGTAGAGTCAACAGAATTTTCTGATGCTGGTTTTCATGTGAAATCTGAAGGTGGAAACTCTCTTTTCTAAGCATCCCTGGTCTCAACACTGGCATTGCTGTGTAGCTTCTGGAAAGAGAGCTCAGTCAACTATTATCTTGCCTTCTGATGATCCTGCCATTGTGATTTGGACTGATGGTCATTATGTTCCTGCATTCCCAACCCAGGGCCTATACTATGACCCTCCACTTCTACCCACCTCACTTTATGCACACTTGGGCTTCCAGAGTGGACAAGTGAATTGGAAAAGAAAGTATTTATATGGATGAAAATAAGCATGAATGGCCATGGTGACTGACTCCAAGGTCAGGCCTAAGCATCAGCTCATGCAGAATTGGACTAAGATGACCAGAGCACTGGGGTCAGACACTGAAACATTTCTAGCTTTCCATCTAACCTGTTCCCAAATTTCAAGACTCTTTTGATAAAAATTAAACTTAGACATTAACAAGTTAAGAGTAAGAATAAGTACAAAGTCTAAAGACACTGGTGACTGTTGAAAGTTCTTAATCTTAGAAAACATAAAAGGGAACAAGGAAAAAGAAAGAAGAAGCAATAACAAAGTAAAAAGATTCTTTTCTGTTATGAAAGCCAGCAGTTAGTTATTATCACATTTCACACTATTGTACTCCTAACTTTTAAAGAGAATTCAAGCCATCAAATGCCTATATATTATTTTATGACTTAAAGTCAAACTATAAAAATGTAACAATTGAAATGGCTCAGGGGTTGAACACTTGCCATGGATGTGCCCCTAGAACCTATGTAAAGCTGGATGAAGTAGTGTGCCTCTGGGAACCCAGTACAATTGTTATCTAACTTGGGGGTCACAATGTGTGCCCAGGTCAGGTCCAGACACCTGTTCTTAATAGGCCAATAAACAGCCAAATTAGTAATGGGAGCAGGGAGGGGACACTTACTTAACCTAGTCACACTGGGAAGTGAGACAAAGAGAGCCAGTGAACCCCTCAAGTTTTTCATGGCCCAGAAAAGATCAAAATTTAAATGGAGGACCAAGGATATGCACATCTAAACAGTCCCTGTCAAGATGTGGTCCACTGGCCCATTGTTATCTGGGCTTCAATCTCATCCTGGAAACTGGTCTGACAAGATGTTCAAGCTGTGAAATCTCTACCCAGGAGACAAGATCCCTCTCTAGCTGGTGCCTTTCCTTCTCCCAACAAGAGATTCCTAGGGGAATTCCAATTTGGGGTGGGATCCATTGTTTCAACAGTCTGATGATCTGGTTGAGAAACGCAAGTATCGCTTTAGAATACCTTCATTTCTGCCATAGTGGTTACACAATTACAGCAAGAAGGCAGGTGGTGAGGAGGAGCTACTCACAGGCCAGCTCGCCTAGTTCACCCAGCAGTTGAAGAGAGACCCTGTCTCAAACAAAGGAGGGGACAAGTACCAACTTGTCCTCTGACCTCCACGTATATCACACACACACACACAATCTTTTCAGAAAGAAAACTAAAAGAAGGATTTTTTTTAGGCCACAGGAGTGACAACGCCCTCTGCAGTGTTTTGAAAGCACCTCAGGTAAATAGTTCCAAACAATTGATATATCAGAGCCTGTCCTTGTGCTTGTCTGCTTTGTGATCAGAATTTCCAGATCTTCAGAGATACTTGAGGCTTGTGTGCAAGTGTTGGTCCTTAAAGTATCTAATACTACACTGCTTACATGTGGAGATTTTCCACTGCTTCAGTTTTATTAGTATGAAGCACCAAACCCTCCAAAATTGTGCTACAGAACTTTGCAGGCCTGTTTCCAACCTCCTGGTGGAATACATTATAAGATGTTATGAAGTAGTTCTTTTCTAGGGCTCCTTGTGTTTTTACTCCTCCCACAAAGAAACTGGAAACCATCACAAATTAAACAGATTCCTCAAGGTCCTAAAGAGGCGACTCCTGCTGGGTTTTTGTATAGTCAGCAAGAGTCTTAGCTAATGTTAAAGGGCCAGCCTCTGGTGAAGAACTCACTCTAGCGGTAGGATATGAGCTGGAAATGCATACCTGAAGGGCCTTGAAAAGATGCTGGTGGGATGAAATGACATTGGTGAGCCTTACATGTCAACCCCAGATTAGCTCTGTTATATGTTGAACGTCCCTTATCTGAATGTGCTTAGGGTAGGACATATTTCAGATTTCAGGTTTGGGTTTTTTTGTTTGTTTTTTGTTTTTGTTTTTGTTTTGTTTTGTTTTGTTTTGTTTTTTGGTTGTTTTTTTTTTTTTTGGAATGCTTGCATTGACTTTAGCCTGGAGCACATTACAGTGTTTCTTTTCTCCAAGTCTGGAAACACAGCAGATGCAACGATTCGCAGAGATGCCCTCGGGTGATCAGCTTATTAACAGTCCCTTGTGGAAAGAGGGTCCATCAAATTAGTTCTCTAGAGGAATAGAATCAGTGAGAGGAGAGAGAGAGACAGACAGACAGACAGGCAGGCAGGCAGAGAGATAAACAGACACAGACACAGACATAGACGTAGACAGACACAGAATTGTTAAATTGACTTAAACAGTAGGGGCTGGATAGTCTAATAAGTGGCATCTGTAGGCGGTAGAGCAATGGTTCTCCACTTTGGGTCATGACCTCTTTGGGGGGTCAAACGACCCTTCGCAGGGATCACCTAAGACCATCTGTAGATCAGATATTATGATTCATGACAGTAGCAAAAGTGGCCATGAAACAATTTGATGATAGGGGGCTACCATAGTATGAGGAACAGTTGCAGCACTGGGAAGGTTGAGAATCACTGTGATAGAGGAAATGAAGCCTGAGGAGCTGTCTCCCCCAGCAGCTCGCCCTGGAGACTGGAGGCTGACATCAGTGGAGGAAGGTGAAGGAGCTGTAGACTCAGGCTGCAAGCCACCGTGTTCTTCCTCAGAGCTCCTTGTATCTGAGCAACCGTTTTGAAAAAAGGTCTTCTCTCAGTTAAGCTTCTCTGAACAAAGCCCTCACAGAAGTGCAGACAAACAGTTCTCTTAGGTTGATTCTAAGCTGCCCTGTGAGATCAACCATCACAGAAAGGGTAAGTTCATGAGATATATGAAGCCTTCAGGAGACCACCAGAAACCTCTCTCTTTCACAAGATTCCAACCACTACTTTATAAAATGTAAACAACCAGGTTGGGTGGGACTTCCTGTGGTATAGCTGTCAATTAGCATCCCAGGGGATTCACAGTAGTATAGATGGTTGTGTGTCCTCTCTGCTCCTGTAAGAAAGCCTAGTAAATTGACCTTCAATGTGATAGTCTAGCTGTCAGTTCCCACTCTATCTGGGGTGAATAGACATCTATGTAGTCTCAGAAAAAGTCACATAACACATACCTGGGCTGAAAAATACCTAATCAAAAATGATCTGAAATTCAAATCTTTAAAGTATCATCATGTCCGCACTTATAAAGTTAAAGATTTGAGATTAAGGATGTTCAACTTATATGTCTTTCTGGGACCTTCATTTGTTATTTATTTATTTATTTATTTGCTTGTTTGTTTGCTTGCTTGTTCTGAATATTGAGGTAGCTGGATTGGTTGTAAACTAGAGTACTAGGCATTAATCTTGTTTTGCATGTGTGGACTATGGCTTTGGGACTCAGACCTGTAAAGTTCCCTGGACAGCACCATTAGTGTATCTACTAACAACAGCAGACACAGGGTATAGAGCCCACGGAAGCAACAGTGTCCTGCCTTCACCTGCCTCTGCTCAACATTTCATTTATAAATGAAGTCAGTGACCCTGAGAACTGTCCCTCCCTTCCTCTCACTGTACCTCATTTACAAGCTGTAGAATGAGGTCCCTCCTGCAGATCTATTCCTGACCCTTGTTTTGCACTAGCTGATTAGAGACACGGTAGCAATCAGTTCTTGAGTAGCCACCTATCATCAGCTTTGCCTAGGATGTGCCCCTGCATAAGGGCATTAGCTGTAGGTGCCATAATGAGGATGTGGAGACAAGATGACTTATTCAAACCCCAAGTCTTGTCAGTGTGGTGACAGAAATTAATAGATTCCATGTTCATTAGCATACGTCTAGCTGGAAACTATTACTAGAGCCAGAACTTACAAGCTTCAGTGAACAAATTAATGAAAAACCTTGAACATTTCAGAGACAGACAACACCGTTAGTTTGAGCAGACAAACCTTTTGGTTAGAAATTACATCTTAAGCCGAGTAGGGTGACGTACACCTTTAATTCCAGCTCTTGAGAGGTAGAGGCAGGAAGATCATCAGTTCAAGGCCAGCCTCTGTTATATAGAAAATCCAAGGCCAGCCCAGGCTCTCACACAGGATCTCATGAAATATTTACATGACAGTTACCATAATTGAATATGAACAAATTGATTGTATATATCTTGAAGTTGGGTCTCACCTCGTGTATTAGTCAAGGTTCTCTAGAGAAAGAGAACTGGTGGAATGAATATATATAATCTATATTATTCATATATAAAGAAATTATATATACATATGATTTGTTAGAGTGGAATAAAGACTGTGATCTGACATTTCCAACAATGACTGTCTCCCAATGAAAGGTCCAAGAATATAGTAGTTGCTCAGTCCAAGAGGCTGGCTGTCTCAGCTGGTCTTCAGTAGGTACTGTGGATTTCTCAGCTGGTCGTCAGTAGGTGCTGGAATCCTGAAGAAGTAGGTTCTAATGCCAGTGAAGGAATGGACTTGCTAGCAAGGTGAGGGCAAGCAGGCATGAAGCAAATACTTCCTTCTACCATGCCCAGAAAATATGGCCCATATTAAAGATGGTCTTGCTACCTGAAATGATCCAATCAAGAAAAACCCCTCACAGTGTGCCCTGTGGCTTGAGCTTTAGTTAATCCCAGATATAGTCACCCTGACAAACAATAGCCATGACAGCCCATCTCTTACTGCGAACAGATCTTTATTACATTAAAAGTTTGTTTTAAGAACTCCCGTCTTACAACGTAAAGACATCCACGTTCGTTAGGGGAAACAAAGTGCATGTTAAAGTTTGTTGAAGGAAAGGTCCTGAACCGTGGACAACAGCACACACTGACTTGCTGTAGACTGTGTTCTTCAGAGGTTGACATAAGTTACCAATATTACTATAAATACCACGGAGTGCTGGGCTCTGGGTCTACCCAGAGAAGGGGTAGAAGCTGAGTGTTAAAAGCAAGAGCACATCTAAGCAAAAAAAAAAATCTAGAAATTCTACTGTTTCAAGGCCTGGAAAAGAGTGTCCTCTATATGACGTTTCTAATGAACAAGGGGGTGTGTTTAGGTTGAAAAAAAATCATCCAAAGGGTAATTTTTATGACCAATTAATTAGAGTGAGTGTGATCATTTTTGTTGGTGTGATAAAATAATCTGACAAAAAACAACGTAAGGGAAGAAGGATTTGTTTTGGCTCACAGTTCAACGAACAGCCCATCGTGATGGGGAAGTCAGAGCAGCAAGATCTTCGGGACACTGGTACAGTGTATCCCCAGGAAGGAGAGGACTAAAAATGCTGCCCTCTGCAGTTAACCTCAGTTAACCCATTCAAGGCAGCACCCCACAGGCATGCTCAAGGCCACTCTAACCAAGATGATCCTTTACAGGCATGCCCAGGGGCTCATCCCCAAGATGACTCCTGGCATCCAATTGACAAATGAGATTAACCATCACAGTTCTGTTCACAAGAATCCCTGGCCCAGAAGGTTCCACACACGAAGTGTGCAGCAAATGCATACTCAGTTTAATTATTCCAAAGACAGTCCACTGCTTTAGAGGTCAAGGTATAAAAGGATCCTTTGGAAGGTCATCTAATTCCATCTCACTCTGAAATTCCCTTTTGATTCTCATTAGGGAAGTCCACCGCTTGAGCTATTCTGTGATGAGAGGCGCTGTAGTTTGAATGTGGTTCGTTCATGGAACAGAAGCTTGATTCACAGGATTGCAATGCAAAAAGATCATGGAGCCTCTAAGATACTGCTCAGTGGGAGGTCAGTGGGTTCTGACTGCCTCTTGAAGGAATTAACACAGGTCTGTGGCATGGGTTAAGATTCTCTGGAGGGCATTAGTTCCTACAACAGTGGGTTAGTATAAAACAGCAAGCCCCCTTCCTCCTTCCTGTCATTTCCATTTTTACCAGGTTACCTCTCTCCTGGCATATTCCTCCTTCCCCTATTTCTTTGTCATGTTTGGTTGCAGCCAGGGACCCATTACCAAATGTCAGTGTCACGCTCTGCAGACTTCTCAACCACCACAACTTCGGAACTAAATAAGCCTTTCCTTTATAATTTACCTAGCCTCTAGCATTCTGTTTATAAAATACAAAAAACAAATAGACTCAGAAAACAAACCTATGGTCTTTCAAATCATACATGAGTATCGATTAAGACAGATTTTGTGTGCACTACCCCCATAAATCCTTTCCTCCCATGGGTTTCCCTATGCCCTCCCCTGTGTTTCATATCAATAGTGAGGACTCCAGTCTCTGTCCAGCTTCTGCTTCAAAGAAGGACACACGATGGTGACTGTAAACAGTTGATCTTTTCCAGCCATCAGCTAATTCCCACATGAAGTCACGCTCTTCCCAAGATAGTCCAGCTTCTCTGAGTGATGGAGATGCCCCTAGCAGGGTTATGTTGGTAGAGACTATACCCTTCATCTCTTCCAGCCAGGTTGGCCAAGCCTTGCTGAGCTGGCATCATAGGTTCGCATCTTCTCCCACCATATCTGCTGCCCTTTCCTTCTCCATTGCTGATCTCTAAGCACCTTGCTCTGGAAACTCAATCTCAGCATCTGTTCTGCAGA
Source organism: Mus pahari (assembly GCF_900095145.1). Taxonomy (NCBI): domain Eukaryota; kingdom Metazoa; phylum Chordata; class Mammalia; order Rodentia; family Muridae; genus Mus; species Mus pahari. Next base: position 43,302,722 of record NC_034594.1, read on the forward strand.
GGCAAACAAGGACAGCTGCTTTGTATTTGGGTCTTCTTCATGAGAAAGACAAACCTGACCAAACATCCAGGCAGATGAAGGGCACTGGCTGGAAGGTCGCTAGACTGCACTTGTGGTCCTCGTTATGTAGCCCTTAGAGAAGGAATAATTCCATCAAGCAAGACCTCCAGTGAAGCCACAAAGCAGAATAAAGTGGCTGCACAGAAGCATCTGTGGCAGGCCACAGGGCCTGAAAGAAATGGAAATCAATGGAGCAGATAGACCAGTGGTTCTCAGCCCACACCCGCACCATAGTCTATCAGGGGCATTTTCAAAACGAAAGTATTGGGGCCACATGTGACTGACTCAGTTTGGCCTTATAAGAGTCTTTCAGGTGACTTAGGAACCACGGACCCCTCCAGCTCTACAGTCCTTCCATCTGCTATTGATCTCTAATTCCACAAGACTCCACAGGTAGCCTTTTGTTCAGGCATAGTGTAAACATTTAAAACAAGGGCCCTCCCCAGCCAAGGTTAGAGAACCAATCCTTGCTCCTGCACACACATAGAGATTTACTTTTAATTATTCATGTTCTCTCCCCAAAGGCAAGCAGAGGAAATAGCAGGTGTGCTAACATCCCCTTGGCCTCCTTTCACCCCAAGATCAAAGGGCTTCTAACCTTCCAGGATCCTACTTCTCTTCTGCCAGATGTCCTTAGATCCAGCCCTGAGACTTACTCAAAGTTAATTACTGAGGCCATCTAACGATGGGAAATCCACATTAGCCCATCCTGGGCTGCCCAGGGGCAAATTTTATAAGAGTTGTCAATAGATACTCCAGAGCTTTCCCTTTCTCCAAACTTTTATTTTAAAAAAGTCATAGCTGGACATGATGGTGTCCTTCCATAAGCCTAAAGCTTAGACCAGATAAAGACAAGTTGAAAACCAGCCTGGGCAATGTTGCCTCAAAACACACACACACACACACACACACACACACACACACACACACACACACACCAACAAAACCTTCCATTGTTTATGCTTCCCCTTGCCTTCCTGAAGCTGGAGACAGATGCTCTGAACAAAGGCATACCCGGCTTTTGTGTTTTATCCTATGTCTGATCAACAGTAAAAAGAACTGAACTAGGCAGTTCTTTTTATATATGAACACATATTTGACCCAATATTTGCTTCAGGCTCCAGAGTACCTGAAAATTAACATGATTAAGTTTCCTCTGATTGTTTGTGAAAAGGGAACCTATTTTTTAAAATGTGATTGGTTCACTTAATAAGTGTCCTGAATGTTCTATAGAGTGCAGCTTATTGTTAAAATTTACAGCTAGTGTTAGAGCAATCTGTATAGTGTATGGGATTAACGGTCAACTGGTACCCAGAGACCCTTTCGCTCTTGGTTACCTGCTCTCTTTTGGACCCATAAAAACATAGTCCTGGACCTCTTCTCCGGGCCCTTCACTTAGGAAATTCAGTTAGATCAATGATCTTATTTCCAACTTGATTGATGATCTGAAGCCTGCAATAACAGAGTCAAACTCAGTGTCTTCAGCTCTCAAGAACCAATGGGCCAATACTTAATACTCTTTCCATAGATGAGCCAGAGATAACCTATGCAATCTTATATGTGTCAAAAGAATATGTGGTATTAATTTGCTCTGCAAGTGACTTTATGTTGTATATATGATCTATATGATCTAGCAGTTTTCTTTGCTTGTTGTTGTTGTTACTGTTTTTGGCTTTTCGAGACAGAGTTTCTCTATGTAACTCTGGCTGTCCTGGAACTCACTCTGTAGACCAGGCTGGCCTTGAACTCAGAATTTCGCCTGCCTCTGCCTCCCAAGTGCTGGGATTAAAGGCATGCGCCACCACTGCCCAGCGATTTAGCAGTTTTCAATCAACCACACATAACTATCCTTCTCTTCAATAAATAATCATTCATTGGAACATTATATATATATATATATATATATATATATATATATATATATATATATATAAAGAGTTTAGATCATAAGTAGCAGCTAAAAGAATTTTTATTCCACCAGTTACCAACACCAAAATCAAGAAATAAAACTTTACTAGCATATACACATACCATCTCACTGTCCACCCCCACCCCTGAACATTTCCTCCCTCACATCCTGTCAATGTGCCTAGTCTCCAGTCACTTACCTGACTCCCATCATCAGGCACTTGTCTGGGCTATTTATAACTTTATATAAGTAGAATTCTACTGTGGACCTTGTTTTCTGTCCACTTCATTTATTTCAAATTTGCCTGAGGTGTCTCACCTGAGTGCCACATGTAGGAATGGTTTTTCTGGGTTCTTTTCCATGAACTGAATATGAGTTATCCATCCATTCTACCACTGATGGACATTTTGTTGTTTTATGGAAGGGATGCCATTATTAATTTATCTGCTACACACACACACACACACACACACACACACACACCTTTCTAAAATGGTTACATCGATTTATTTGCAGAAGAAAAAGCATTCTTAACCATACCTGTTTGTTATTGCTGTTATTATATGTGGGGTGAGGTTAACTCATTCTGGCCAGAGAGTAGTGATATCTGTAATGGTTAATTTTTGTTGTTTATTTGGTTGGATCTGGAATGAGACATGCCTTTGGGGGGATCTATAAGGGTGCTTCCTGCAAGATTTCACTATGAGCTGAAGCTCTTCCCCAAGGAAAAATGGCACCACCCTCAAGAGTCCCAGATAGGAAGAGATAGAAAGGGAAAGCTGCATTCTATGCCTTCCTGCCTTTGTTTCTTGCTGGCGAGTGCACCTACCCTATTGCTGCTGCTGCTGCTACTGCTGCTGCTGCTGTTGCTGCTGCTGCTGCTGCTGCCATCTTTTACTGTCATAAGGACCTATCTTCTTTGACCTTCCAACATGGACTGAAAGCTGACAATGCTCCAGGAAACCTCTAGGTCCTCAGTACCAGGTTGGGACTACTGAGAAATTAAGTGAGCAGCTATTGGATTCTCAGCCACTCCAGTGTGCAAAAAGCCAATGCTGGATCACTCAGCAAATAGCATGTAAGCCAAGTTAGTAAATCCCCTTTGCAATAATCATCTCATCATTCTGTTCCACTAGAGAACCCCACAACAGTATCTCTTTATGGGTAAGTGTGTGTGTGTGTGTGTTGTCCACTGAGACAATGTGGTATTTGCATAGCATAAAGAAATATTAATTTTTTAAAAAAGATAACTCCCACAGTTATATGCTCATTTGGTTTATGGTCATCATTTTGAGTCAGAAGCAATATTCATATAAAAAAAATTAACTTAAGTCCTACCTTAAACCATAGTCAAAATATATTCCAGGTACTGCATAGACTGTAGATTACAATGTGAAAAGTAAAATAATTTTTTTAAGAAGGTAAAAAAAATTAGTATTTTAATGACATGGGAATGGAAATATTTCATAAATAGGGTTTTCCAAAGTACTGTAACAAATGATCAAATGAAATGCAATCACATGCTACACAGTAACATCTGATCAAAGAGCGTTTGTATGGCGTTATGATAAAGCATAAGTGCCACAGGAACTTGTGGGTTTGCTTCATTTGCTTTCCCAAATAAACGCAAGGTGTTTCTACGCCCACTTCAGCCCATTTTAGCTGCTGAGTAAATGACACCGAGACCTGGTATTTTTGTTAACAAGCTGCAAGCACTAAGCTAGGCAGGTTTTGAGCTATTCTAACCTGACTAATCTGCCTATTTCCCAGCTACATGCATGGTCCCTAACCTGCATCTGAGTCTTGCCCTGGCTTGCTCTGGTCCATGTGTGTCCTCATGGATGCTCTATCATAGTGATCTCATGGCGAATCCTCCTGGTCCCTCCACATGATCTCTCCATGCCTTCTTCTCTTCCTTTCCCTTCTCCCTTCTCCTCCCTTCCTCCCTCTCTTTCTCTCCTCTCTTTCTTACTAGTCTCTTTGAAATTCCCTCACTGGGTTCAGATGCCTCTCCCCTCTGTTCTCTCCTGCCCAGCCATAGGCTGACCCGCTCTTTATTAACCAATCAGAGATGATGGGAAACAATTTTTACATAACATTGAGACCAGAGATGCTTGACCATGCCAACATCTGGACAACAAACAGATGTCTGGACATAGAAATCTGAGTATACAGTACACAAAGCCATCCCCTGACACATAAGCATGCAATAGGCTACAATACCCAGGATGGCAAAAAGCACCCTGAATAATCTGCACACAACAAAATCACAGACATTTCTTAGAACATATCCTGTCATTAAGCAACACATCAATGAACTCTAAAATTAAGAATTTCTTTCATCAAATAGTATCATTAAGACAGTGAAAAGGGGAGCCACAAATAGACACCCCAACATACAACACTAAGAAGACCCATATCCACACGGGTCATTTTAACTGTTCTGTATTATTCCACAGAATGTGGGTATCACACACAGTTCAGTTGTTTGCCTCCTAGTGATGACTGTTGTCCATCTAATAGTTCTCTATCCAAAAGAATACAGCAGTGGATCCATGGAGACATCTTTGAGTCTTACAGGATTACCAAGGAGTGGCTGGCTGAGTCACTCTAGAAAGCAGAGCTTCAAACCACAAAGACTAGTAGCAAGATACATCCCCATAAATGGTTCTCCTCTTACCTAGAAATCTCACTCTGCAACGTTCCATACTTCATTTGCCTGCTCCTGTTGAAAAATCATCACACAATTATACAGTACTGCTTCAGTTCAAATCAACATTTTAAGGATTTTTATAAATGAGATTAAAAGGACTTAAATAAAATGTTCAGACAATAGAACACTAATATTCTTGTGTCTCAGATTCCTCAGAGAAGGTGTATATATTATGTAACCAACTAATCAACGTATTTTACATATTGATGATGGATAAATATTGTAGAGCCCTTTCAAATAATGAATTTGTTAATTACAAAAGTTAAGTTTTGTATTGTTATACACTGAGATCAGATTCCTCTGCATTTTCAATTTTGGTTATTCAAGATATTTTTCATATATATATATGTCAATTTTCTGTTTTGGTAATTATAATTTTCTGAACCCAGCTGACTATTTCTTTACAGATTTAAAATCTCAAGTCAGAATTTGAACATCAATTACATTGCATATGAATACATATGAGACAGAGGGGAGGGAGAGAGAGAGAGAGAGAGAGAGAGAATACTCCTTGCATGTCTCCTTAAAGAAGACTAGTGAGCTAATGCAAAGCAAGAACTGCATTCATATTCTGTTCAGTCAGGTATAATGTGCTCTTCAGTGAAGCTATCTAGAATGTCTAATTCCAGTTTTCCCTCTACAAATGCAAAGACAACCAAATTCGTATGTTAGAAAGGAAGTTCCCAGTATATAGTGACTAGTCAATTAGTGACTTTTCTTGTTGCTGCAATAAAATGCCAGACAAAAAGTCGTACAATGAAGGAAGGTATGCTCTGGCTCCACCTTGGTGGAGCCATGATGCATCATGGTAGAAAGGCATTGTGGCAAGAACATAGTCTGCTGGTCACAAAACAGGAAGCAGAGAGTGAAGAGAAAGCCGCTTGGCTCACCCCCTAGGGATCCACCTCCTCCATCAAGGCTCTACCCCTAAAGGTTCCACAGCTTTCCCAAATAGCACCTCTAGGCAAGGACCAAATACTCAAAACATGAGCCTCTGGGGACATTTTCCAGTTAAAGCGCAGCAGTTGTGGATGGCAGCGCTCGGAATGTTCCTCCTCCCGCTCTTTAGTGATTTTTTTTTTCATGAATCAAATTTAATGAGTGCAAGAGATAAGGATAAATTTGTTCTCATATTGGGACATAAAAGGGGAAAAAAAATCATGCCTAACAAGACATTTCACCTTCTTAGTTGTGTCTCTCATCTGAAGCTCGAGTGACACAGAGGACTGCAGCACACTGAGATTCCTAATTACTTGGTTCCCATCAGTAATTGGGCAAAGCTTCAGGCAGTAACTTGACAACGTGTGTCACATTTCTTTTGCCCCAGCGATCCCACTCCAGTAACTTAGGAACTAATCGAGAATGAAGAAGAATGAATGAGTGTGGGCGTTCACTGAGAGCTTGTGTGTTAACATTAAAATACCAGGGACAACGTCAATGTTCATCAAGAGGTCAGCCAAACACACTGGGATCATCCACACAGAAAACAGACATCAGAAACGGCAATGTGGCTTCTTACTTACAGTTTTACAAAAGACTGTTATAAATAAGGCAGATTACAAAGCTGTAATATTTAAATGTAAAATGCTATAGTTGACTTAAAAGATACGTTAATCTCTATATATGCATATATAGAGATATGTCTTGAGGGTGAATACAAACATGTTTATCTGCAGCTGGTATGGTTATGGACACGTTTCTCTTTGTATTTTTTTTAAATAAATGTTTTACCTGAAATTTTAAGTATCATGCATGTGTTGTTTCTATAATAAAAGAAACGGTAAAGCTACTTTAATTTTGAAAAATAATTAATTTTTGCCAAAAAAATAATGATAGTTCCAGAAAACTCAGCTCTTGTGGATTGTATTTACTCCTCTGACACGAGAGCTCTCATCACCACTGTGTTGATCTCTAAGATGGGGCTTCTCAGACTTCACACTGCTGCCATTTGGGTTAGGTAGCTCTTTGTTGAAGGAGATAGCTTCATGCATTTTAACTGTTTAGCTGTATCCTGGTCTCTCCTCGCCAGGTGCCACTTAAATCCTTCCCCCAAGGTTATGACATGGAACCATATCTCCAGGCACTGCCCTGTGAATGAGAGTGCCTGATGGTGGCTCTGGTGTTGTCAAGGACACAAAAGCAAAGCAGTCAGCTAACATCAGTAATAGCACAAGGAAAAGGCAAATACAAAATTAATGCCCCATTTTCCATAGCAGAGTGATCATGGCAGAAATTAGATCCAGAAAAAGCCTTATCCTTTATCCTTTATTATACAATTGAACAAAACATGTTTGGGAAAATTCTAGAAACAAGTGCCCCAAAAGTTCACCAATACATTCTATTACCATTCAGAACTTGGGGGGGAGAAGGGGGGGGCGCGGTGCCAAGAACATGTCTCCTGGATTGTTAAAGCAGTGAATTGGGAAGATAATCTTTCTTGTGGTTGGTAGGCTCAAGGGGAAACAGGTCCAGCTGATAAAATGATAACGAGATTTAGTTGACAATTTTCTCTGAGTAAAATGTCGAGCTTGTAAATAATTTAAAAATAGTCTGTCATTCAATTGCACCATGTCCTTTAAGAAATTTTAATCGATGCAAAACACATTTCTCAGACACTAGCTCTAACCCCTGTGAAAGCAGCTATAGGGATAAACAGGAAAAAAAAAAAAAAAAAAAAAACCTGTGACACCAGCAGACAGTGTGGCAGAAGGTGACTAGGGAGGGAATGTGACCCTTAACCCCAGAATCCAATATCATGACAATATTCGGCAACCTGGAATTAGCTGTTGTGACAGTACGTGGTGTGGAAACACAAGACTTGTTCCTCTCCTTCCTGCTCAAGGGCACTGAGAAGCCGAGGTTTCCATGGGCTCACAGAGAAACCCAGCATGCATGTGAACTCTGTGCAGTTGGCCTGCAAACGGACTCTCTGGTGTCTTTGCCTAGTGCTCAGAATCACAGAGGAAAAGAGAAGCAGGGCGGGGGAAGACTATAACAAAAGGCAGAAGAGGATGAGAAGTTGCAGGCGGCCTTAACAAAACAGGAGTGCGGAACAGTTAGCTGAAACTAGGGTTCAGTGCTCCCCTGAGAAGGCAATGCACGCTGTAAGACTTGCAGAGAACAGTCTGTACTGGCCCAACAAATACCATTAATCTGAGCCAACCCCCTTTCTCCCCAGCATCCGGGTCACACAAGGAAGAGCAGAGACACGTCCTAAAGTGGCACGTGCAGTTTCCCACCTCCTCTGGACCACTGCAGGGGTGGGGGATGGGTGCGGGAACTTAGGCACCAGAGGTCTCCTTCATGCCTTCCGAGCTCCACGGCAGCAGGGTGGCACCATCTGACTCAGCTGAACTTTCCATCAAAGGAAACCAATCACTGACAGACTCACAGTGTCAGGAGACACTGCCAAGGGCAAGAGCCAGCCCTGGCCCTTCAGTTTGGCACCAGAAAAGACTGGTCCCTGTTTGAATCTCTCTCTCTCTCTCTCTCTCTCTCTCTCTCTCTCTCTCTCTCTCCCTACCCCCATCCCCACCCCACCCCACCCCCATTTTCAAAACAGATTATGAAGACATCTAAATTACCAGTATGGAAGCTCTGGCTTGGGAAATGAACCAACACAATTAGAGAACATGGACATCCCCTGAGAACTTAACCAAATTTGGCTAGCTGTTTGTTTTTAATGAATTGATTATCACTGGTAATCACGAGGTATACGTATTGATTCTTATCCCTTAAATCTCAGATGCCACATAATCTGCAAAGCTGTTAATCCTGATAGATTTAAAGATAATAGATAAGGATGCATTATTCATAAATGCTGCACAGCAGGATATTCACTGCGCGACTGTTAATCTCTCCGTGTATCGTTTCCACAGTCATCTGTTATTAGTTTATTTAAACCAGATTGCCAGAAATATTTAGAATGATAATTTTTAACATCCACCCATATAACAAAATATCATTTCCTCTTTTCAGTCTAAGGCAACCATGGAGACTGCAGGAATAAGTCTCTTCCCTTCCTCTACCTGACCTAGCTTACACACACACACACACACACACACACACACAC
>NC_034594.1:43311725-43317285 GCF_900095145.1 Mus pahari
ACACACACACACACACACACACACAGACGTATGTACATGTGGCTAGCCTCTAGTATTGACTGTCAAATGGTTTCCAGACTGTCTTTGTCCCAAGGTCAATTTGACTCAAGTTCTACCTTTTTTTGTCTTCATAAAGGAAGATTTCCTTACTGTTACGCATATTTAAATTCCTTTGCAGATACAGAACCAAATTTGCCCAGGCTTGAGCCTCCTGTGGCCTTTTACTCAGGGCTAAATATTAACAAATACCCATACCAGACAGTTTTTGATGAAACATTAAAGATTATTCCAGTTATATGACTTCTAGATTCTCTGTTTTCTGTATAAAAACCCCAAGGCTGTTCAAAGATCCTCAGTGGCAGAAGGGAACGGGTTTGTAAATCGCTGTCTATGGACCTCCTGGGACTTAACAGCACAGGGCAAAGAAGTAAGCTGATCTTGGCAAAAGAAGAAAGATAAATAATGTTAACCTCCAAATCAACTCCCCTTAAAATCGCCACTGTCAACTCCCTCCACTGGTTATGCACCTGGGGGCAGGTTGCTATGGTATCCGGTCTCACCCCAAATCAAATAGCATTGCTCCTTCCAGCTGGGAAGAGGTTCCCAGTCTTCTTCATACCATATCCCGAGAGAGAGAGAGAGAGAGAGAGAGAGAGAGAGAGAGAGAGAGAGAGAGAGAGAGAGGATGCTTTTTTTCTTTTATCTTCTTCTTCTTTTTTTTTAATCATGTGTGTACACTAAAGAAACTTAATGCAGGCCAGTCAAAGATTATTGCTCCAATGCTCATACTTGTTAGTATCTTATTTTTAACTACTTTATTCTTAAGCCAGTTACCACATCATCCTGTGAAGAATGGGATTTGGTGTTTCAGAAAGTGAGCTGGCTGGAAGAGATGAGGGATCAGGCTAGAGGAGCATCAGGATGACATGAGTGGGAACCTGGGGACTCAGCGGTCAGTGTGCTTGTCTTCTTCCTGGAGCTCCTCAAAGAGCCCTGGGTCCTGAAGCTTCAGAAAAAGGATGGTCCTCTTTGGCTTCACACATCCACAGTCTGAAAGACTAACCTTAACCTATCCATGCTAGACTGTGTCATCTCGCTGAGAGTTCAGATCAGCCCCTGAGGAGGGCTGACATCAAGGGAGTAAGCAGTGCTATTTATCTTGCTACTCTGGGAAGAAGCCCCTTAGAGGTGCCTGGTCCTGATGGGCTAACAAGGTGGCAAGGTAAACACAGAGCAACCGCAGTCACATCCTGAGGCTGACCATTGGGTTCTGTTTACTTGTGGACTGATTTGTGTGTATGACCTAAGAAACCCTGGGCAATCCACACCCCAATCCAAATGGAGTTGCATGGACATAGGGAAATCATAGGGAGAAAGCACGTGGCATGCTCTACAAAGTCCTTCTTCCAGCACCCACACAGAGCTTTGTGAGGCCAAGCAGAACAAAGTCTTGGCTCTGTGTACTAACTACACTCTCTCTCACTGCACAGGAGCAAAGCCATTGAACTTCTCTCTTTTGTCGCTGTTACTGGTTAAGAAGAAGAAAATCTTCAATACTGAGTCCATAGTTGCACATAAAAGCCATGTGTACCTCATCAAATAGTGAATCTTTGTTAGGTTTGATTTTTTTTTTAATACATAAAGCTTTTCCATTGTGCCTAGATTATAACTATGTATAATAAATACATTAAAAAAACCACAGTCTTTGTTCTAAAAGAGTTTCTACTCTAAAGTGAGTAAATGAAATGTACATGAACACACATCTTCTGCTACAAACTGAGTGAAGCTCCTACACAGGGCAAGCCAGGACTAGCACAACTCAGACTTGCTCCACTGCAACAAACCCCACAGTGCTCTGCTCCTATAAAGAGCTTTGCAATCGCATTATTCTGCCTGCATTTCCTAAAGTGGTAAAGGAGTGGTGTCACCTCTATCTCGAGACTGAGATCAGCCCAGAGATTTGTGCAAAGGTCATGATTAGTGAGTGACAGAGAAAGGACAGGACTCTGCTAAGAAAATGCAAGTCATCAGGACTGAGGTGCCCAGACCGCTCAGCCCAATCATTGGTCATTAACATTGACAAAGATGTGTGTTTCCCAGTGGTCTTTACCTTTGACTCCATATGGGCTCAGGTAGGACAAGCTTGCTATGTGTACCATTGCTCTTCGGACCACGCTTTTACTTTCTCTAATAGGTGAGCAAGGACTGGGGAATCTAATGGGACTGCTTAAAGAAATCAGAAAGACCAATGAGAACACAGGACGGCCTCCTGGAGTGGATGAATCTGTTTCCTCTCTGCCACAGCCCCTCCTCACTAAATTACCCTGCTATACACATGCGGCATAACATGAAAGTGGTTTCCATAAATTCGAGTTTAAAGGGGATAATACTTGATGTTAAACCGTTAGGTTAAATCATTCTTTACAAGGCATTTTTACAGTTTCAGACCATTTTCCCAACTATGACTGCATACGAAATTAATTACTGTATTAGTAGTTCCTCAGTGACACATGTAAACAAGGCGCTTACTCAAAACAAACACTACCGGGCTCCAATGTGTGCTCACACATTTGAAAACATTAGAAAGGACTTGTAATTGCAGGGAAATAGATTTCTGCTAACTTCGTGGCTTGTCTCATTGTATCCTGGAAAGAGTTATAGTTCATCTTCTGCTGGAGTACATGGTATGCCTGAGAACCCGTTAGAAGTGCAAGTGGGCCAGGGACAGCTAGTTATCAATCTAGTAAAATCAGTTTTAATATTTTAAACTGTATATGATATAATATGATATGATATAATATATTATATTACATATAATATATCAAATTGTATTTAAATTATGTAATATATTAACTATATTAATATACAAGATATAATGTATGTGTGTATTAAACATTAACATAAGTCAGCAACATGATGATATATATTAATATGTATTAAACATATATAAAGTTAAGAAGGCAAATGTGCTTTTGTCATCTTTTTAGGGTTTTTAAATTGAAATATATTTGTGTCACTTTGCTCCTTTTTTTAATCTCTTCAGCCTCTCCCGGCTAATTTCTTTGATTATTATTGTTTCGAACCTGAGTGTACTTGTGCATAAATATATATAATTTTCAGAAATCTAAGCCCCCTCCTGGTCCGTAAGCACAAACAAAAGTTGACCATGTTGTACCTACTCATCCTAGTTCCAAAAATATATTGTTTCTCTTTGTAAACAAATAGTTCATCTAAAAAATTACGTGACTTGAAGACAATACCTTCATGGAGATGGCTCCTAGTAAATGCTTTTATTGCTCCCATGCTAAGATGTAAATTCTATATGAACAACGCAAATTGGTTTCTTATGTGATTTAAATTTCCTCCCAAAGACACATATTTAATGTCCACCTAAAAGTTGTAATTTACTAAAACATCAATGTTTACAAAGCGAGGTTTTGTGAGAAACATAATTGGTTGGGTAGCCTCGGATATTGTCATTGAGATAAAAAGTATATTAGAAATTAGAATATTTGAAACCAGACCTGAGCCCCGGGGCAAGTGTTTTATGGTCTCTGAGCCAGTGCAGAGAATAAAGCCACATATATGTATATATATTTGTGTGAGCTGGGGAATAGACCAGTTAGAGACACATCAAAAGAAGGCTAAACTCCAAAGCAAAAGTCACCTCAATATCCATTAACGGAAAATTAAACTATGTACAGAGTATTATCAGCAACAAACCCTGGACTGTCATTGTCCTGGCAGCACAGGTGAACGTCATGGCCACTTTACTGAACAAAAGAAGCTTCTGTGTGGTTATAAAGAAGACAAACTATGTTTATGATGTCAGAAGTTAGGATGGTAGCAACCTGTAGTGAAGGGAAACAGTGAATAAAAAGGGGTCCAGGGAGCCTAGAGACCCTAATATCTTCCATTTCTTCATATAGATAAAATAAGACTACTGGCTGGCTTCACTCTCAAAAAGTTGTTCTAGCTATACACTGTGTTATATGCACTTTCTGTATAAGAGTTACACTTCCCTTAAAACACAGCTAAAAGTAGATAAAAATATCCTCGGTATTACACATAGTTCAAGGTGTCTCTCACACCCTCTACAGGGGAGCAGGGGCCTACATGTCCTTTGGAGACTAGCATTAATAAGCCTGACCTTTCTAGGAAGAATCCCCATTGTCTCGGACAGCTGTGGTGAGCAAAACCTTGCTCTTTAAGAAAAGGGGGTAACTTGTAACCTCTCTGAACCCTAGGGTGCTTTCCCACAGGACTGTCACAGAGCAATCAAGCAGACCGGGATTCCAGAGGGGCTGTCCATGGCTCTAGCCCGATGAACCACTTGCCAAAAAAGTGAACTGCCTCACTGCCTAGAAGAAAATGGTTCTGGTTTGGACAGTGCAGTGTGGTAAAAGGATAGATGCCTTCTGCGATCTACCTGTGAGCATCCTCAGAGGAGAGTGAGTACTACAAAAGTGATTTCGCAGAGTTAAGAAAGGGAAACCTTCATTTGATCTGAACTTTCCTCAAGAAATGCAGCCGTACAGCTTGGCAGGATGGCCTTGGGCTACACAAAGCTCTGCCTCTATCACGGTGCTATTGCTCTGTTGAAATCAGTAAGCAGGACAGGGGAGCTCACCTACGGGAAACCGAGCCTGCTGCTGAACTTGGATGGAACAGGATGAGACATGATCATTGCCCAACTCTGGCTCCCTATTCCTTATGTCAATTATCTTAGAAAAAGGAAAATGTCTTTCAGATATACTCTGACCGAAGGGTTCATAGTATCTTCCCCAAGAGGAAGTAAGGTGAGCTGATGGTTGTGAAGGAAATCCAGGATTCTGTTGCCTCTCTGGGCATCCGTCCCATTGAGAAGCATCATCATCAAACCTGATTGTTCACTGCAGTTGCAACCCTGGATCTAGGAAGAGCATCATGAGCTATCCTTGTCTCCTAATCTGTCACTTACTTGTGATGTCATCTTCAGGCAGCCATTTAACTGTCCTGGGCTGCAAAGTGCCAACTGAAATTTTCCTTATCACTCTTCAAACTCAGAGGAACAGAATAAAGACTGACCACATATTGCTGACAGAAGCTTAGGTGACTGAACATGAAGGGCAGCTCTGTCTTCTGGGGCCTTTTTCCCATCTCTGGTGGTTAAGTCCTCCCAGCTCATGGCCTCTGCCAGTGGTGAGGTAGGCATATACATCTCCAGAGTCAAGGAGAGGGTGGGTTGCTCCCTTAGTAGCCTGTCAGTTTGAATTAGTGTCCACTAACTGCCCCCTAGGTCCCCTCCAGGGTTCCTGATGTCTTCCTTGTTTGTTTTTTTTTTTTTTTGGTTTGTCTGTTTGTTTGGGATTTTTTTATTTGTTTTGGTTTTTTTTTTTTAACCTTCTGCTTTTTTCCTTTTCTTCAATTTGAGAATATGCTTTAAGAATTTCCTTGATAAAATGCAAATCAAAACAACCCTGAGATTCTACCTCACACCAGTCAGAATGGCTAGGATCAAAAATTCAGGTGACAGCAGATGCTGTAGAGGATGTGGAGAAAGAGGAACACTCCTCCATTG
>NC_034594.1:43318320-43328892 GCF_900095145.1 Mus pahari
CCTATAGGTGGAACAACAATATGAACTAATCAGTACCCCCAGAGCTCATGTCTCTAGCTGCATATGTAGCAGAAGATGGCCTAGTCAGCCATCATTTGGAAGAGAGGCCCCTTGGTCTTGCAAACTTTATATGCCCTAGTACAGGAGAACACGAGGGCCAAGAAGTGAGAGTGAGTAGGTAGAGGAACAGGGCGGAGGGAGGGTACATGGGACTTTTGGGATAGCATTTGAAATGTAAATGAAGAAAATATCTAATAAAAAATTTAAAAAAAAAAAAGAATTCCCTTGATAAATCCAGACTTTGAGGATGTGCTCAATGTTCATTCATGGTAGAGATAAATGTTGTTTTTGTGTTTCTATTGTTTGAAGGATGAGGGTAGCGCAGGTAGGACCTCTGACAACCTAGGAGAAGATACTTCATATACATGTCTGAAGCTACCAGGAGCTACAGCTCACAGAGGACCAATGGCAGATAAAGAGAAAGCATTGCTAAGATAACAAGACAAACAAAGGCGAAGGTGAAATTTGATTTCACCCCAAAGGGCAATTGCCTTCACACTGTAGGAAGCACATCTGGGATGACAGAGAGCCAGGTCTGCAGGCCAGGCCCTTCAAACACTCCCAGCAAGGCCAACTTGGTGTGGAGAAAATGAGAGTTCTTTTTAGTCAAGCATGTAATCATATATTTCCAGATGAGAGGCACACACACAAAAATGATTAAAGCTTTGGGAAATTGGAACTATAGAGAAGGCGTAATGGAACTGGCCTTCCATGTCCTCAAGAAGAAAAGACTGATAAGGGGAGAAAGCCTGCAACCACCCTGTGAGTGAAGGAATGCAGGCCGCCCAAGAGCCTGAGAACCAACTTCAGGCAAAAGCAAGGTCATTAAAGAGCATTGAAAGTAGACTACATATTTTTTGTTTATTTGTTGTTTGTTTGTTATCATAACTATAACCAAGTATCTGACCAGAAGCAATTTAAGAGAAGGAGAATTTATTTTGGCTCATGGCTTCAGGGTACAGTCCCATGAGGATGTGAGGCAGGCCCGGCAGTGAGAGCTTCCGACTGTGATGAGGAGGAGAGCTTGCTCACATCACAGTGAATCAGGAAGCAGAAAAAGGCACATGCTGAGTTCTGCTGTCTTTCTCCTTTTCCTTTTTGTGTTGAAGCCAGGACTCTAGCCCCTGGGATGGTCCCATCCACACCTGGGACAAGTCTCATTTCCTCAATTAAACTGCTCTGGAAACACTCTTTCTCTCTTTCTCATACACACCCAGAGATGTGTGTCCAAGGTTATTGAAACACCAGCTGCCTTCACAGTGAACACTAAGTACCACACTTGGTATTTAAGCAAGATCTTCACATCTTCGAGTTGGTAAGCCCCAGCACCCCTCAGACCCATCCCCAGTATGAAGAAGGTCTTGAGTTTGTCTAGAAACTTGGAAACTCGGTTACCCTTCCTTTCTGTGTTGGATTGATTGGCAGGTCAGAAGGAATCCAATGGATGACTTCAGGATTGCAGTTGATGGCCTTGATCACCACTCAAGTCAAAAAGATGACAGCAGTGTGATGAGAATTAGCAGCAGTCAGCCCAGCTTCCTCTGTGAGCATCTAGATGCTGTCATAGGCCTACATCATCTTCCCAAAGAACAGGTCAGCCTTGAGTCCGTCCGCTTCGTATAACAAGTGACCTTCCTGTTTCCATAAATGAGATCACCTTTGTACAGTCACCCAAGAGTGACACTTCAGAGTTATCTCAAATGCATCCCCCTCTACTGCTCCTCTGGTAGTCCGCAACCTGCTATTCAGTTTTCCTTATCAGTCCCCCCCACCCCCACCCCAGAGGGGGAGGGAATCCTAGTTCATGCCATCATTAACATACACCAATGTAAACAAAACAACAACAACAAAAATCTAATAAGACTCAAGCCCTCATGCTCTAGGTTCAAGGTCATTTTTAACAGGCTTTCTTTCCCTGCATGGGGGTTTTATTCTCTGAAGTATCGAAATCTTCTACCAGTTGAGTCAATAGTTCAGGTTATTCATTTACTTATCCAACAATACATGACAAGAACAGTCCCTCTTTTCACTGATCTATTCTACTTACCAAAAAATCTTAAGTGGGTTTATTAGTACAAAAAGGATAAATAAAATATGATGCTTTCATATAAATGAATAGAACAGCAATGAAAGGAACCAGCTACAGTTACACAGATCAGTCTAGACAGCAGATAAAGATGCGTGATTGGGACTAAATGTGAAGGTATATGCTGTGTGGTTTATTTACATAAAGTTTAAGAATAGACTACAATGTGATAGACGTGAGAATTACAGTGATTTTTAGGGGATAATAATAACTGGATGTGGGGGGTACTGGAATTGTTCTTTAGGTTAATCTAAACACATTTAAGTGTGTGTTAAGGTTTGCATACTTTACAGTATGCACAACTATATATAAGTTATAATCTGGGCTTCCACAAGGAGAGGGGGAGGAAACAAGGAGGGGGAAAAGGAAGTAGGGAAGAAGAAAGAATGTTGAGAAATTCACAGCATCATCTTACGGGTCCAAGCTTCTTGGCTTGCCTTTGAAGGCCTTCCACAACCTATCAATAACCCAGTCTTTTAAATGAGAGTCCAGTCATCTCTCCAACCAGATGTGTTTCCATTCACTTGTGTGTAATTTCACTGGACAGAATTTATGGTTTCTTATTTACTTCTTCCTCTACAGTCAGACCTTAGCTACCTAGAATTTAATTCTCTCTGCATCCAAACTTTAATCATACTTGAATGCCCAACCTTGTTCTTCGGGATCTCTTTTTTTTTGATCATTGTGAGTTGATAAGAGATGTTAAAGTCTTAACTCCTGACATGCCATCTGGACAGTTTTTTGAAAATGTCATTAGTTAATTGGGTGCTACTGAATCCATATTGGGTAGGCCCTAAACTTAATGACTTGTCTTAAATGTCTTAAAAGAAGATGCACAAATACATGGACAGAAAAATTTCATGTAAAGATGAATAGAGATTGGACCAATGTCTACAAGCCAAGGAACACCAAGGCAAAAAACAAACTACTAGAAGGTAGGGGAGAAAGATAAGTAAAGATCCCCTTAGAGCCATAAAGTGGTAAGACCTCTATTTTTGATTTCTAGTCTCTAGAACTGTGAAAGAATATATTTCATTTTTCTAAACAATCTAGCTTACAGTAGCTTCCTACAATAGCCCTGGAAAAATAATATATTAATCTTACCCATAATAACCTCATAATTCTTGGCTTCTAGTTCCTATATTCTAAACAGAGTTCTTGGTGCTTGTGGTAGCCAACCTCTTACATTGTCCACACAAATCTTAAGCACATAGATAGGATGGCTTTGTAAAGTCCCTTCCCATATTGGCAGGACTGGCCTATGTCATAAATAGAATACTATGAAAGTGATGCATTATTTCTAAGTGTAGGTATTAAGGGATATTGCAGATTTTGTCTTGCTGCCTCATCAAAGTCAGCGCCCTGTCCCTGTCACACTCAGGAGGTCCTATGAAGTTCACCTACCAACAGTCATCATGAGCACCATGCCATTTATCAGATATGGCTGCACACACCTGAAATCACCACTTGATAACCTTGAGATAGGAAGATCACAAGTTAAAAGCTAATCTAGGCTACAGACTGAGGCCCTTAAAAAAATAAAAATTAACTAATTAATTACTATAAATCAAAATCACCATTGTGTAAGTGGGCTTAATTCAGCCCAGCCAAAGCTGTTGATAACTATAACCCTGGCTACATCTTGCTTCTTCAGCCTTGTAAGGTCTTAAACTGGTCTTGGACTCCAATGAACAAAAATTATACAAGATTACAAAGATCTAGTTTAAAATACTACATTGTGGGTTTTTTTTTTTTACAGCAGTATATAAAGGATAGAAATTCTATCAAGCTATCTTATTCTTTCTTTGTAAGTTCTTGACTACTCAACTAGATTGTAAATTATACCATTTTAATTTAAAGTTGAGGATCATTTGTATCCGTATCCTTACGTGCCCTGCCCTCTGAATGCATGTGAAGGAACAGGTGTGGACAGTAAAACTGGCTAGACAGGCTTGTAGAATGCTGTGGAGAACTGACAAGCACACCTCTTATTTAAGGACCATTCATGAACTCTTCTCTCATAGCGAAATGTCCTCAGAAGGCTGAATCTGAAACTATTTTGACTCTTCCTTCTTTCCCTCCCACCCCCTTCCCTGCCTCTCTGGTGTTGTTGGCTTCTGAAATGTAGGTCACCTCCAGTGGCATGACCTAATTAGGAGATGTAATTTAACAGGGGGAAAAAATAATAAAAGAAATCCTTTGGGATGGCAGGTTTGAAACAAAGAAAAGTGGTTCTTCCTTTTTTTTTTTTTTTTTTTTTGGCAATAGCTTCCTGACTTGAGATACCTTCATCCGAGCCCCAGGCTACAGTTTTCAAAGCACAAAGCAAAAAGGTAGAAGTGTGTTCAGAGCATCTGGAAATGATGAATATATAATGACCACATTATATGTGAGAAGAGCAGTCTTTACCTCACTAAAGAGGCTCAGTGGGGCTGCTTCTTGGCAGCACAGTAGTGGGACTTTGGAGAAAACACTACTGCTGATGGAAAGCAACACACACTCTAAAGGCCTGAAGAGACCTTCCGGCTCCTCTAATCCAAGCCCTCAGGAAGTACCAGGACACCTGTTGAATTTGAAGCACAATAAATGTCCTTAAGCAATGCATCTAAACAATATAAACAACAGAGCTGGGTCCCCCCCCTTCCCATGTGTGGCACCCCTATTTTTAAGAAGAGAAAATAGGTAAGCAAGCTAAACAAATTTGAAAGGTTCATTACAAAATTAAGTTCTGGGGGATGTCACTGGGCCAGGTTGGACTCTGTCCAGCTCCCTTGCCTCTTCCTCTCAGGGACATAATGCTCCGTTCCTGTAAAATGTGCTTAAGTGCTTTCTGAATCACCCTAGAAACACTTGACTACACTGATCATAATTGAATACATTATTAATTCTTTCTTTGAAACCTGATATCCCATGTTTATCATTAGGCAGCCAACAAAACTCAAAAGCATAGAGCATACACAACTTAGTGGCTGACATTTATCAAAGAGAAAACTATTACACTGTTCTACCAAGATATAGAAAGTCATGGTAACTTACCTAACAATCAAATGGCTAATGAGAAATGTTCTAGTTTGCTTTCTATTGCTTAGATAAACACCATGACCAGAAGTAACTTGGGGATACAAAGATTTATTTGCTATAAATGTCCAGAACAGACCATCTTTCAGGGAAGTCAAAGCAGAAACTGTGGAAAAAGCAGAGGCAGGAACTATGGAAGGGTGCTGCTTACTGGCTTGCTCTTTATGGCTTGCTCAGCCTGTTTTCTAATACAACCTAGGTCTACCTACCCAGGGATGCCACTGCCACATCAATCATAAACTATGCCCACAGGCCAACCTGATGGAGGTAATTTCTCAATTGGAATTGCTTTTTGGGGATATGTCTAGGTTGTGTCAAGTTGACAAAAACTAACCAGAGAAAGTAAAGGCAAGAAGTAAATTCAAGTAATTTGACTACAGAAATGGTGATCTTCACTTCCCTGCATGACCTTAAATGAATCATAAATCCATAGTTCCGATCCTCAAGATCAGTGGGCATTTAAATTCATTGTAGACAACAGATCCATTTCTCAGCATCAGGGGGAGAGCCATGACCATATTTTATCTTCTTTTCATTCCATTATTCCTACAGGAAATGTCTTGCTTCTGCATGAACCAGTGGTTCAACTACTGGTGACAGTACCATTTCCCAAGGAAGGGCAGGACATTAGAGTTGACTACCATCTCCCAAGCATCCTGGCTCTGGTAAGTACAATCACGAGGTGGGAGGTGGGGGTTCTTATCCCCTGTTCAGTAAGCATTAGTATGCCCAAAAGATGGTTCTGCTCAGAACAATGAGACCCCACCACACACATCTTGACTTACAAAGCCTGGAGTCAGGTCAACAGAATCAAACGGAGGAGAAATATGACTATCACTCTTCCAGTTTGCTGAGCACTTGGCCTCTTAAAGTGAGGGTGTCACTCACATAGAAATGCACCCTTGTTGCTGCCCAGAGCTACAGAACTGTGACCCTTCAAGTCTCACCAGGTGAAGGAACAGTCCATGAAACATAGAACTCCAAGGCCTTCCCTAAAGAAACTTATTTCAGTTACAATAGGCTTTGAGGGAGGTCAAGTTTGAAAGTGTTCACACGAACAGTTAGGAGAATGACAGTCATAGGAAATACAGACCAACCTGTAAGCCAGCTACCTTACTGTAAAGAATTGAGGGAAAAGGATCTTTCTTCCTACCCTCCTGAGATACAAAACAAATTGCAAACACCTATTTCCAGAACCTTCCTTTCAAAGGACTCTAAATCTATTGTATTCATCTGTGAAGCAATTTATGCTCAGGGCATTGCTGAAAGCACCAGGGCGTTTGGCTGGCAATTAATTGTGTTTAACAGATGACTGTGGTCAAGGAAAGAGAAACAATCAAAAAGACCCCGTCAAAACTAGTCTTCCCAGGGTGATAGCAAGCGATGCATCCTTGAGCAACTGCAAAGGCAACGGCTCAAAGGGAGAAGGCTGAGACACAGGAGAATAGATTTCACTAAAATGACCCAGCAAATCACTAAGGGAGCAAAAAAAGCTAACAATAATGGCAGTCCCTCAAGAGATGAGCGTCCAGAATACTTCCACATATTATCTAGAGTGGACAGTTTCTCACAGAAAGAAAAAGATGTGTATAAAGTCACAGAAAAATATGTCCCAGAAAAAAATACACAGTAAAACTGACTATAAGAGAGTCCCAATATCATATTTAAATGGGCACAGATTTTCTAGTAGCAATTATCAAAGTGCTGGAAATACCAAATGAAACTGGGGCTAAAATAACCATGGTGCCTGGACTGACAATGCTGCATCCACAAGAGAGTCCTCCTTTGCACATGTATATGTTTTTAAACCAAATGGAAATTGCAACTGTAGTAAAAATTACTGGAGGATCAATGGAAGACTTGAGCTGACAGAAAGAAATGAATATCAAACCTATGCGATCGATAGAGTTTATATAATCTAAAGAAATAGAGCCAAGACACAGAATATCATTCTATTACACTGAGGGTATCATTCTATTACACTGAGAGCAGTAGTTCTCAGCCTCGGGGGTGCAACCCCTTGAATGACCCTTTCACAGGAGTCTTCTAAAACCACCAGGAAACATGGATATCTGCATTACTGTTCATAACAATAGCAAAATTACAGTTATGAAATAGCAATGAAGATAATTTTATGGTTGGGGGTCACCACAACACGAGGAACTATATTAAAGGGTCACAGCAACAGGAAGATTGAGAACCACTGTTCTAAGGGTGTTAATAAATGCTAATAGAAGTTCAGAAAGAGAAGAAAGCAAAGCAACAGGGAAAAAAAATCTGAAAAATAATGGCTGAAAACACTGATCTACAAATTCAGAAATGTCAACAAACTCCAAGAGTAATAGAGACACCCACACACCTAGTAAAAATCAAAAGAGAAAATCCCAACAAAATTACAGAATTCTCAACAATGGAGGTCAGGAGACAGGAAGATATTATTTAAAGTATCAAAACAACCAGGACTCCAAGCTGGCTTTCAAAATTGAAGGCAAAATAAATATTTGTTGAGAGAATTTGTTTCTAGCTGTCTTTCTTTCAAGTATTACTTGTAGCACTGAAGGGAGTTTTTCAGGCTAAGAGCAAGTAACCAAAGACAAATCCATACTAGGAGGTAAACAGTGCTGAAAGTAATTATACAATTATATAAAAAAAAACATTATAAATGAATCCTTCTTTTCTCTCTTAACTGATTTAAAGCACACTTGTGTAGGACACTATGTAGATAATATATTATGGAACCAATAATATAAAGAAACTCCTAAGAAAATAACTTCTAAAAGGCATATTAATCAGGGAAGCTGAAGGTATCATACACTCATCAAACTCAGTAGGATTGTACCCATAGAGATTGTTGATCCGAACTATAGACTTTAGTTAATGATCAATAGTGAATCACAAATTACAACCCATGTACCCCAGTAAAGCAAACTATTAATGGAAAATATGGTAGTGAGAGATGGGACTATATAGGAGACCATCTTTGGCTTTCTGAACAACCTTTCCATAAAACCAAAACTTATCTTAAAAAATAGAGTTATTGAGAATAAATGAACTTAAAGTCCTTAACTAGTAATTTATTTAAATCATTAAAGAAACTAAAATAAGATATTAGGAAAGGTTCACTTAATGTTTAGAGTGAAGGAAAGAAGAATGGAAGGAACAGAAGGAAGGGAAGGAAGGAAGGGGGAGAAAAGAAAAGAAAGGAAGGAAGGAAGGAAGGAAGGAAGGAAGGAAGGAAGGAAGGAAGGAAGGAGAAAAGGACAGCACAGAGAACAGAAAATAAAGGTTGAAGAAATGACCCAACAATACACACTGATTTGTAAAGGACCCAAATTTGGTTCCTACACTTATATCAGGCAGCTCACAAGTACCTATAACTCCAGCTTGAAAGGGGGTGGTTCTAATGGTAAGGTCCTGTTCCCAATGTGTTTCCTGATCTATCAGTAGATACACCTGGGGCCAATTACTGGGAAGAAAGAAAGTGGCAAGACTTCCAGGTCCCCAGAGGGGAGGAGAGAAGATGCAGAAAAAGAGAGAGTAGTTTTCACCATGCTTTGGAGGGAGAAAGGGTGACCAGTCATGTGAGATTTCAGGCTGAGTGACCATAGGCCGCTTCTCCAGACGGGAGGTTAGAATATTGAGCTGGGACTATAGGTAACTGAGCAACAAAAGTTGAGGGCAGATACAGGATGCTGAGCTAAGAGTATTGGGAAGAGCACGTTAGCTATGGTAGATTAGAAGTGCCCAGCAATTGAACCAAGAAGGCAGGTTGAGATTGAGCAACGTGTGTGTCTGTGTTTTCATCTGCGGATCCAATACTCTTTGGGCAGGGGTTGGTAGCTCAGTCTGCCCAGAGCTTAAAGTGAGGCAGAAAAACTCCATGCTACACCAACTCTGGGGGATCCAATACCAATGCACTCATATGTGCATGTGCATGTGGCTAAAAGTAAAAGCACAAAGAACAACTGCATGCTCTATAGAAGACCCACTTTAAATCAAAATATTAAAATACATTGAAAGACAAAAGGCAAAAAAAAAACCATCATACAACAGTATCCACAGAAAACTGGATTATCAGTACTTGTTTAAGACAAATCATTTTAAAGCAAAAACGTTTCTAGAAATAGAGAAGGACATCTTGTGATGTCTTGAAAGGATCCAGGGGCTGGGGAAATGGCTCAGTCAGGAACTAAAGTGTTTGCTCTGCAAACATAAGGAACTGCATTTGGATCACCCACCCCCAAAAAGCACACAAAATGCCTGGCAGGCCAGGGAGCCTGTAACCCGAGCACTGGGAAGGAGGCTGGGACAAGGGGACCCCTGGAACTCACTGGGAAACCAGTGTCACCCAAAACAGAAAGGTCTAGGTTCAGAGAGAGATCTTGTCCAGATAGACAGACAGACAGCTAAATAGATGATTAATGGAGGTAGATAGATTGATGGAGATAGATAGATAGATAGATAGATAGATAGATAGATAGATAGATAGATAGATAATAAACAAATGACAGGGAAGTGGTAGAGGAAGACACCCAAGATCAACCTCTGGCCTCTACAAAGATATGCACAGGGGAAGCATGTGCAGGCACACATGCACAAACACACTCTTGTTCTTTTCTTTTTAATTAAAACAAGAATTCCTCTATCAGTAATATTTAACAACTTGGGGGTAAATGTGTACTTAACAGAAAAGCAGCAAATTGCATGGAGCCAAACTGACAGAATTGAAAGGAGAAATGATTCAACAACAGTAATAAGGAACTAAAGTACCCTACTTTACATAATGGATAAAAACCTAGGCAGAAGATCAGCCAAAAAGAAAAAGGCTTCCACCAAGCAGATTGGCAAGTATTTGAGCCCCACTCTACTCCACAGAAAAGCAGTTTTTTTTCTCAAGTGCTTATAGGTAGGTGTAAATTGTATCTTCATATGTGTACTTTTAAATTCATAGGCATTCTACAAACATCTAAGCAGTACTCTTCAAAACCATGACATTAAAAAATAATAATAATAAATAACTTTGAAGTCTGAGAAACTTTTACAACTCAGGGGTGTTAATATACCCTCAAAAGTGTGGGGTACCCTGGAAAGGCTTTTGCAACAGAAAAGAGGCATTTAGGAGAAAACCTAATGAAATCTGTTGACTTTAGCCAATCCCTATTGCCAGTGCTGGTTCTTCGTTAACATACACCATACACAGTTATCCAAGATGTTATCAAGCAGGGAAACCATGAAAAACTACACAAAAGGCAGCTGGACCCGATCGTCCTGCGCCTCTCCTGCCCAGGAGGGGTGTTCGCCTGGCGGCTGTCCGCAGGCTGATCCAGCACCCAACACCTTGCCTCCCC
>NC_034594.1:43337320-43399915 GCF_900095145.1 Mus pahari
AAAAACTACACAAAAGCTCTGCATTGTCTTTGCAAGTTGTTTGTAAACCCAGTGGCATTTTTGAATGCCTATTTAATTTTTCTTTTAAAGAAATCACTACCCTAAATTATTTTTCAGGAGTTGGCTTTCGATTACTGAATACATCCTGGACTCTCAGTTCCATGAAGGATGATTAGGGGTGGATGCTGATAAATAAGACAGGAAGAAGAGACACAAGAAAGGTTGAGCCTTGGCAGCAGCTAACACTTGGGAAGTTACAAAAAAGCAACTAGAAAGGAGGGAGGGGCCTGGCTGGCAGACGGTACTGATGCTGGGCATGAAGTAGGAAATACTAGAGGAACAAAGAAAGCACAGGAATCCTCAACAAAAGATTGATACCTCTTTCTCTACAGACAATTCTAAGTCACTATCCACCTTCCAGAGCACCAGAGAAGATGCAGATGGCTGTGGACTTAGTCCCTCCTGGTACTTCTCCAGGGATTGGTGTCCTGCAGGGCATACGGGACATGTGCAATGTTGCTTTAGGACACAGCCTTACAGGAATCGCTTATAAACACAGTCTCCGTTGCCAAAACAAGCAAATGTTCAGGATGTAGGACTCATAAAAATAGCAAGACGAGCATCTGATCAGAATGTAGAGAGGAAATCGCTTAGCAGACACTTATTGGACATTTACTACAAATCATGCCCTAAGTCCAAAGCTGGGGAATAAGAGATAAATGCACTTGTCTGCTCCAGGAGAAACTTGCAATCAAGGTGCATCTGTCTGGATGTGAGAGAGGAGGTCAGAGGGGCGATGGTGAGGGAGAGAGGACTTAGGATGAAAACTGAAGCTATAACAGCACAAGGCCACAGAACCAACAGCAGAGCTCTGTCTCTCCCCCCCGCCCCCCGCCCCAAAAAGCTCTGATGTAAAGCCACCAAAGAGGAGTGGAAAGGGAGAGGGTGACTGACCAATGAGCACTCGCTGTGTCTGTGCTATGTCATCCCATCACACCACTGCACAGGTTGACGGATTTTCAACTCCCTCCCCCTCTACTTCCCAGCTTGTTCAGTGATGGTTTAGAGAACTCAAGAATATGGAGAAGAAATACTGGCACATGGGAATACATTCTCCAGACCCAAAGACTTAAACCCTACAAAGCTGTGCTTGGGTAAAAGGATAAGAGCTCAGATACACAGATTATGTCCCCACTTTAAAATGAAATTACACAGGAATGAGAAGAAAACAAACCAAGCTAAGCCCTGCATCCTTAAGTCCATCCTCACAAGCAAGGTCAGTTTTGGCCAGGGGAAGGACATGAATAGAAACAGAAACGAAGAGATGGTGAGTGCAGTTTTGCTAGCTCACTGGAGCTTCTGCTGTTCTGTACAAGGAAGGGACATTCTCAGTTAGCCCTTTCCATGCCAAGACTGTTGATCCAGAGTGGCAGTGACACAGCAGAATGAATTAACAAATAAATATGTGCTGTAAGCCATTATTGCTTCACAATAGCATTTGGGTCCATCTAATATACACGTTAATACAAGTGGGGCTCTGCATAGAGCCAATGAGGAAGACAGTGGAATTGATGCCTAAACACTGCCAAGAGTCAGGGCAGTTTATTTGCTAGGATGAGGAGGTCTCAGCTCCCTTGAGAGAAGCCTTGTGGCTGAACTGTGACAGTCTTCCTTTAAGGGGCATGAATGAAGACTAATGGGTTCTGAGCATACTATGTAGACACAAGCCCATTTATACCAGTGTGTCTTGGCCATTTTTCTGATTCCAAAAGGTATTTTAGCCAAAGCAGGAGTACATGTGTCATCACTTAAGATACATTCTAGGAGTGTTCTTTCAGTTTGGTGCCCTTGAGACATTTGGGGACAATAGAGCCTCTTTCAACCCATATATTTGAGTTCTAGACCTCAGAAATCTCTGTTTTATTTCATTTCTCCATTCTGAGATAAAAGTTGGCTCTCTTATTTGCTGCATTTGCCTGTTGTTGATATGACTTCATATTCATTAAATCTGAATATATGAATTTTAAGAAATTATATATGGGGTGTGAATATCCTTATATAGAAAGAATCCACTTGAAGACTCTTTTTTATAAACTCACTTGCTTACATTTCCCATAAGAACTTCATGATAGAGTTTCTTTCTTTAATGAATCCTGAGTGTGCATCCATTATGACTCTGAACCAATAAATAAATAAATAAATGGATGAATAAATGAATAAATGTAGCTGAAGCATGCCTGTTGACAAATAATGAGCTGAGCCCACACTGCACAGTAGGCAAGATGGGGGGCTACAAGGAAAACATCACCAGGATACAGGGGTCACCATAGATGACCATACTGACAGCACTTGGCTATTCCTAAAGGTTCACTTAGCCCAACTATCAATGCTGTGCTCCATTTCAGAGGGAAAAGCATGGAATATAGGTATTGGTAAGAAATATCTCGTTGTGTCAGATTCTCCTACTTTGCTTTGAAGAATCCAAAAATTCAAAAGACTGTAACTTATTCAAAAGACCACAGAGCTTTACAACTTTGAAGAACATTTCTATGTCCATAAACATTCCAAATGTGGGCTCAGGCTACAAACTAGAGCAAGGTCCATACTTGGAACAGGACATTGGCTCCACATTTGCTCTTATCCACAGAAGAAATAACATTGATTACTGTCATCTAGCTATCACCCAGAGGCATCGGGGGCAAATATGGGCCTTATGATACTAAAGATCACAAAACTTGGAAGTGTCTTCCAGGAAAATCAAATTAGAAAATAAACATGAAATCAGAAAGAACACATATTTAGACTAAGAAAGCAAAACCCGGTACATTTGTAGTGAGCAAATATTGCATATATATTATAAATTCAGAGCAATGATGTAATCGTTTGTGAGTCAACATCTGACACACCTCTACAATGGCTGTCCCTTTAAACGGTGGGCGGGATGCTCTCATTACTTGTTCATGTGAGAATGGTTATATAATAGTTTTATGAAGGGGAAATAGAATGATAATTTGCCTTTGCTCTTTCATGGTTGTTCAAACGTTTCCTTTCATTATCTACAGTTCAGAAAGGGCTTTCTTCAATCTCAGAACCCATTAGAGGCATTGCCTTGGAAGCTTCTAGGATAGCTATCAAATCAGAGAAGACATGGACCAAGCTTTTCCTCACATAGATGAGGTATAGGATTTGAAGGCATTTTCTACACAGTAGCTTCTGGCTGTGCATATTTAAAAATCTGCTTACTCCCTGTATACAAAGTACTATCCTCTTCAGGCATCTTATTGATAGCCTATAAGAAAATTTCTCTACCTCCACTCCCAATCAAGAAGCAACCTGAATTCTCATGGGCACATTCTCTTCCTGCTCCTCGGTGCCATTTTGTATAGGACAGGAAGTCTTTGGGAGAAGGGAGGCTGGTCTACCCAAAGCCGGTTTCCTGTTACTCTTTAAACTCCAAATTCTCATCGCAGTCTGGGATCCTGATAGAAATATTTTGTACACATGGGTTTAGTGGAATACACCTTTAGTCCTAGCATTTAGAAGGCAGAGACATGTGGATAGCTCTTGGAGGCCAGCCTGGTCTACAGAGAAAATTTCAGGATAGCCAGGGCTACACAGAGAAACCCTGTCTCAAACAAACAAAATGACAGACAGACAGACAGACAGAAAGACAGACAGACGGACGGACGGACGGACAGACGGACGGACGGACGGACAGATGGATGGATGGATGGATGGATGGATAGATAGATAGATGGATGGGTGGATAGATGGATGGATGGATGGATTGATGGATGGATAGATGGATGGATGGATGGACGGACGGACGGACGGACGGACGGATGGATGGATGGATGGATAGATGGACGGACAGACAGACAGACAGATAGAATTTTGTTCAAATAGGGCCTATGCAGATCTCTTACTCCCACAGGCAAATCCTCTGCTTAGTGTGAGTATTATTGGGTCAACCTCAGATTCATGAATATGGAGCCTCATAAATGAAGAACCTTAAGGTTACAAGTCATTGACTTTGCAGTAAATCCATCTCTTTGTGACACTCAGAGATTCTTCAGTAAAAAACCCTTTTACCCTGGACCTTAAAGGAATTTGGTGGTTACCCTATTCACCAAAAGAGTATTTCATAAAAATCTCATCACTATACCAGCAAAGAATTGACTTCTCCTTACACCATCTCAGTGCCAGCCTTTTGATTGGACCTGATTCCCTCAGATGGCCTTGACCTGTAAGGTCAGGGCTTTGGTCATACTCCAGGTGAACCCCGATAAGAGCTCCCAGAGACCGCTGCAGAGGAGGCAGAGACACTGTTCAGAATGTATCCCCCAGTGCACACCCTGTACTCTTCAGCTTCTTCAGGAGGTCTGGGTCTCTCTCCAGACCCCCAGGATTCCAGCTTTCAAGCACTTTTATCCACATTCAGGGCAGGAGATAATAAGGTCCTTTGCCTTAAGGTCTGTGTCCTTAAACAGGACACAACCTTGCACAAGAGATCAGGGTAACAGGGTTTAACAAAATGTCTTATAAACTAAAGGTTAAAAAAAATTGTCTAGGCTCTTTAAATATAGACATGACACTAATCCCCACCACCTCCACTGAGTGGGCAGAAATAAAGAAGCAGAGTTGGGGGTCATTAGCCCAGAAGGGGAGTGGCAGGCTTATAAGGTGAACTGGCAGACTGAGGTGTAAGTCAGGGTAAGGGCCAGCAGCAGGCTGGCACTGCCATGCGTTCTCTCCTGCTGGCTACATGCACACTCCCAAAGGGAGGTGCCAGTTCCCAGCATCTCATTTTGTATTCCTTGCACTGTGAGCAGCAACCAGCCCAAGGGAGTGAGGAGCTGGGAGGGGCACCTAGAAAGAGAAGGACACATTTAAAAGGAAAGATTTACGAGGCCGGCCGTGAAGATGCTTCGCCCTGGCTCCTGAGTGCAGGAGTATGACTTATTTATTTTATTTTCCTTTGTAACCAAAACCTTCCCTGGACTCCCATTGGCCCCAGCAGAGAAGGGAGAGAGGGCTGGCCCGTCAGGCGTTGAGCTCTGGGCCAACGGGAGATAGTGTGGCGTGATGCTGACGCAGCCCACTGACAAGCCAGACAGAGGCCCAGGGGAGCAGCTGGGAGCTGAGCCGCCAGAGCCAGGCAGGTAGCAAGCTGTCAAGCTGGGGAATTGTGAAGAGGCACTGCCGGTGGGGTGGGGACAGACTGGGGAGACAGGCAGGACAAGGTGTGACTCTGTTGCTCAAACGTAACTGTTCTAACTGTTCGCCAACTCTGCGTTGAGTCTCCAGCATCGCCAGCTGCATCAGCAGCTACCGTTTCCTTTCCCTCCCTCGTTTGTATGAAGACAGAGAAAGCCAGACCAAGAGCGCAGACAAACGAATTAGTGATATTAAAACATGACTTAGTAGTCAGCTGCCTCAGTGGACAGCGGCTGTTCTCAGGGAAGCCTATTGGATAGAAAAGAGCTTCTGTTCTGGGAGACAGGCTGGGGTTGAAGGGAGCTTTGCATAGTACTGGGGATTTCTATGCTCCTGGTTCAAAGGAACAAACTTGTGAACTACCCACAGCCTGGCCAATTGCCTGCTCCACAACCCAGGCCTCCCAAAGAAAGAAGGATCTGAGTCCTCAGAAAGTTAGGGGTGAAGAGAGCAAGGCCTTAGGCCCCTGGAAAAACCCTCACTCTTCTTCAGGAACCCCAAAATTCTCAGTGCAGACTGTGGCACTTTGTGTGTGTGTGTGTGTGTGTGTGTGTGTGTGTGTGTGTGTGTGAAAGCCCTCCCATTCGGGGAAATAAATCAACTATTTAGGACAAAAGCAATAAATAAATAAATAAATAAATAAATAAATAAATAAATAAATAAATAAATAAATAAAACTTTCTTGTTGGATGTGCTGACCCACCTTGTTCTCAGAACTTTTCAGAACAGTGAGTATGTCCAGCTACCCTCTCCCTTGATAGTGTGGCACAGGTCCACTGACAGCATACAGCGCAGGTCCTAAGTTTCACTTCTTCAATGATAGGGCAGATGGGGCTGATATAGCGGCTGGAGCATTCAGACTGATTTGATCCACAGTGAAATTCAGAAGCCCAACGGTCATATCCTT
This sequence comes from Mus pahari, assembly GCF_900095145.1. Taxonomy (NCBI): domain Eukaryota; kingdom Metazoa; phylum Chordata; class Mammalia; order Rodentia; family Muridae; genus Mus; species Mus pahari. The sequence continues at coordinate 43,343,445 of NC_034594.1, forward strand.
CTAGGTGCTGGAGACCCTTCCACTCTGCCAAGCTGCCCCTGTCTAGAGGACAGGTTGTGTCGTGTCCTACCTATAGATGGAACAATAAAGGCCCCACAGTTCCCCTGGGGAGACAGTGTGCTTGGAGACAGAGTGTCACCTTACTTAAGGGCCTTATATTGTGGGATGCCATCACGAAGCTTGGATGGCACTTCACACAAGCCCTGAGCGGCTACAGAAGCAGGCCTGCAGGCCTGCAGCACGTTGACCACGAACCACTGCACATCTGAATGAAGTCCTTCAGCTCAAGCAGGCCCATGTCAGGGCTGAGAAAGTGTGAGCAGCTCCTGAAGGCGGAGAGTGCCAAGAGGAAGGGAGAATGTGATCTGATACATGAAAGCAATTTGGACCTGGTGAAGGCCCAGATGGCAGGAGCAATGCTGTTATTGTGTTAGTGGTCACATGGAGTTTTAGTTCCTTTCTTGAATTTTTATAAGTATAAGAAGTTTTCAACTAATGAGCCAATGAGAAGAGATCTTCCCTATTTCCAGTTGTTGTCAGAATAGAACCCCTTAGAAATAACCCATCTTCTCACCTTGTGAAAACCCTTCGACCCCAAATTGGAAACCAAGAGGTGTTTTGTTACAGTGGATCTTTTGTGTGTGTGTGTGTGTGTGTGTGTGTGTGTGTGTGTGTGTGTGTGTGTCTGGTTTATATTCCTGAAAAGGAAGTGTTACACATGCATTGTCCCCACAGGAAATTCTGTTCAAGTTAACCCCTTGCTTCCCACATTCATTCCCACAGAACCACCCTCCGGGACTCTGTTTATATAAACTGTCTACACCGTGACCAGTTTTAACACACCTCCAACAAGCCATTAACTGTTATTACCACGGAGCCCGTGGAGCAGCCAGCTCAGACTGCTCACCCCAGACAACATAAGCAGTTCTATAGCTTGTTGCTGTGCAGTCCCTCTCAGGCTTTATGTGCAGATCAAGACCTGTACTGTTCGGGTCAGTCCAGATCGGGGTCGCCTGAAATGGGGTCAGCCTGAACCGAGGAACCTCATGATTTGGATTTTGATTGCATTCTAGGGACCTGACAAATAAAGTGCCCAATTCTTGATAGGTCCCCCTCTCCCATCTCTCTCTCTCTCTCTCGCTCTCTCTCCCCCCTCTCTCTTTTCCTCCTCTTCTACCACCACACCATATGTATAATATATTAAGTGACTGACTAAATAGAGTCTCTTTAAAGTTGGATCTAAGGAATTAAAAGTTAAAGCATGGGCCGTGGAGCCGAAGTGCTCAGCCATCAGCCTTATCATACACTGTCTCGTGTGAGACGGGACGGTTGACTTTGGCTCTGCACTCCACTCACACATCCATGCTTTCCTGTGTAAGTGGAGATAACACGTAGCCCACAGGCCTCTTATGGGACTTAAATACCACCTAGTCTGTGGTCTCTTCACCTAGCAGTAAATAGGGGATAAAGACGAGTTGGGTGTGCTAGTCCCCAGCTATCCAAACCAGGAGAAGGGTCTCCTTCACTGCTCACGTCACAAGCTTTCCCTGGTTCACCAGACCCGGATCTACAGGAAACATGCCTTTAAAACTTAACGTAGCTAAAGGGAATCTCATACTAGGAGTGACCTTTGTTTTTTGACACTCCATAACACACTGTGTTTTTAAATGTGTGACTGTCCATTGATTTGAGTATTTTTTTGTTGAACGATTTTACTGTTCTTATGCCCAAAGGCTTTTTAAAGCAAGGACCAATTTTTTTAAAAAAATCAAATAGATAAATGGATAGCTGTCACAGTTGAAATGACAGCAGCATAGGCAATAAGGCTAAAGACTTCACGTATTGCTATTTAACTATTTCCGTGGTAGTCTAGGGTTTTCCTAACAGTTTGGGAGAGATGCAGTGGGCAGTTCAGCATTACTGTCCTAAGCCATCTGGAATGTTGTCAACCAGGCTCAAAACCCATGTCTGCAAATATATACAGCCCGGCTCTGGGCAGGTCGGAATCTGCCCATCCTACTGGTGACCAGTGGTCCACTCTTAGCTAGCTCTTATTTTTATCTGATATCTAGTTGTGTGTCTCCTATCAACAGCAGAGTAAAGGCTAATAAGTCATTGGTTTAGATTATTCTTGTCAACTGATGCAGATGACTACCTGCTATCCTGCAGATCATCTTAATTATATGCAAGATACCTTCTACTTTCCAAAATATGAATCAAGGATGCCTTAAGTTAAAGAACTTTTGAAACCAACATCTTCCCTAGGGCATCGTTCTAGAAACAGCATCATCTACAGTGGATCGTTGTAACCTGATAGAGATCTTGAGGCATCGACGTGGGTGCACTACACCACTTGTGAAGAATTCTACACAAATGTCTATAACTGTAAACTCAACCAACTTTTGAATGGGGCCATGCCAAAATAAGAAACATGGCTTAATCTTACAAGAAGGGTAATGTGATCTATCCTGGACTTCAAATGCCTCTAGAAATACCAAGCACAGTGAATGACCTTGAAATAACTCTGACTTATTAATGGCAATATAGAAAACATATTTTAACCAATTATAGAAATTGATATTAAAATAGGTGATACCTGAGAATTGTTATTAGTGGACCTTGATGGGAGTATAGTCAAGAATCATTTTTGCATAAGATGCACACTGAAATATTTAAATATGAATCACCACATGGAGGCAATTACTAAGTTATTAAGTATTGCTGAATCAAGGTGGTTAGTAAATGAGTAAAGGAATGGCCAGACTTTCTGCTATTCCTGATGAGGTTCCTTTGACAAGTGGGTCTTCCCTTGTGAACTTCTGAAATTCAACACAATGTAGGGAACTGGAGCTCACATTTCTATAACATAAACAGAGAATTGGTGGGAGGAAGAAGGGAGTGACTTAAACCTTATATCTGTAGCCTGTCTGGGGTAGCCTGTTCTCTGTGCCTGCTCACAGCACTGTGAAGTGGGCATCTCTGCACTTCCAGGCCTCGTGCCAAGGGAAATATGTGGTCATTGGCCTTTATGTGGAGTATCTGATGCGTGCACAGTATACAATATCATCTCACTGTTTACTAGATCAGTCCTCTACAAGTGTCCCTCACCCCTGATAATCAAATGTCACATGTCTATGACCTCCATAACACAGATGTGGAGTCCTACATGTCTGTTGCAACTGGTATCATCTTCCTGTGTGTCTCATAAGATTGATCTCTGAGTCTGAGATGATAGAATTGATCAGCCCAATAATTGGAAAAGAAAATACATCTTGGTACCAAAGGCATGTTTAATCATAAAGTGGAGGAGGGGACACTCATCTAATGGGTGAAAGGAGAGAGGTTGGGATTTGTTCAGAGTGACAAAGTCAGAGTCACTTAGAGTTCCCTCGTCTTCTTCCAGTCACAGCCTCCAGTTGATGTTGCAGTCACAAATATATGAGGTCATCCACAGTGTTATTGTTTTTTATTATGCCTCTCTCTGGGTATCATAACCGGAATGCAGCATAAATATACATGAAGCTGCTCACAGTCATGGGTCAAGGTAGCCCTAAAACACAGGACCTGTGCAGCTGACTGTGTTTTCAATTGCTTTTGTTTGGAGGGTTTATTCCTCTGGAAAACATTTTAGTCAGCCAGTTTTGATAAGGAGTCATCGGTTAGCAACATGAATTACTGTACTGCACGGCAGCAGCATACATCTCACCAGACCCCTGCTCCTGAGGACCTCACAGAGAAAGCAGCTCTTTAAGACCTACGTAGAAAACAACAGGTTGGCTCCATCCCACATTCTCACTCTTTCTTTTATTATTTTGGATCTGTTAAATTCCCACTAGATGGCAAGCACTGCTCTAGGTACCAAAAAAAAAAAAAAAAAAAAAGCGGATAAGACTTTAAAGCTCAAGATACCTGCTTCATGGAAGCTTCATGTTCTAGTTGAAAGTGAAAGACTGCTTAATAGTAAACAGAGAATGGAAGAGAGGGAGGGAGGGAGGGAAGGAGGGAGGGAGGGAGGAAGGAAGAAAGGGGAAAGGAAGGAAGGAAAGAAGGAAGAAGGAAAGAAAGAGAAAGAAAGAATGAAAGAGAAAGAAAGAAAAAAGAAAGGAAGGAAGAGAGGAAAGAGACCCATCTTAAATTCGATGGTCCAGAATGGCTCTCTAACAACCTCAGTGATTGAAAGTATTGAGCAGTGTCAATGGGAGGGAATAGGGAAGACTAAACAGTGCTTTCCAATAAATGTTGGTGCAAAGGTCCTGGAGGGCAGATATAAGCCTGCTGGGGCTGAAAGGCAGGAAGTAAGCCAGCACAGTGAGTGTCATCAGTGAGTCCGATGACATGCAAACCTTAACTGAAAAGATCGGACTCAAATTCATTAGCCAGCCTGAAGCAAGAGAGCGTTGTGACAGCATTTACACTTAAATGAGATCTCCTGGGCTCAGAGACTCCACATTTAGCCCAGATTTTGTCTGCTGCAGTGAAAGTACATTCTCTCTCACAGTGAACAGATGTTTGATGCTTACATCAGTTCAGGTGCCTAATAAAGCATCAGATGACTGTATCATGGACACCAGGATATTAGAAAGGATGTAGGGTGAAGCCCTGGTGATTATCATCCGCCTAAATTACAGTCAGAGGGGGAAATAATGGTCACACCATTCTTGTCCCCCATCCATCCAAAGGGCCTTCTGAACAATCTTGTGGCATCAACAACGCTGGTATCCTGGAAGACCGCCTCCAATACACATGGTAGGGAACATAGCGGTGATATAAAAGGATATTAAATTGGATGGGCGGGACTTCCGGTGGACTCTGTACCCAAGCCAAACAACAACTGTGCTGCTGAGAACTGTAAAAGTGAAATAAATTATTTAAGCTCTCTGGAAATTGCCCTAGGGCACAGAGCAATTGGAGAACTATCCCCTGGATGTAATCCACCAAATTTCCTAAGAACTGTGAATCCGTGTGGCTTTTCAGCCACATCCTACTTTTTAAGTTCCCTCTTCCTCCTTCCCTGTTCCCTAGTTCCCCTGTTCTGTGTTACAGAAACTGAACCCAGAGACTGAGCAGAAGGGAATGAGTGGGGCTGATCGCAAGGCGCTGAGTCTAGGGTTATAACTTCCCCTGGAAGAGGCAGGCTATTAACACCAGTGCTCACTCGTAAGCACTGCCACTGGAAGAGCTCTCTCGACTCCAGGGCACTATGACTTTAAGGCTGAGGCTCCCTTCTCTAGAGTCCCAGTCCTGACTCACAGGGCAGGATCCTCTGTGAGAAGAACAACAGAAGAGAGCAGAGGCTACCGCAGCACATTAAGCTGGAGTGTAAGTCCAGCTTAAAGACAGAGGCAGCGGTTCTGTCCTATGGCGAGGTGACCCTAAAGGGAAGAACCCAAGAGTTCTGCCAGAGAGTAGAGCACTGCGTGCCGGAGCACATTGTAGAAACTAAAGAGATCTCAGCAGAGAGTAATTAAAAAGAGCCCGATAGCTCCAGCATACAAGCAAAACAGCAGAAAAGCCAGAATCTAAACAGACAGACAGAAACTAAGGCAAGAACAGCACCCCCCCCCCAAGTCCTCCTGGCATAAGAGTCCACGTAGGGTACAATCCTCACCCACACCAAAGTTTAAACACAGCCTCTGACCAAACACTGACTACAATAAGCTACCAGGACCCAAGGGTGAGTCCTATGAAGCCAAAATTAAAAATATAATCATACTCACCCAGGAAAACCGGAAAATAATGGATAGGCCCAGAGTTCTTCTTGGAGGCAACCAGAGAGACACAACCCACAAACTAAGCCACTGGTCCTTGGGTAATTAGCTTATGCAGATCCTGAACTTGAAGCTTCCTCAGGTTCTGTTCTAGGCAAGGAAATAATAACAAGGGTGAAAGTCTACGAGTCACCATCCAAAAACTGTGAAAGAAATGGACATGCAGGTCTCAGTCAACAACTGAGGAAACAAACAAACAAAAAAAAAATGACAGAGTGAAGAGTGGGTGCCACTGGAGTGGCTGTGACAGCCTAGCAGAATGCCTGCTGCCAATCAAAACACAGGGGGGGACTCTTAGCCCCATATCTTGGTTTCTAATTCCATTCTCTAAAAGAAAGAGGTAATGTCTCTTGGTGACATTGACTGATTCGAGAAACCTGCACTACACAAGGCGAGTCTGAAGGATCTTAGGGTGTTAATGTGTAAAGAAGTAAAAGAAAAGCAAAAACCCTGACATCCACAGGGGAAGCAACTGAAAGAGCGCCCAGCAGCTGTGTAACCACAAAACAATAAAATAAAACAGAAGTGACTTTCAAGCCACAGTATAAAATAAATACCCATGAGTCTATATGGATATAAAATAAATCTCTGGGTGAGAGAATGCTGTTTTTAATTATATACATACTCTGTCCTTCCTTGGTAAGGAGAGCATTCGTCTTCATCCCTAACTAAGGACTTCTTATAATGACTTGTAAGGGTCCATGATTCACTGAAGAATGATACCCTAGACTCAAATAGTATGTAAACACAGATTGTTTTATTCTGCAGAATTCCAGCATGCTAAGGTGTCCCATTATCAGAACAGAGAAACGCCTGCATGAGTGTGCAGGCCTCATTTAAAGCACACTGGGGAATTCTGGGGTAGGTGACCTCTATGTTAATCTGTTAGGTCCACCTCTATGGACATTCCATTACCAGGGTGCGGGGGCTGGAAACTTGCTGGGGAGGTCTGGAAACTGCCGCCAGCCAGGTGGTGGGGCAGATTCTGAGGCCCGGACTTGCCTGGAATTGCCCAGTTCTTTGAAACAGAGATTTAGGCCTAGTCTCCTCAACGGCCCATGTGAGGCCTGTCATGGAGTCAGCTTAGCCTTCTCAGACTTACTTACGGGGGAGGGCAAGTTAATGATGGAAAACCTAGCAAGCACTACCTCAGCCAAGTCATCAAGGCTGAGAGCTCCAAAGAGATGAACTGCTGATGCTGCCCTTCGTATGACGAGGCAAAGATGGTTGGTGTTCACCTCTGTGGTTTCCTCTAGCTTGCTGCGATGTCCTAATGGGAAAGCATTAGGCAAATTCTAACAGAGGAATATCTTACAAAGTCCAGTAGAGGAGGCTCTTATAAGGTACTCCACCTACCCTCTCTGGTCTTGAAACTGTTAACATCAAGAAAAATCTAAGGCGCTGACACCTCTCTTTCTGCCACAATGAAGTACACACCATCATAGGTTCAAAGTAGGAGCCAAATGCAGACCAAGGCATCCACTACCATGAAGCAAAATGACTTTTTTGTTTCTCTCGTTATAAGTTAATTGTTCAGGTATTTGTTACAGACTAGATAGCTGTTGAAATTAGAAGAATGATTGAAGTACAGAGAGAGATCTAGAAACTGGTGAGAAGATAATCACAGCCACAAAATCTAAGCGTGTAGAGGACTCCACACAGAAGGAATTCCACACCCCACTCCCTCGCTGAGCCCAGAGCTGCTCCTCTACCAGTCTCCATCCAACCACAGCTCACAGGATGAGTCAGAAAGTAACTGTCAACCACATGGCATTCCCCTCTCAGAGTCACACATAGAGCCACGGAGCACGTCAGCCACACGGGTAAGATGCATCTGCTACTACACAAGCCAGAGACTGCAAGAGAAAACATTCCACGAACCTCCACACATGGAATTATAATTTCTCCTCAGTCTTGCTCGTCACTGATCTTATATGACTTCAATATGTGCTTAATAAAGAAGTGCATTAACGTCCAGCTCCTCCCTTCTGCTTTCACAAGGACAATATTTTCATTAGCTTATTTCCTAGAGCTGCTTAAGAACACATCTGATCCTATAACAATATTCCTACAAGGGAAGAAATCTTCCATTCACTTCTCTGCTTTTTGAGAAAATCTTGTTCACTTTTGTACCAGGATTTATTATTAGGCAATGGTTTAAAAGATGGCGACGAACCTTCAGGAGACACAGAGGGCACGCACGCCATGCTAACAATACTATTAGTGGCAATTACTGCTTATTGTACACTCATTGTATGATAAGCAATGTGCTAAATGCTTAGGTGGCTTATTTCCAACCGCACTGTGGTGTAGGTTTTTTTTTTTTTTTTTTTTTTTAATTATTTGAATTTGGAAATTGGGATTTAAGAAGTAACTTGTCTAAGGTGACATGATTTTTTTTTTTTTAAAAGGGGAAATTGAACTCAAACAATCTAACTACATAACAGCAAGACTGGAACCACACCTAGCTGCACTGCTGAGCATGGGGCTGGTGCAGGATTAAGGGAAGCATCAGGAGAGATGGGGGAAGGGATGCGCACAACCCACAGCCTCAGAGAGCAGTGGGAGGCAAGGTTTTAAGAAGCTGTCAATCAATAGTGCCATCTGACCCAGAGGGTGAGGTTTTGTTTTTTTTTTTTTAATCTTTCACTCTGGGTGCTTCTCTTGCCTCAGGCTGCTCCTTACCCTGGGCAGGTGCAGGAATACTGGGAGCTAAGACAGGTGCAAGGAGAGGCTCACAAAGGGCCTTATGGTTACACTAAGAACTCTGGCGTTTACTCTAAATGAGATTAAGTCCTTAGAGTATTCTGAAAAAGAGGAAAAAGCATGATCCAACTGAAGTACTAACCTTTGACTGCAGGTTGATAATAGGGCAGAGAAGAGTGAGGGCAGATGTAGGAAGACCAGTCATGAAACCATTGTGAAAATCCAGACAGGAGCCGACAAGTGGCTTAGACCAGATGGCAGCAGGACAGGAGAAGTAAACTCTAGTTGTCTTGGGAAAAGAGATGACATAATTTTCTAGGGGACCAGAAAGAGAGGACTCAAAGATGATGGAAGTATAAACTCTAATGCCAAGTTGTCTGAGGCCAGACTAAAAGGCAACTGGATTTAGAGTTTAAAGGATGCTGTTTGATCTTGGTGAGAGCATTTCCCAGGAATAGATCTGGTGTGAGGAAGATGGAACCGAATAAGCTGAGCAGTAAGTGAAAGATAATTAACTAAAAGGAATGAGTATAAACGATACTTGTGTGTAGATGGACAGGAAACTGGACAGTTATGGGGGTGGGGGGGATTCTGGGTCATGGAAAGGTTACATGAGTGTGCATGTGCATGGGTGCCTGCGTGTGTGTGTGTGTGTGTGTGTGTGTGTGTGTGTGTGTGTGTGTGTATTGGGAGATGTAAAAATGGAAGGGAATCAAGTATACCTATGTGCTAAAAGCAAAACACTAATAGAAAAGGAGAATTTGAAAGCACTCAAGAGGGTATGGTGTGGACAAAGGCAGGAGGTGTTAGGAGAGAAGCAGGGTGAGGCGTGGCTACTAAAATGAAAGCCTTCCTGCTGACTAGGCTCAACAGCTCCCAGTCAAAGCAAGTATTATAAGACAAGTGGGAAATTATTCAAAATGAAGATGGCTAAAAAGCTTAATACTCTTGGGGGGAAAACACACGGGGCTAAGGACTGCAATAAAAACCCAGAGAATGCTGTAGATTATAAATAATTAGTTGGACCAATCCACGTGGTTGGCTGATCTCCTGGGATAGCCGAAAACAGCTGATATTATTTCAATTCAATGACATGAAGGACCCCAGATTTATTTCTTAAGAACTGATAAAGCATGATCTACTGGGACAAGTAATTAGTTCTCAATATTTAGGAGTGACGCTGGCTCTCATCCACTCACGTTATACAGAGCAGAACCATATCGAAGCCTAAGGCTAAAATCAGTTTAGGTCAACTTTGGGTTTATTTCACTAAAGACCTTCAAATCCTTTGCTGCCGCACATACCGTTTTGAAAAACCTATACATTTCAGTTTTCAGTTTTGTCCATTTCAACATCCAATTTCTCTGGTAGTAACGGATATCACACGATAATGAAAATTTTTCCTCTCACCTTATTTTACATTTGGTAAAGGCCAATATATTTGGCCTTTGCTTGAAACATCAATTCTGAAATTAAACTATCTCACTCTTGAAACGTCTCTAGTTTACCTCTAAGATTTCTTCAAGTCTTTCTATTTAAGAAGGAGATAATTACATGTAGCAGAAAACTGCCTTATCATTGCAGTAGTTGTATAATTTTTGTCCAACCCAGCAATGAGCTTAGCAACTTGCATATTAAGGCTTCTAGTAAGATGGTATTAATATCATAAATATGCAGAAATAAAACCACTCTCAGAGTTCAAAATAATAACTGTAACCTTTCCCTCATATAAAACCTTTTATCGAAATATCTCAATGTGCTTTCCCAACAAACATAAACACCCTGCCCTCCACTTTTGTAAAGAGTCAGTTAAAATGCTGCCTTCAGTTGATTGATTCACTAGTTCAAAATGCAAGGAAGGACTGGGGGGGGGGGGAATAAAGCAGAGTACCTGATAGGATTATGACTTTAATTCTTAATGTTTCATACAGCATCAACTCTAGTAAGTAAGAAACCCCAAAAGAGTATGTTTCTTTTTGTTTTATGCTGCAGTCACTGCATAAATGTGGGATGTTGTGGCTTTGGTAAGCTCCCACATACGTGACTTTGAACCCATATTGCTCACAGAGACCCAATACGGACTGATGCAATCCTAGCTAGAAATGAGTCAGGGCCCTCCAGGCAGGAGGCCATGACTATCTCTCCCTCAGGAGCAAAGGCAATCTTGGGATCAGGATGAATAAAGGCTGACCTAGAACAAAGGCCAGGTGGGTTGTGAGCATAGCACCAGGGAGAAGTGGGAGCATTGGTTCCCAGGCCTTCTGGGAGTCATCCTGGATGTCCTGAAGTGACATTCCTAGGTGACAACATTAGGATGGTAGAGTGTCCGAAAGGAAAGCTAAGGTTTGCCCTGGGCCCTGCACACGGACTCACTCTGGAATGGAGAGGGACTTCCCTTTTCTGGGCTTTGTTTCCTCGTTTCTAAAAAAATAAGGAAATTCTATTACCACATCAGGAAGCCGTCTTCCTCCTCTAACACCCCACAGAACAATGAGACATTATCCCCTGCCCCCTCCCTGCCCCTGGGAGGGGGGCATGAAGCATCTTTTAAAGGGCGTGGAAGGAATTTCTTCTCCAAAAGATTTTCATATTCTCAAGGAACTCTGGCAAGCCCTCAATGTTTTCAGCATTCCTTGATCCACTTGAAACAGGCTAGCATACACAGTGGGCGGGGGGGGGGGGAGGGGTAGCAAAGGCCTTCTTTATCCTTAGGTTCTGCAAACACCTGTGAAGGGCATTTTATCAACATGTGACCACGTGGAAGTGGAGCAGAACCAACAGGACGCCTCTCTGATAACCTCTAGTTCCCCGGCCCAATGTGGAGGGGCCTTGCCATAGGGGTAATACCACCCAGTCGGTGCCTTCTCGGAAACACTATCTCTTAAAGCATCTTTTTCCTGGAATCACACCCCAGGAAGTCATTTATTTAAAAAGTCACAAAAATCCATAAATATGTCAGCCTCATTTTTCACCTAAAGGAGAGATGACAAAGAAAGATAATCTTTCCCATTTTTGGATCAACTGATCTAAACTAAAGGAGACTTTATAAACAACCACAGGTCTGTAGGCACTGCCTCACTTAGTACATTGTAGTCTTTAAACAAGAATTGTAGTTATTTCCATTATGGAGTCTGGGAATTGTTAGAAGTACTGTTAAAACATCATAATTTTCAAAGCTTTAAGGATACCTGACATACTGATTTACTAGCCCTCAAGGAACCCCAAGGAGTAACACGCTGGACATTTGAAATACTGAGAAATTTGTTTGTTTTTGTTTGTTTGTTTTCCCTGAATAAAATTCTAAATTGTATCATTGTTGATGAACAAGTATACCTTGTTTTTTTTAAAAAAATAAATGTAAATTTTTTTAAAATTAAAAGGAAAATACTTGCAAGATTTTGTGCCAGGGGTGGGGGGGCAGGATAGGGCTCTTGAGAGAGACCTGTAGGTGCTTCAGACCAAGCAATATCTATCATCCACCAGGTCTCTAGTTTGCCTTTGGCCACGTGAGAGGAGAGGGATTATCTGGGATTTTTTTCCTTCAGTTGATTTCTTATTTCTGTTGTAATGATTGTCTGTGAACTTTAGATGACGAAAACAAACTCCCATCTAGGTGGGAGAGAAAGTGAGCTGAGCTGAGTTAAAGTAAATGGAGCTGGGTTCTGGTCACACAGCCGAGTTGGCTGGGTCTGATGCTCCGTTGGTCCTCCCCAAAGCAGTACTGCAGGATAAGCTCCCTGGAGTTGCCAGCTTCCAGCTCTGCGCCTAGGCAGCAGCGGGACTTCTGAAGTTCTTTGAAAGCTGTAACAGAAACTGAAAGCCAGACAAAACTCACCAGAGAGATAAAGCACCAAGAACTCAGAGGAAGCAGGTGTCTGAACAAGGGAGTTTTTAGAATGGGACAATGGGGCAGCCACAGGGGAAAAGGAAGTTGGTCCTTTCTATTTCCGGAGAAAGGGGAAGCAGCATTGTCAAATAATACTAAACATTTCAGAGCAGAATGGGACCGATCCGGGCAGATGAAACTCTAACAATGAAAATGTTCAGTGTTAAACTCCAAGTCTCCAGTGGGCCTGGAAAAGTTGGTCACCATAGTGATCTGAGGGTGAAATGAAACCAGTAAATCCTGTCAGTGCAATAAACTCAGAGTCCACCACAAGCTCTGCCCTCTCCTGTTCCCTTTGTGTCCTGTCCTCCTCCCCAGACCAGTTCTCTGGCAGAGACGACCGACAGAGAACAAGACTTGGTTCCAACCAGATCCCAGCCTTAGTTCCAGCTTTGTGTGACTGTTTCGTTTGGAAGCAACCTGATGCTGAAAACCCTCAGGTCGTAATGACTGGGAAAACGTATGTGAAGTGTTTATCAGCTGGCCTGACACTTACGTCCCATTATCTCCAGGATGGTTAGTGCTAGTATTCTGGTTCTAGTAGAACGGATACCCAGCTGCACTGTGGACCAAGGGGTTAAGCCACACTTCAATCACAGAGCTGCATGCAAACCAGTCTTGTGTACTTTTACCAGTAGAAAGCTGGGAGATAGGTGTAAATAAAGCAGTGTCCTTGCTTGCCTAGAGGTTTTCAATCTTTTTCCTTCAACGTGAGAGCAGAGACTTTGCCCTGTTGTTCATATACTCAATTACACACAGGTGTAGGGGACCTTATAAACACATACACATAAACAGAGAAAACACATACACACAGACTACATAAATGCATAAGCAGAGAAATGAGAGAGAGAGAGAGAGAGAGAGAGAGAGAGAGAAAGAACAAAGAGAAACCACATGCAGAGACCATATAAACACATAAACAGAGAAACCCCCCAAACACACACACACACACACACACACACACACACACGCGCGCACACACACACACACACACACACACACACACACACACACATTGTTATACTCTTGAACTAAGAGAAGCCAATAAGCAGTTTTCCTCTTTGTTTGGAAATAAGAGAAAAGTTAAGTGGCCCTAAAGAGGGGACCAGATGGGGTCTGGGAGGAGAAACCTAGAGGAGGAGAATTTGCAGCAAGAAGACTGCTTTGCTTCGGAGGTCCCAAGCTCCAGCACTGTGACCTCTTGGTAATTTCCCTGGGGAGTCCCACCTCAGACAACCTTTACCCCTCAGAATCCAGGAGAAGCTGAGCTAGGTAAGTTCTAAACACAGAGGGCAGACAGTGATGGAGGGTCTAAAGCCACAGGCCTGGACAAGCTTCCAAGGGGGCCTGCCTGCCAGCCACAGACGGCAGCTGAGCCAATGGAGGAACTTTCTGCCTGATGAGGACTGCTTCCCGAGAAGAGTACTGGCAGTTCCCCCCCCCACACACACACACACACTCTTGCTTTCCTGTGTTTAAAATGAAGGACTCTGCGGCTTTATATGACCACTCTTGTTGGATTCTTTGCTCGGAGAGGTGTTTTTGCATTTGTGAAGCCTGCCAGGAAACAGCATGAGTCATGAGTCATGGCTTCTGAGCAGACAGTACTCAGCTTTAGAAATTCCCAGAGATATGACTTGTTTATTCGAAAGGAAGCAGCTATTCTGAGCTGCCCGAGGAAGAGGAAAGCGCTGCTCTTTTTTTTTTTTTTTTTTTTTTTTTTTCTGTTTAAACACCCTGGTGAAAGGTCAGATGGGCAGCTGCAAGGCAAGAGCCCCTGGTGTAGACACTAGTGTTCCGCAGTTCATCCGTCTGCATTTTACGGTGTATTTCTGGGTTTGACATCTCAAAATACAAGTCCTGTGACCCTGAAATTTCACTCTCAGTCTTTGGTCCAAAGGTGTTTTTTTCTGTGCAGGCTCTGAGTGGGAATCTGTGAGGTGGGGATTGACAGCCAGGAGGTGACCATAGAAACCCACCATCTTTGACAATTTTCTAACTTCCAGTTTCAGAGCAAGGCATTGCTTTTTTACTCCTATATACCATGCTGCCGTCTTCAATGTCCCCTATCCTTAGTTTTGTCAACTAGTATGTCCGCTACCATTACCTTAAATGGTAGTTCAAAGCTTTGCAGGAGAATATGCCCAAAGGGATTGCCACTATTACAACTGCTTCTTAGTTGACCCACTATCTTGGTCCTCGGGTGTTAGAACGCATGGTGTCACAGACTGACTTCCAAGGAGAAAACCATTCACAAAGTATTCACTGATTCGAGAATCATGGGCCTCTGTGATGGTCACAGGGACAATACCTGAAGAAATCAACATTGTTCTCTAACCATATAGGAAATGTTTCACTAGTTATTGAGGGATGCCCATTCATTTTGATAAAGATGGATAAAAATGAAGACTTGGCTTAATGGCTAAACACTCAAGTGTAGGAATCAAACAAAAAAGTCATTATGGATCGTTATTGCTCTAGATTCCCTGTCTGAATCAGTAAGTTGAGAAGCACTGGGGATGAACTCTGTAAACAAAAATACCCAAGTACTTGAAAATCATACAAGTATACCTCTGAGAAAACTACAATTATGAACCAAAACACTTTACTAGCAAAGTGATAAAGTGGCTTGAAATAAGAAAAAAATATGTAAAAAACAATAGTATTTGTATATTTCAGCAAAGCCCAGGTAGATAAATAAAATGCCAAAGAAAAGCTAATTAAGTACTAAGAAGCAAAAATACATACAAACTAGTGGCAAATGTATTAAAAGATTTAAAAACATTTGTTGAGAGATATAATTTGAATAATTAAGACAGTTATATTTTAATTAAATGGAAGAATTCAACATAAAAAGGCAAAGATTTCTCGGATTATTAGAATAAGTCCCCACGAGCCTGCTCACTCATCAAGAAGCTATGGTCATCCCTTCTCACTCCTCCTCCGCTAGCCCTGCATCCACACCCTGGTGACCATCCTGTCACCACTAAGACATAGCAACCCTAAAGTGAACTTAAGGCTTTGTAGAAATGCTTCTTGAAGGAATATGCAGTCCGTCGGTTTCCAGGGAAGAGAAGAGTACATATGTAGAAAACTAAGCTAAAACGGCAGGGACTGGCCAGTCCGTAAAAAGCCTGTGCTATGACATGGGACGACAATCACATCGTAGAAACTGCTAACACTGTAGAAACTAGCAGTGAACAGAAATGATTGTTTTCAACGAATGTGTTTGGCTGTGAGCCAATAAAACTTGATCTCCATGAACAGGCAGCAGGCAGGACGTGATCTGATGGCTCCTGTGTTAGAAAATCCACCAAGTGATCCTAAATATCGGAGATAAGAAATCAGAGGTTGCTCAACTTAGCCACCAGCTGCGAAGAGCAGCGGTGGGTGGTACCCTCCCTCCGAGGACGACAGACCTGAAATACATACTTTTGAGACTCCAAAGTTTAAAAGTATACGCAATTGTCCTACAAGTGCACAATCCCGGGACTCAGCCTGTGATCCGGGTTTTTGTAAATCTGGAATCTCTGCAAGCAGAAAAGGGGACCACTGAAGAGGTTGAACCTCCTGGAATAAACACTCGCTGTTTTGAACCAGAGCGGGATTCTGTGGGAGCTTTTCACAAGGCAGGAAGTTGGGGGGGGGGTGTCCATTCACCTCGCAACATCCCTTTCCCCCCTCCCACCACACTTCCTCCTAACACACGGAGCACCAGAGTTCTAGAGGGAAGCATGTTGTATGTTGTGCGTGTGCGTGTGTGTGCGTGTGCGTGTGTGTGTGTGTGTGTGTGTGTGTGTGTGTGTGTGTGACAGGCAGCCTGGCGACTGTTTATGGAAACACCCAAAATCAAAAGTGATCTAGGGCAGCAATTGGTTTGATTTGTTTGAGCTAAAGCATGCCTATGTATTGAACGGAAATATCTTCCCTCCCCCACACATGTCAGAATATGACAGAGAGGGAGAAAAGCCTGCGTAGAGTTCACTGCGTACTTCAGGGATACAGGTCATCGGATGACATAGCTGCACTATCACTAGGTACTGCATGACTTCAGCTGGCTTCACTTGCCTGGTTCTCCCTTTGGGCAGGGAACTTTGCCATCTTTGCATTTAACATGTCTCTGTTGACGGACCAACACTATTAAACGAGTGCTTTGACAGGAGACAGGATATATGTCATGGGAAGGTGAAAGGACGGTAACTAAGTGGGGGGGGGGGGCAAATGAGCTTTTAAAGGAGCCCAGCGCCATCCAGCTATTTTCATACAGCCACCTGTGAAAAATCTTGACATATTGGTGCATTGCTCTGAGTTATCTCTTCGTGTGTTGGCAGACAGTGGCCTAATAGTATTTGATCTTGTAGAGTGTTATCTAGGACTACAAACTTATTTTATTTTAAGCTCAATGCCATTTCATCAACAGTTAAAATAGCATGTGTAACTAAAATATACTTCAGGACATCACATACGGCCCCTGGGACTTTTTTATTATTATTATTTTTGTTTAAAGAATGAACTGTGGGATTTTCTCTGCTTTGGATACCTTTGGGTTTTGTTTTTCTTTTGTTTTACCAAATTTGGCCTGCCTTAAGTTATATATTTTTTTTATTCCACGATTACACAGAATACTTGTTTTGATATAAGATCAAGTAGTCATCAAGTTGATATAAGTTATCAGTAGTCATTAAGAATAATTCATTTTATTTTCCCAAATTAACTACAGGTTAAAAGGGAAGGCTTGTCTTTCCTGGTCATAAATGGAGCGGGTACAAAGGAGATAGAGACCGCCATTAACAATTCCCTGGTGTGACTCCATCCTGGTAAACCTGGCCACCTTGGGCTTAGAGAACAACCCCCAGACACAACAGGATTCCTGCTGAACCCTGGGGTTTTCTCAGTTCCAGTCTGTGTCCATAGTGGCATCTGGAATCTGATGTTTTCTGGAAACTTGGAAAGTATTTATTCCTAGCTTTCATTCAGCTATTGGTATTCTGGTCTTTTCTACTTAAAGCTACAACACTGGCTATTTATTTTTTAGTTGTGCTTTAGAATTATTTCATTTTAAGTGTTCTTGGTTGATATCTGCTCAATGAGGTAGACATACATTTAATCTAATCCTCTTTGAGACAGTGAAGCCCCACTGATTATGTGTGTATGTGTCTGTATGTGTGTCTATGTCTGTGTAGATATGTATATATGCACATATGTATATGTAGTGTGTATATATGAATTTATATGTATGTATATATGTATGTATATATGGTGTGAGTGAGTTTACCCCTTATGTAAATTTGGTCCACTTCAGCTTTATGATGACCTTCCCATTCATAATTTGAGAAAGCATTTTTCCTTAGTTCACAGGATAATGAGAGAAATGCTATAAATAAACAAGAAAGCAATGTATTTTGTGACTGTCAGCAAGCACTTACTAATAAAACAATAAAAGCACAGAACTACAAAATGAGCACTAATCCTGTGTGTTCAGAGATAGCAACACTCATAACATGCTCACATGTTGACAAAAACTCATCTGTTGTAATAATTGCCTTCATTAACAAGGAGCAGGATTAACTTTTGTACTGACTACAACTGGGCTCTCTTAAAAATACTTTATGGATGGATGATTTGCAAAAAAAGGATAAATATTACAGATTGAGGAATTTTCATGAAGTAAAGATAGCTGTGTGTCTCCCATTCAGATGGGAAAACAGAATTCTCCAGCACCCTAGAGTGTAACTCAAGTCCCCCCATTCTAGTCCCACCATCCTCCAAAGCAAACAACAGTCCTGACCTCTAACACTGCACAGTATTTTGGCTCTTCGATCACTGCATGTGTGTGTGTCTGTCCATTGTCAGCCCAACAAAAGTGGCATACGAAAGTTAACATGGGGTGGTCTAGGTTCTTCTACTCTGGTGGTTTTGAGCCTCAATAGCACATTGCAGTCACCAGGAAAAGCTTTTCAAGCTCCTGAGTACCCAGGATCAATTAAACAAGACCCCAGAGAGATAGGACTCTGACATAAATGTTTTAGAATTCTCCCAGGCAACTGCAGTGAGCATCCAAGATTGAGAACCTCTAATCCAGAAAGAGGTGTGGGCATGAGCAGGTAGGAAAGGCAGGGAGTGGAAACTGGAAGAAGCAGCTGTGAGTAAATAGTTTCTGTCTTTTGGTTAGGTTCACAGAGAAGAAGCCTCCATTGGGCATTAAATATGGAGGGAAAACAGCAGGGCACAAATAATTTAACCCCCTTCAGGAAAAAATTAATTAATTATGAAACCATTTGCTATGGCCAATAAAGGGGATGGATGGAGAAAGATGCACTCAACATCAAGGGAGCTCAGAGTGGCAATAAATCCATCATAAATTGCACACGCCATCTGATAATGTCTGGTCCTCACATTAGCATCCCATTAAGCTGCTATTAGTGATAACAAGAAACAGGGAAACCGGCTTCCTGGGTTAGCACTAGCTACTACCGGGAGAGAGTTAACAAGCTACAACCCTTCACTAGCGCCTTTAAGGACCTGAGGACCATTTGTAAAGGATGCTTAGAGGCCTGAAACCTTGACCTATCTCCCTCATGCTGTGGGAGTTTGAGGGGGGGAGGGCTGGAATTAATCACAGCAGGGACACGATTTGCAGATCAATACCAGCCAATTAGAAGGCTCCCTGCTGGAGAGTTCCCTTGGAATTCGAGGTGACCTTTGCCCTTGACTTTTTGTGGGGGCAGATGTTTCTCAGTTACTGATAAGGATTGCCTTGAGGGGGGGGGGGTTGTAGCTCACTTCACCTCTCGCCAACGTGGGCCAGGAACAACCTGAGGTTGAGGTTTTTTAGCTCTTAAGTTTGAAGCACCTGCTGGTGCAAGCTAAAGAAGATGGGGCTGGAAATTATATGAGCAATTAATTCACAGCCACTAGTTCTGTGAACTCAGGCCTGACCTTCAAGAAGCCACGGAGGATAACAAAATGTCAGGAGCTAAGTCTTTTCGGTGAGGCTCGCTATAGTATAGACTCTGCTTCTTTGCTGCCAATGCCACCTGCCCAGTGAGAGGATTCTGCTGAATAGAGACCATCAGCCCAGGGTCTCACTTGCTTTAGGATCACACTAAATCTTGAGAGTGGATTCAGGACCCCATTCTCCCTTGATCTCCTAGATCCTGGTTACAGAATCACTTCTTCTATCAAGATCTGCAGTTGCTCAAGTCTCCTCTGCAACAAGACATAGTATTTGCATCTAACCTGAAGGCATCCTTATATACTATGAGCCTTCCCTAGATAGCTTGTAATATCTAACATTTATTAATATGTAAATGCAGTGGAAGTAGTTCTAGCCCCTTGCTTAGGAAGAAATGACAAGCACAGAGGAAGTCTGTATGCTTTCAGGACAGATGTGGGTTTTGTAAATATTTACCAGTGAACAGTTGGCTGATTTTTTTTTTAAAGACTGAACCCTTGAATATGGAGGGACAGCAGTCTTCTATATATCAACCTGCTGACATCTTTTCCACAGAAAGAACATGCTCCAATACACAGAGGTTTAGAATTAGATAATTCTGGAAAGGATTTCGAAGTTGTGGATTAGCTTTTCTGTGATTTCCTTTCCTAGCTTTGTTTTAAGGAGACCATATTCTTTTTTTTTTTTCCCCTGGGAATAGAGGCCCCTTGGTCTTCCAAACTTTATATGACCCAGCACGAGGCAAGGCCTGGGCCAAGTAGTGGGAGTGAGTGGGTAGGGGAGCAGAGGTGGGGGGGAGGGGTATAGGAAACTTTCGGGATAGCATTTGAAATGTAAATAAAGAAAATAAGAATAAGAATAATAAAAAAGAACTATTAAAAAAAAGAGAGAGAGAGACCATATTCTTTATCAGTGTAGCTGGAGGAGGCTGGAGGAAGGTGGACAAAGGACTTCAGGTATTTAACCCCTTCTGTTTGCTCCAGCCTCTCATAGGATCCTAGTTGCAGTCTAAGATACCAACTTCTCACACTCTTCTCAACCCTGTTCTTCCTAAAAATTCTTCCCTCTGCCCCTGCACAGGGAGAACCATGATTTTACAATAAAACCAAAATTTGAACTGCCTTAACTATGCTGGGGCAAATTAGTGATTCCCTCCCTCGAGCCTTTTCATTTGTCAACCGGACATAAGTATTCTCTTAGAGAGAAAACAAATTGTTGGGAAGTAAGCCTCTGAGGTTGAGAGTAGATGAAGGGTCAATGCCGAATGTTTTGCTTGGAAATGTTTGAAAGGAAGCTAATGCTATGCAGGCATTAGTCGGGGAATCTTTAAATATTAAAACGCACCATTTGTCTTGAAATTGGGGGGAGGGGCACTCTTTCTTTAGGCCCTTCTCTCTCTTCCACTCTGCAATCCCTGAACACAGGTTGTTCTGCAACCACATTACCTGAGATCACCCAACCCAAATTCTCTACTGTAATAGGAGAGGAGAATTGCTCATCGGGCTATAGACTCAAACATTCCAACTTTTTCCAGAAATGTTAAGCTGATTATTACCATGAGAGAAAATTCAGAAGAGTCCTGATTGAAAGTAGAGATAAGGGAGGTCTCAGAGGATACAAGGCAATGGACCACAAAGGTAGCAAAATATTAAAACTATTGTATCTCGTAAAGACAGTCAGTTTTCAGTATTTTCCTCCATCTGTCTCTGTCTGTCTGTCTGTCTGTGCTGGCAAGGTTTGTGTCACCTTGACACAAACTACAGTCATCTGAGAAGAGGGAACTTCAACTGAAAAAAATGCCTCCATAAGATCGAACCATGAGCCAGCCTGTAGAGCATTTTCTTAAATAGTGGTTGATGGGGGAGAGCCCAGCCCAGCCATTGTGAGTGGTACCACCCCTGGACTGGTAAGCCTGGGTTCTATAAGAAACAGGTTGAGCTAGTCATGAGAAACAAGTCAGTAAATAGTACCCCTTCATGGCCTCTGCATCAGCTCCAGGCTCCAGGTTCCTGTCTTGACTTTCTTCAATGATGACAGTAATGTGGAAGCCTAAGAAATTACTGTCTTATGAGGCCTTCTGAGATTTAACATTTCAATGAAATGGGGGAGGAAGGTTCTTAAATGAAAATGTTTCAAGTGGCTACCATCCCCCAGACAAGCTACTGCCACCAAAGCTACCCTAGGCCAGTAGATTCCAGGCTCTTTGTCTCATGAACTTAATGAATAGATTTTGTGGGAAAAAAAAATGGGTAGAACTTCCATATTGTTTATTTTGTATTCATAATCACAAATATAGCTCTGGAATACAGCCAGATTTAGAGGGGAATAAGAAAAACATGGGACCCAAAGAAAGTACTCCAAATATGAAAGTTTTCTGCTGTCTTTGGAACTTGGTCTGCAAACAGATCAAAGGAGGCATGACCCAGGGGCTTGTCATCAACCTCAACGTCAAAAAACACCATGGGATTGATCATGGCTACAGGAAGTACCTATGGGGAACAGAGGCACCTTCAAAGATGAAGGGTGAGTTTAAAGATGAAGAAGATAGTTTAAAAGAAAGGAAGCAAGTGGAGCTCTAGTATGGAAGGACCAGTCCCAAGAAAGGGCTGCCGCTGAGGGTCTCTGTCTAGTGGTTAATAAGGCTTTACAGAGCTGAGGCATGGGAGGGGAGCTACTCAGCCCGGTTGGCCCAGCAAGAAGTGTCCATGTACCTTTCCACCTCATGGCTGGACTGGAATTTCAGGCACACCCTCAAGGGCCACACTAGGTGTGAAGTATGTGATTACACATAGCTTCCAAGAGCCATTCTCATTAAGTTGTTATGCAGTAGAACAAAAAAGATAACCAGAAACAGAACTCCAACCAATGCCCATGAACAGCTTTGGCATTTCTGCCTTCCTGACAGTCGTTCGTCCAGGACAGAATTGCTGACAGAATCAAGACAGACCTCATTGTCAAGGACAAGGAACACAGCCACTCATTTTCAAGGTCCCTGCTGTAAACTCCTGGCCAGCTTTTTGTTGTTGTTGTTGTTGTTGCTTTAATTAATTAATTAATTAGCCCTTTATTTGATTCAGAGCAGCATCTTTGGTTTTGTGCCCAACAATATATGTTAAGCAGTATGCACATTTGTATGGTAGTTTCAACAAAAACAAGGTACACCCTTAGTAGACGAGTTCACAGAGACTGCTATTAAGTTCCTCATTTTCCAATTTAAAACATTGTATCAGGTTTTGAAAATGGATGCTTTTCAAGCAGATAAAACCAGCCCACTACCAATAAATACAGCACATGGAGTACCTCTCACCGGCTCAGCCTTCAATCTGTTTCTCCTGATGATCTATAAATTACGAGATGCAAAACAGAGAGGAGTCAAACTGATGTCTGCATAGGATGTGATGTAGATTTAAACATGTCCCTACAGACTTGGAAGTTTTTTTTACAAAATATTTAGACTTCCTGTGGTAAGAAACAACCCCTCAACAGAAAAGAAAAGAAAAAAAAAACCCACTATGTCTAAAGAGGGCTGAGAGAGAGCTCTTTCTCTGTGACAACAAATCTGTGTTTAAATTACCTCAGCAAAGGACAAATGGGCCTCACAGTTAACTGAACCAACACTGAGGAAAAGCTGACATACTTTCAAGAGGAAGCCACGTCTCTAGATGTAGCACAGCCCTGTCAAATTCAGTAACCAGAACAGAGGTTGTCAGCAATAGAAACAGCACCAGAAAGGAGTCTAGTATTTGTCTAGTATTTTTGGTGTGTGTGTGTGTGTGTGTGTGTGTGTGTGTGTGTGTGTTGGCTAAGGATATTTATTCTAAGTTATATATTAGGCTTCTTGATTTTTAAATGATCAGTTAAATATATGTTTCTGTATAAATGTGTGTGTGTGTGAGGTGGGGCAGGGAGAAAGGAGGGAGATCTGTGTCCTGTTTCTGAATGTATATCTCTCTTTTTATTTACCACTGTAAGAGTAAAAAGATTTTTTTTTCTCTATTTATTGTAGGGACCATGGCTAATATTTCTATAACAAGAACATAGTGAGTATATTTAGCACCCATGGCCACATGCACCTGTAGCCCCAGAGCTATAAGAGGAAGTCGGTCAGGAGGACTGCTGGGGTTTCTGGCCATCAGCCTAACTCCAGGTTCACTGAAAGACCTTATTTCAAGGGAGTAAGGTGGACAGAGATAAAGACACCCAGTGTCGTCCTTTCAGCCCTGCACACCCACACAAGAGAACTAACTTACACTCAGACATTTTTGTATAAAACATATGTGAAAAATAAAAAAAAATACATTTTTTAATTAAAAAAATAAATTATAAATTTTTCACGCAACATAAAGATCTGAGAAGACTCGGAGACCTGAGAAAAACTGTATTTAATGCTAAGTCTGCCGAAAGAAGCAGAGAGCTGTGGAGAAACGTGGTAGGAGTGTGACAGATGGGAGTGAAACTCACAGCAGGCCAAGCAAGGCTTGTGCATTCAGATTCTTCTTGGCCTTTGTGTCCAGCGTTTCTTCTCGCCAGCTATGAGACAGGAACCCTGTGGAACAAGGGCCATGTGGCCCACTGCAAGTAAGCAGGTTATCTAATAACCAATCCCTTAAGAGAACAATATAGTATTCGAAGGAAAAGACAAAGGATAAGATGGTGAAATCATGCTTCCAGCACAGTAGCAAACTAATAACCTGTAATCCATATCCCACAGGCCCCGTGCACCACGCCTGGTCTCACGGCCAGAAGTCTTATAAGCAGCTTTCTGGAAGGCTTACCAAGTGCTAGGCACCTCACAGCATGTTTCCTGTGTATTCATCAATCCTCGGTTTGAACAAGAGGCTTCGAGAGAGCTAAGCAATATGCTCAAGGTCACATGACTTATAGTAGTCAAGCTGAAATTCAACCCCAGGCCATCTAACTTCAGACCCCATCATCACTACAGAGAACACCACCGTGATGCTCGACCCACAGTGACCAAATAATAAAGACACAACCCCGGACAAAAACTAAGTAAAAATGTTTATCAAGAGGTCACCTGTAAGAGGACAAAAAACTCTCTGCTCTCCATTGGCCTTCTAGCCAGAAAGCTTAAGCAGAAGACGTCAGGGAATCAACTCTCACACAGGGACTACCTAGTACTATCAGCAGCAGGTGTTTTGCATTGTTTGGAATTAGTCATGTGACCCAAATATTCCTGGTCACCGTTTTCCAAAAGTCTACTATTCAAGTTTGAAGGGAGCTGCAGTCCTTCATGCCCCACCCTTCCTGTCATCCTGCTTGCAGCCTGTCTGGGAGTAAATGTGTTCTCTAACATAGGAGAAAGCCTGCAAATAGGGAAAAGATGAGCCTAGACCACGAATAGGAAGCTTTCTTCCTCCACAGATTGACACTGGGGTTAAAGGTATGGGTGACTTGTGAGGTTTATAGATAGTGAAGAATAATACAAAGATTAGGGACAGTGCTTGGCGCATAGCTAAATGGGCCACAGGGACTATCTATCATGTGGTTTTTAAGCCTTTCTTCTCATTAACAAAGAGTAGTTGTAAGTCTTTTACATTCTCTGGGTTAGAATAGACTAACTTCATTCAGGAAAGCGTTCACCACGCAAGCATAAGGACCTGCGATCCATCCCAGCACCCATGTGAAAAAAATGATGCACAGAGGAACTGGGGACAGAAGGACTCATGGGGGCTCGCTCACTGACTAGAAGCCTAGCCAACTGCTGAACCCCAGGACCCACAGATACACTGTCTCCAAAGACAGCTAGGTGGGTACCTTTCAAAGAAAGACAAGTGAATTTGACCTCTGGTTTACAGAAAAACTACATGTACCTGCACACACACACACACATGCACCTGCACATACACAGGTTCCTACACATTCGCATGCACCTGCACAAACATATGCACATGCCACACATATGCACATGTTCACACACATGTAACTGCACGCACACATGCACCCCCCACATACATGCACCTACACACACATGCACCTGTGCCCACACACACATGAACTCTCTCTCTCTCTCTCTCTCTCTCTCTCTCTCTCTCTCTCACACACACACACACACACACACACACACACACACTGAAATGGTTATATTCTCTTGGTTCTATTCAAGGACTGGGGCAAGGGGAAAGTTACCTTCAATGTAGCTGGAGAGAGTGACAACCAGATGGAACCCTGGGGACCCAACTTTACTAAATAAAAATCCCAATTCTTTTTTCTCTTAAAGAGGTCGTATAGCAAAAGTTACACCATCCTTTGAACAACTTTATTAGAACCCATAAGATCCACCACCACTGTCCCCCAATGGAAAAGCCTACAAGTTATTGTATCATAAAAATTAAATTTTAACCTATAATCCAGGCATCGAGTTTCTCTAGCTACACATCCCTACTCATTGAAAATGAATTTGGTTTGGCTTTATTAGTACAAAAGAGCTTAAAAAAAAAAAAAGAAAAGAAAAAGAAAAACATTTCAAGCTGATACATCATTTTCAATATACCCTCTGTGTAAAGTTCCCATTTTTCAGGGGTTATTTGGATTATTTTAATCTGTGTTGTGCTAAGATGATTTTTTTTTTTTTTTGCATCTTCAAACTTCTTTCTCTTGCTTTGATGGTGTGTTTTTTTTTCCTCTACCTTTATCTTTATTTAAAAGCAAACTTTTAAGTCCTGTGTCCTAGAAGTAGAATTTGGAGCAACTTCTGGGTACTGCACAGACCTAGCTAGCTAGATCCTCAGTTCATTCTCTGTTCTGTTCTTTTAACACACACTTTAAAGGTAACAATAAGCTAACCACTAGCCACTAGCTGGTTGTTAGCAGCTTTAAATGAGCCAATTAGCAAGAGAAAGTTCTAGGAAAAAACAGCATGGGGGAAAGGACGTAATATAAAATCTTAGAAAGGTCCTATATAGTGTGTGTGTGTGTGTGTCTGTCTGTCTGTCTGTGTCTGTGTGTGTCTGTGTGTCTGNNTGTGTCTGTGTGTCTGTATGTGTCTGTGTCTGTCTGTGTTTATATGTGTCTGTGTCTGTCTGTGTCTGTGTGTGTCTGTGTGTCTGTATGTGTCTGTGTCTGTCTGTGTCTGTGTGTGTCTGTGTGTCTGTATGTGTCTGTGTCTGTCTGTGTTTATATGTGTCTGTGTCTGTATGTATCTGTATGTGTCTACATGTGTCTGTGTCTGGGTGTGCATGTGCATTCGTGTGTGTTCAAGTCCATGAGGGATGTTATTTAAGCAAGAAAAACTTTAGTCAAAAAAAAAAATAAAAACAAAATAAAAAAGAAAGTAGTTTCTTCTGAAGTCTTTTCATAAGGCAAGGATTTGTAAAATAAAGGAGAAGGGCACCGTGATGATTCCTGGGCCCTCCGACACCTGTCCACACAACAAGCTCTACCCGGCAGATTCCTTGCATCCCATGCTATCCCCTGGGTTTTCTGAAGGGAACTGAGAAGGGTTCTCCATTTTTTTCTTCATTTACTTCTTCCTTGCTTTTCTTTTTCTCTTTCTTGTTCTCCCTCCTTTGCTTTTAAATTCACTTTGGCATGGAATGTCTCTCTTGCTTTGCTTCAAGTATTTCTTCTCCTGATACAGATGGACACTTTCAATCAAAGTATGATTCCTACATGAAAGCCCCTTCTGCTGCAGAGACTGTGCGGTGCACGGTACCAAAGCCTACAACAGTTCCACCAAAGTTGCTTCATCCTGCAACAAACAGAAGCCATGTCAAAGCCACATAAGGGATGACTTTAACTGCCACACATGCCTGAGGTAAAGGAAAATTACATATAATAGAAGTAATGTGATACCTTAAATTCCATATTAAATATAATGAGTCATGTCAAATCTTTTGCTGACGCGTAATTTGATGGAAGGAAGGGCAAAGCTAGAAAAGGAGCCCTTTAAGGAAGCTCTCAACACAGAGGAAAAAATTATGCAGAAAACTAAAGTGAATGCTGAAGGCCGACTGGGTGTGAAGCTCCACTTTGCCTTGAACTTAATCTACTCTTCAGTTCAGGGATGTAAATCATGTCCAATATTAGTCATTCAAATCAGGCAGAAAATACACACCTACCTCTGAAGAATTGGGCATCTATAGAGCCTTACCGAATACCAGTCAGCTGTGGTCTGACCAGCTTCACTGTTCCACTCTGGGTGATTATTTGAATGTACCAGCTGAAAAGTGAGATCTACAGATGCTATATCCACAGACCATGTGATAGAACCAATGACACAGAGATCCACAAACCCATCACTCAAAAAGTATTCTGCTTCTGTCTCATCCTTCTCCTTCTCCTTCTCCTTCTCCTTCTCCTTCTCCTCCTCCTCCNCTCCTCCTCCTCCTCCTCCTCCTCCTCCTCCCTCTCTCTCTCTGGCTCTCTCTGTGCTCTCTCTCATACATATACACCTGTTCTCTTCTCCATTTGAATTATAATAGATTTAGTTTCCATAATAACTTAGTTTCCCCAATACCCTTCCCATGAGTCTTCATTCTTCCTTCTTAAAAAAGAACTAAGCGTTTGGAACCTGCTTTCTATCCCTGAAGGCCTCTCTGGCTCCAAACAGGAGCAACACTTTGCCTGGCCATGTTACACACAGAGAGAAGGACTTTGATACTCGATCTCCATCAGTAAGGCTGTCCTGATTGTTATTCTGTTGGCTTTTTCTGGTGATAATGCTTTTAAAGGTGACCAGAGACTCTTTAGGAAATTTCAAATGTGCCTGGATACAACTTAACAGAATGTATCATATAGAACTACGCATGGCAAAGCCATTTCTCCACAAAGCTATTTTCCTGGTCCAGTCTGCTTACTTCAGAAGCCCCTGGATGCCTTAGAAATATCTGTCTCCTTATCCCCATTATTCCTCCCCCAGAGAGCTGTCCCTAATAAACTTTGCTATGTTTCTTCTCCTGGCTAGCTTTAATGTGAGCCAGGGGAAAGATTGCAGAAAAGCACACGTCCTTTTCTGCCTGGGCTTGCAAAATTGTCTTTTGCCACGGATGCATCTGTTAGCAATGATGGAGACAATCTGTGCCGCATATGATGGCTTGTTGAGAGATGACTGTAAAAAGACCCTCTTCCAAGAAATGTTTAACCTCTTCATGCCACTTAATGACAGCTAGATCCTGGATTGAATGTCCTCTGAAGAATAGATGACGCCCTTTTGTTTGGGATGGCCATCTTAGAGTAACAGTAACAGTAACCTTGGAATGAGGCCTTCTGGAGAACTCCAGGCGCCCAAACACTGCCTATATTACCTGAAAGGATGCCTTGGGCTCAAGTACTACATCTCTAGCCTTGTCTTGGACACCTTGGGCCTGAGAACCTCAACTGGTGCAAGGTGATATGGTTGAACGAAGATGCTTTTTAAGGGAAATGGAATTCCTTGACAAATCTTACCTGGTCAAGACTTCAGACCTAAATCTAAACTCCCAGGAGGCTGGGAGCACCGTAAAATTCCTAAGTTAGTCCGTGAGCCATTTCTCTCTTCCTTTTGGCCTCTCTTTGGAACTGAAATCAACACAATTTCCTGTCAAAGATTAAAGCTGCTTAGATGTGCATACCAGGCCCAAGGTGTCCAAGACAAAGCTAGAGTTTTCTTTGACCAATCTCATTTCCCTCACAGCTGTTTTGCCAGTGCACTGACTGAGAAGGTTACTCAACAGGGACCAGCCATGCAGAGAAATATTAGGTCAGGGGTCAAGAGGAAGGGAAACAATAAACATTGTCAACATTAGAGTAAACTTCATTAGTACTAGCTTTTCTTGTCTGATCTGAAAGCGTTTATCATTTGCTAACAAGCCCCAGGTTTTAAACCATACAATAATACATAATTAAAATATTTAAGCACACGACAAGCTTTATATATATCACTCGGAGTCTTGTTGCAGATGTGTTGATATGCCTGCTACTTTATTTGAAGTTCTTCAGCCTATTGTGTGAGCTATTCAGCATACGCTAGGTTAGGCTTCTCTGGGGCTATCAGATGCCTTGGTGGGTCATCAGTTCGCTGCAGAAGCAGGTCCTCTGTGTCCTTTACTTGCTGAATCTCCACCAACACTCAAGGCTTTACTAATTAGCCTTTTAGCATTTTATACATACTAAAATAATCTTATTAAATTCATCCATAGCTTCGAATTGGCATTTCATAGATTTTCACACATTTACACCCCTCCTACCTCTCATTTTATAGTAGTGGAAGCTGAAGTTCAAAAGTTTAGACAGAGACTTTGCTGGTAAATTGTGTTCATGCCGATTAGCTACCATTTTGAAGACTCCCACATCTTCCTTGGCTGGCTATCAGGAGCTACTTAGGCCTATACTGTGGTTCTGTGAGCTCATGCCTAAAGCTTGATCTCTGAAAGGTCCAGATCCAGCCATGATGAACCAGGAGGATTTGACATTGCCTGATCTGAAGTAGATCAAACTCTCAACTCTAATATCCTGATGACATCTTTGCCAAGAGGGCCTTACATGCAACTCGAGATAAACGCATACAAATAAGAAGCCTGTAACATCATCTTTGCAAAGAAGATTTTCCTGTGCTATTTTGCATCTGCATATATGTATATGACTTTTGAATGAAAGTTTCCATGTCAGGAGGAGTGTGGCCTGAGATCTGTCTTCATTTCAACCTGGTTAGAAGTTTGTGAGGGGGTAGCTGACCCTCACACCTTTCCCGCTTCTTCAGTGGTTCTTGATAGTTACTAAAGCAGACTTAAGAGCTTTGCATTTAAAAAATGGGTCTAGGTTGGATCATAATGATAGTCTAGAAAAATAAACAGAGGTGACATTGATTCATATGCCAGCTATTGGCAAGGATCTCAGAAGAAAACATCAAATAGAGCTGGTTAAATGGCATAGCCCTTCACTTAGAGGCTGAAATGGAAATCCATAGTTGTAGAGGAATTTTAATCCAGCAACAGCAGCATGGCTGCCCTGGCAAGGGATCACATCCAAAGACCTTCTAGGTCTGAATGATCTAACTGGTATACAGACATGCTCTTGGTTCACACCTTTAATCCCAAACAATAAAGATAAAGTTGGTTTGTAGAAGAAAGCATCCATGTTTGAAAATGACATCTAATAAGGGACATAAAACTTATGAATCAGAGAAAGATTTAAGAGAGAGAGAGAGAGAGAGAGAGAGAGAGAGAGAGAGAGAGAGAGAGAGAGAGAGGAGTTGAATACGTTCATTCATTGCAGTTCATGCAGTGCAGTTGAGTTCAGTTGAGTTTGTTTGTAAGTTCTGTTTAGTTTGTGCAGTTTATATAGTGCAGGGCATCCGAGGCAGTTGAAGACAGAGAATAAGAAGATTAGACAAATTACCAGAGTTAGTTTGAGGGTAAGCAGAACAATCCAGTAAGAAGCCAAGAGAAGACAGTTTGAATCAGTTAGCTTGGAGAGGAGTTTGAGCCAGAACAGCTGAGTTGAACTAGCCAGTCAGAGTTCAGAAAGCCTTAGAAAGGATGAGCTTATTCAGCAACAAGCCTCCGAGATGACAATTACATCTGGCAAATAAAAGTTACTTTTACACATAGTCCCCATCACTACCTCTAATTATCTGTACAATACCATGAAACTCATCTAACCCTCTGAGTTCCAACTGTTGTGTCTGTAAAGCAGAAATGACAACTACTTACAGCCACGCATGTGTTTTGTTGAGTTTTTGTTGTTTGTTTTCTTCTTCTTTGGGGAGGATACTTTATTTATTTATTTATTTATTTATTTATTTGAGCTTTGGATGTTATTAATGAAATAAATTGAACTCTTGTTGGGAGAGATTACTGGTAAACTATGTGGAGAACTTAGTGGTTTTATTGAGATATAATTTGTCTTAGGATTTCATTGCTATGAGAAGATACCATGACTCTGGCAACTTTTTTTTTTTCTTTGACTCTGGTAACTCTTATAAAGACAAACATTTAGTTGGGGCTGGCTTACAGTTCCAGATGTTCAGTCCATTATCATCATGGTGAGCATCCAGGCAGACATGGTACTAGAGAAGGAGCTGAGAATTCTACATCTTGATCCAATGGAAGTCAGAAGGAGACTCTCCTCGGCAGGCAGAATGGAGGGCCTCTTCCTCCCTGGACAGAGCTTAAGCACAGGAGAAGACCTCCAAGGCCCACCCCCCACAGTGACTCACTTTCTCCAATAAGGCCACACCTACTCCAATAGTGCCACTTCCTATGGGCCAAGGAGTCAAACCTAAATGAACCTATTTCATGTATTAAATATTTCCCTCACCCTTGTGTCCATATACCAGACGACAGAGCAACTCAGGAAGGAAGATTTTAGTTCAGCTCATGTTTTCAGAAAGCTGCTGATTGTCGAGGAGGAGCCAGGCTCATGAGGGCACATGGTAGACAAGAAACAGAATGCTCAGGCCAGATCCAGAGCCCTCAAAGGACTAACCACATGCACTACTTCCGCCCACCAAACCCACTTCCTCTTAAAGGTCCTTGAAGCCCTGCCCATCCCCCACCTCTCCCCTCCACCATGAAAGAGGTACGACCAGCTGAGAATCAAATTCCTAAGCCTAGGGAGACATTTCACATTCAAGTCAATTCATATGTCACACAGTTCTGCCATTTAAAGTATACTATTCAATGGTTTTTAGTGTGTCCATAGAGTTGTGTGTCCATCACCACCACAAGCAATGAAGACATTGTCTCAGCCTAGGGAAACTCTTTTTACTTACCCATCATTTCCTACTCCCTTCCTTTTCTCTCAGCCCTGGGCAACCCCCAATTTACTTCTTGTCTCTTCCTTATGCTTATTCTGGAGTTGTACAATATGTGGACATTTGTGACTGATTTCTTTTACTTAGCAGTGTTTTCAAAATGCACCCATGTTATAGTATGTATAAATCTTCATTCTTTGCCATAGCCAAAGAGATATGCCACATTTCGTTTACCCACCAATTAACTGATAGGCCCTTGGATGGTTTTACCATTTAACTGTTATGGATAATGATACTATGGACATTTTATGTATAATTTTGTCCTAATGGCAGTGATGTCAAGTATTTTCTTATGTCCATCGAACTGTTGGCATCTATTTTGGAGAGTTTCTTAGCATGATTTTGCTTGCTTTAAAATTTGATTGTCTATTATCACACTGTAAGATTTCTTTATATCAGATATGGGGATTTGGGGAAATCTTCCTCATCTGTCATTCAGTCATTTCATTTTCTTATGTTTCTTAAAGACAAAAGGTTTTATATTAAAGAAGTCTATCTTTTTAAATCCTTCTATTATATGTGCTTTTGATTTTATACTTACACATTTATTTTCAAATCCAGGAACAAAGATAAACTCTCTATTCTTTTCTAAGAGTTTTATAGTTTAGAATTTCAATTAATATTGAGCTAATTGTGTATATTACAAAATAAGGTTCTAATTTCTTTCTTTGCATAACCCAGTTCTGTTTATTGAAAAAATTATTCTTTCTCCATTTAATGATCAGAATGCCTTTGTTGAAGTCAATTGACCATAGACTGGCATTCCCTGCCCCCACCCCAATTCCTGCCTCCCTCCCCCATCTGATCTTTGATCTAGTGCCATACTGTCTTAACCAGGACTGCTGCTTTCTAGGAAGCTTTGCCTTGGTAATGTGAGTCTTCTGGCTTTGTTCCCTTTTACAACATTCTTTTGGTTACTTGGAGTCTTTTGCTTACCCATATCAATTATAAACTTTTATGCCTCAAAAGAAAACTATTCTAGTACTGCTGCCTTTTGATTTTATTTACTTATTTATTTATTTATTTATTTATTTATTGCCTCCTAGAGATTTAAAACAAACCCGCCGAAATTTCTACAGTTCTACATCCATGGTGCAGTGGGAATTTCCTTAAACTAAGTTTACCAAAGACAGAACAGCTTTAAATTTCCCCTTACTCCATTCACTACATGTCTTGTTCTGCTGCTACTGAGGCTCCTTTAACACTGGCTGGCCTGGGAAGCCCTGTCGCTCAGAATGATCTTAGCTCTTTAGCCATAATTTCCTTAATTTCAGACTTCTGGGGGTTGCTGTTGGTTAGCATAAAGAGAGACAATGAGCAAGAATTAATCTACCATCGAGTCAGCAGTCTAAAAAGAAAGATCTTTTTGAAAGGAGGTTTGTTAAAACCATTTTCCTTTAAAATCCTTGATCCAAGCATAAGCCCTCCCCTTGACCCCTGCTGAGTAATGCAATGGTCTCAAGAACCCATATAAACCCCTTCTCAGATGAGCATATTGAGAGGCCATGCTAATGGTGTTAAAAGCAATGGAAACCTGCAGAGAGAGGAGAGGAATGGATGGAGAGCAAGACAATGGGGCAGCCAATAAGAAGAGAGAAGAGAAGAGAGTGAAGAGGGAAAGAAAGGGGGGATGCTGGCAAGGGGGAAGCACGTGACAGGTATCAATTATTTACCGTTTATGTACAATAAGAAAATGCACTTTAACTACAGGAAAAGCACCCAGTCCACTCAATAATCATTTCAGAGCATGTGAAAGTAAAACACAGTCTTTTAAGGGGCTGGAATAAATGTGCAGTGCTCTTTGTGAGGCCCCTGAAAGAATACATGTGTTAAGCCTTGATAAATCACACTTACAAGTAAGTGTAACATAGAAACGAAATTAGCCATACAAATAACCTCACACTTAGGCATTTTTTAAAAGTCTCTTTCAAACAGTTAATTAGAGAGGCCGCTGGAGAGCATGCGTTTTCTTCTATATCCCCCTCCCTTAATGGGAGAGCCGCAGCAAAGGCCGAAGCAAGCAAACAGATCTAGGATGCAGAATAAAAAAAAATTAAAAAAAAAAAATCCACACTATATCTTCAGTTTTGAGAAAAGGAAAAAGAGAGAAAAATAAATTAAAATGGCACTGTCAGAATTGGTGTGTGTGTGTGTGTGTGTGTGTGTGTGTGTGTGTGTGAGAGAGAGAGAGAGAGAGAGAGACAACACAGTCTCTGTTCCTTACTGCATGTTTTAATGGTTCCACTGTTCTCTTCAAACTGCAGTAGCCAAGACCCTCTGGCACAGGGCTCCATACCCAAATGGCACCAGGAGGGAGCAAGCCTCCCAGGAGTGTGGACAGGCCCGTGAACACAGGTAAGACCACCACTTGTGTTCAAATTCCTGTCCCAAGAAGGACTCTCACAGAGCCATCAGGACAGAGGAATCAAGGATCAGCTGGGGACAGGATCCTTCTGATCTCTGCCTGCACCACAGAGCTGACTCTGTACCACAGCTCTCCATGCCCACATTCCTCCTGGAGAGAACTGGTCTCCCAGGAGTACTGATGCACAGGCTTGCAATAGGGACATGCCAAAGTCAGAGACAGCAAGACCAGCTAACACCAGAGATTAACCAGATGGCAAAAGGCAAGTGCAAGAACATAAGCAACAGAAACCAAGACTACTTGGCATCATCAGAACCCAATTCTCCCACCACATCAAACCCTGATTACCCCCAACACACCAGAAAAGCAAGACTCTGATTTAAAATCACATCTCATGGTGATGACAGAGGAATTTAAGAAGGACATAAATAACCCCCTTAAAGAAATACAAGAGAATACAAGTAAACAGGTAGAAGCCCGTAAAGAGGAAACACAAAAGCCCCTTAAGGAATTACAGGAATACACAACCAAACAGGTGAAGGAACTGAACAAAACCATCCAAGATCTAAAAATGGAAATAGAAACAATAAAGAAATCACAAAGGGAAACAACACTGGAGATAGAAAACCTAGGAAACAGATCAGGAGTCATAGATGCAAGCATCACCAACAGAATACAAGAGATAGAAGAGAGAGTCTCAGGTGCACAAGATTTCATAGAAAACACTGACACAAAAGTCAAAGAAAATGCAAAGAGCAAAAAGCTCCTATCCCAAAACATCCAGGACACAATGAGAAGACCAAACCTAAGGATAATAAGTATAGAAGAGAGTGAAGGTTCCCAACTTAAAGGGCCAGTAAATATCTTCAACAATATTATAGAAGAAAACATCCCTAACCTAAAGAAAGAGATGCCTATGAACATACAAGAAGTCTACAGAACTCCAAATAGATTGGACCAGAAAAGAAATTCCTCCCATCACATAATAATCAAAACACCAAATGCACTAAACAAAGAATATTAAAAGCAGTAAGGGGAAAAGGTCAAGTAACATATAAAGGCAGACCTCTCAGAATTACACCAGACTTCTCACCAGAGACTATGAAAACCAGAAGATCCTGGGCAGATGTTATACAGACCCTAAGAGAACACAAATGCCAACCCAGACTACTATACCCAGCAAAACCCTCAATTACCATAGATGGCGAAAACAAGATATTCCATGACAAAAACAAATTTACACAACATCTTTCCACAAAGCAGTCCTACAAAGGATAATAGATAGAAAACGCCAATATAAGGAGAGACACTACACCCTACAAAAAGCAAGAAAGTAATCTTTCAACAAACCCAATAGAAGATAATCACACAAACATAAAAATAACATCAATAATAACATAGAGCAACGATCACTATTCCTTAATATCTCTTAACATCAATGGACTCAATTCCCCAATAAAAAGACATAGACTAACAGACTGGATACATAAACAGGACCCAGCATTTTGCTGCATACAGGATATGCACCTCAGTGTCAAATACAAACACTACATCAGAGTAAAGGGCTGGAAAACAATTTTCTAAGCAAATGGTCCCAAGAAACAAGCAGGAGTAGCCATTCTAATATAGGATAAAATCAACTTTCAACCAAAAGTCATCAAAAAATAATAATAATAATAATAAGTAAGGACACTTCATACATATAAAAGGAAAAAAATCTACCAAGAACTCTCAGTTCTGAACATCTATGCTCTAAATGCAAGGGCACCCAGAATTCTCAACTGAGGAATACTGAATGGCTGAGAAGCACCTAAAGAAATGTTCAACATCCTTAGTCATCAGGGAAATACAAATCAAAACAACCCTGAGATTCCACCTCACACCAGTCAGAATGGCTAAGATCAAAAACTCAGGTGACAGCAGATCCTGGCAAGGATGTGGAGAAAGAGGAACACTCCTCTATTGCTGGTAGGATTGTAAGCTGGTACAACCACTCTGGAAATCAGTTTGGCGATTCCTCAGAAAATTGAACATAGTACTACCTAAGGACCCAGCAATACCACTCCCGGCTATATACCTAGAAATGCTTCAACATGTAATAAGGACACATGTACCATGTTCATAGCAGCCTTATTTATAATAGCCAGAAGCTGGAAAGAACCCAGATGTCCCTCAATAGAGGAATGGATACAGAAAATGTGGTACATTTACACAACGGAGTACTACTCAGCTATTAAAAACAATGAATTTATGAAATTCTTAGGCAAATGAATGGAACTATCATCCTGAGTGAGGTAACCCAATCACAAAAGAACACACATGGAATGTACTCATGATGAGTGGATATTAGCCCAGAAGCTCGGAAGACCCAAGATACAATTCACAGACCACATGAAGCTCAAGAAGAAGGAAGACAAAAGTGTGGATCCTTCAGTCCTTCTTAGAAGGGGGAACAAAATACCCATGGGAAGAAATACAGAGACAAAGTGTATAGCATAGACTGAAGGAAAGACCATCCAGAGATTGCCTCATCTGGGGATCCATCCCATATATAGGCATCAAACCCAGACAATATTGTGGATGTCAACAAGTACTTGCTGACAGGAGCCTGATATAGCTCTCTCCTGAGGGGCTCTGCCAATGCCTGACAAATACAGAAGTAGATGCTCACAGCCATCCATTGGATTGAGCATAGGGTCCCCAATGGAGGAGCTAGAGATAGGACCTAAGGAGCTGAAGGGGGTTGCAGTCCCATGGGAGGAACAACGATATGAACTAACCAGTACCCTCAGATCTCCCTGGAACTAAACCACCAACCAAAGAATACACATGGAGGGACTCATGACTCCAGCTACATATGTAGCAGAGGATGGCCTAGTTGGTTATCAACGGAAGGAGAGGCCCTTGGTCTTGTGAAGGTTCTATGCCCCAGTGTAGGGGAATGTCAGAGCTAGGAAGCAGGAGTGGATGGGTTGGTGAGCAGGGGAATGGGGGAAAGGATAGGGGGTTTTCAGAGAGGAAACCAGGAAAGGGGATAACATTTGAAATGTAAATAAAGAAAATATCTAAGAGAGAGAGAGAGAGAGAGAGAGAGAGAGAGAGAGAGAGAGAGAACACGACAGTAGCCAACCACCTCTCCTAATCAAGTTCATGTGCCCGTTCTCCACAAAGGTCTGATGTGTAATGTAGTTGTGTTTCCAATAAAGATTGTTCCAGCATGTTGTAGCCTTGAAGAGAGAATTCAGTGTTTGGTTCCAAGGGAACTGTGACCATCAGGTCCCAGATTAAAGCAGCGGAGATAAGATGCTGGCAGATTGCAATTCAGCCCACAAATGCCATAGAAGAGTAGCAGTCACCAGCAAGTGTTCTCTCAGCAGTCACTGAGTGGCTCCTTCCTTGACATCAGTACCCAGATCTCTTCTGTATTTAGGACATAATCCATGATACCTATGTAACTGGAAATGTGGCAGCTCGAGCACTCTTCTGTAATAACATGTTCTCGCAAGCAAAGCCTTCCATCATCTCAACAACCAAATCACCTCTTAAAGGTCCCACTGCCCAACACCCCTATGACAGTGGTGACACATCAGTGGAGTTCCAGAGGGAAGTCCATATGCAAACCACTGCAGGAGGCTAAGCACCAAGTTTCCATGGCCACCACAGGGAACAAACAGGAAACTGGGTTTATGCATTCACTCAAGAAACATTGTTTGGTTTTAACAGATATGACGTTGATATATGGTTCCAGCAACTTTTCAGGATTATAACACAAAGAGTTTTGAGACCTCTTTCTCACCCTAGTCAGAAGGTCATCCTTAACACAAGAAATGACAGCAAATTCTGATAAGGCTAGGGGGAAGAACACTTACTTGTTCATGGCTGGTGGGAATGTAAACTTGATGCAGCCTCTATGAAGATCTGCCTAGAAGTTCCACACACAAAGCTAAAATTAGAATACTCATATGACAGCTACACCAGTTCTAGGCATACACCCAAAGTCTCTAATCCACATACCATAGAGGCACTTGCACATCCGTGTCCGTGATTTCACTGTTCACAATAGCTAAGACGTGGAATCAGCCAAGTAAATGGATAAAGAAAATATGCTATATAAGAATGAAGGGTTTTATATAGCTGAAACAGAGGAGTGAAATTATAACATTCACAGGAAAGTGATGCATGTAGGTAATTCTTCATGTATATGTCAGACTCAGACAAACACCATGTTCTCTCTCATATGCAGTATATACATATACGTATACATATACATATACATATGGAGGAACAAGTAAATTCTGGACAAGTAATAGAATATATGTGAGATAAAAGTAGAAGAGAGGACTATTCTTCAGGGAAGTAAGGGGACCCACAATAAGGGGAGAAACAAGATGAGAGGAGAGGAAGGCAAAACAAAAACAAAAACATGTATATCCGTTTATTATAGGCTAACTGTGGCTGTTTGAATGAGGATGACCCCATAGCCTCATATGTGTGAATACTAGGTTCCCAATTGGCTGAAAGGTTTAGGAAGATTCGGGAGGTGTGGTCTTGTTGGAGGAGGTGTGTCACTGGAGGAGGGCTTTGAGGTTTCAAATGGCTTTGTGGACTGGGATGTGAGCTCTCAGCTGCTGCTCCAGTGTCCTGCCTGCTTCCTTGCTGCTATACTCCCCGCTGTGAAGCTAACAGACTCCCACCCCACCTCCCAACCCTGCAAACTTAAGCTTCACAGCAATAGAAAAAATAGCAACACACTAACCAAAAAAACTAAAACAAGAAGTACCTTCCCATCTCACAGAGGAGAAAACAGACAATAATGAAAAAGACTTAACTGGAGTTCAATACAGGCAAGTTCTCCTGCACTTGCAAAAACAAAGGTATCTCAAGAAACGATAAGAGACCTTGCCTAGAAAGACAGGCAATCATGAGGAAGGTGAAAGATGGACAGGAAAAGACCATGCTAGTTAATGAAGAAAGCCCTAGAGCTGCGGACTCTCCCCAGCCTAGCTGCTTTGCAGACACTGGAGGGCAAGACATCGTCCATAAATTATACTCTGACCCCATTTTCTAAATTTCATTAAAAAACATTTTTTTCCTCTTTTATCTGAACATTCTCTTTCGACTTTCACAAAGACACTCCTGGGCCTGTGTTATTACCCAATAAGTTACCTGCTCCTGTGCGCGCTGACTGTAATCAAGCCTGTGCGGCTACTCTAACAATGCACCTAAGTGGGCCACAGACCTCGCTCGCTCGCCCTGTTGTGTCATTTCACTTAATTAATAAGCAGAACGAAGATTTCAGAAAAGGGGGAAATTTGATTACACAGCATTGTAATGGCACTCGAGTCTACAGTGAAGATGGAGTGGGGTCTGCCCCCTTAAAATTTCCATTTGCTTTACCATTGTACAGTGGAAATGTCAGCGTGGCTCCCCTCCACAGCCCCTCCCAGGTGGCCTTTAGCCGCGTCTCTCGGTAATACTAAACCATTAGTCATGCCGGGGTCAGTGATGTGTCAATAACAGAATAATTATTAAAGGAAGCCTTAAGAGGAAGGACAGCAGCCTCAGTTTCAGAACTAGATAGACCACCCAGTCATGGCTGGTTGATTAAATGAATGGATGCTGAATAAAATGTCCCCTTTACATCTGGAGACCTAAGGACTGCTGATCCCATTATTCCAGGGTTTGTTTGTAGCTGCTAAACACCTTTTCAGACCAATAAGCCGCACAGCTTTTACTCCTGATGATTGCAGCCCTCCCTCCCAAGCAGAACAAATTTACCGGAGTTAATGGTTCTGCCGTTTTAAAGGAAGTCAGTCAGCGGAGCAATTCAGAGCGATTGAATCTTTGCAGAATGCAAGGTGCAGAGAATACATGGACTTGAGAGCCTAAAATTGGGGATGCTTGCGTCCTGGGCTAGACCTCTGAGAGAAACCAGCGAAATGCTAAGGAGAAACTCGAGGGGCGGTTCTGAAAGCTCTAAGCATTAAAATGAGGAAGAGAGAGGCAAGTATGCGGGACTCCCTGTAAGGATGGAGTCACGCAGCCAGGGCCAAGGAATTCTCACTCCAAGAGCAAGGCCTTCAGCAGAGCCCTTCTCAGGCCGTTCAGAGGAAGAACAACTCGGTTGACCACTTGATCTGAGACTTCCGGTCTTCAGACATCAGAGAGAATGACCCAGGGTGGCTTAGGCCATTTTCTTTTGTGGGTTTTATCATGAAAATCCTAGCAGGCATGTGGGAAGCTGGTTGAGTAATCTTAGGCACGTTATTTAAACTCATGACCATTTACTTCTTTAAAAACGAGGACAAAAATGTATTGTTTATTATGGAAATCACATATTTATTATGGGAATTAAGTCTGTATGTAAAGAATGGGCTTCAAATTCTAATAGAAGCCCATAGGAGAGGGATGGGCCAGGAAATGTAGGGGGATGTTCAGCAAGCCTTTTAGACAGTTTTCATCAAAAGCAACAATAAAATAACAGTTCTAGTACTTCCTTTATGTGCATTATGATTAGAAAAATCCTTGCTGCCTTTCATTTCTCACATTCTGTTGTGGCAGAGTTACATTTCAGACAAATAAATAAGTAAATACATATCTAGGAAGCAAATGTCTTTAAAGGGCGATTCCTTGATCTATACCATTGATGATGATATGAATACTGAAAATGATACTTCCTGTAGTGTTCTTCCTCCAGTCATACAGCCCCCAGGTTAATCACAAGAAAAACATTGAATTTCCATGGAAGATTATCCTACAAAGTATCTCACTAGTGCCCTTAAAATTGGCAAGGTCACAAAAAATAAGGGAAGCCTGAGAAACTGCCCCAGCCAAGCAGAAACCAGAGCCATTGAGAACAACTATAACAGAGATACACAAGTCCCCAGGAGGAAAGCCCAGAGTACAAAGAAGATCTGAAATAGAAACTACGGAAGCCTAAATAACTGGATGTTAATAATGCACAGCATTGCTCCAGTAATGGTAAAAAAAAATGCACCACACTAATGGTAAAGTGTTAACGATAGAGAAATCAGTAACTGGAGACTAGAGATAGGGAATCATCTTCTCATTATCCTGTAAATCCAAAGCTAATCTGAAACACAGTCTTTTCAGGCTTCAGAGAGATGGCCTGTGTAGAAGCACCTGCCATGGAAATGTGGGGACCTGACTGTGGATCCCTGGGACCCATGCAATGTTCATAGCATCAGTATTTTTATCCCAGTGCTCCATTAGGGGAGATGGAAGGCAGAGATAGAAACTCACCAACCGCTAGCCTGGCACACGCAGCAGACAAACAAGAAAGATGCTGTCCCAATGTAGAAAACAAAGACTGATGCACCTAAGGTTGGTCTCTGACCTCTACATGCATGCATACCATGGCACGTGGGTACCCACATTCACATACAAGAATGTACACACACATGTGTACATATCCTTCATGTATACATGTCATACACACAGTAAATAAATACATAAAATTAATTTTTAAAAGCCCAAATTTTCTGATGAGTATTAGAGAAAGTTAAATATGTGACTCAAAAATACTTTATTCTAATGCTTTTTCCTCTTCACTGGAGGTGCTGCACCCATTGCTCTATCAAATCTCTACACACAAGTTTATATGTATACACACACACACTCACACACAAGAACCACCTTCTTCTATCCTCATTGATATGGTGCCCTCCCCCACTGTTTCCACGTTTGACCCCATGCCCTCCTTGACAAATGTCACTAACAACTACCAATCAGAGTTGTTTTCAACACCCAAATAACCCAACAGTTCTTTCTTTGCTGCCCATAGAATAACAGCATAAGACACCCCTGAAGCATGTAGCTCTTTTCCAGGTCTGTTAGCATTGTCATGAGCAATCCTAGTAGGGGATTTATAATAAAATTATCAGCCCCAATACATATGACTACTTCAGAAATCAAAGTGTACGTGTGTGTGTGTATTCATTCTCTTGGTATTTAGATTTATACATTTATTTAATTTTAAGCGCAGTGGGCCACTGAGATGGTTCAGTGGGCAAAGACATTTGCTGTCAACCCTGGCAATCTGAGTTCAATCCCTGGGACCTACATCATAGAAAGAGAGAACCAATTTCCTCAAGTTCTCTTTTGATCTCCACATACTTGCCACAGTACAGTGGTGTACACACGCTCTTGCACATACACAAATAAATGTAATAATTCTTTAAATGGCATTTGGGCTGGGCAGAAAGGTCAGTTGATAAAATGCCTTAAAAAGCCTGAGGTCCTGAGTTTGATCTCAAGAACCCGCCTTTAAAAAAGCCAAGGTGGTATGTGTTTATAATCCCAGTGTTGAGGAGGTAAAGACAAGCAAATCCCTAAAACTTGCTGGTGAACTGGTTAGCCCACTTAGAAAGTGCTAGGTCACTGAGAAATCCTGTTTCAAAAAGGACAAAAAGGAGGAGGAGGAGGAGGAGGAGGGAGAGGAGGAGGAGGAAGACTATGAAGATGATGACGATGATGACAACACATGAAGAATGAGACCCAAGACTCCCTGGCTTCCAAATGATGAATGTATATACACATAAGCACAGACACACACACACAGAGGTACACACACACACATACACACACACACACACATACATACACACATATAAGCACACATACATTCAAACCCACAAGCACACACACATACACACACACACACACACACACACACACACACTAGCAATCTCAATATTAGCTTCAAAACTTACACTATTTTGATGAATTACAAAGCACACAAAACTATGAATAATAATGTTCAAACATGCCTGGATATGTAATGCGATAAAAATTGATTTTTTTAAAAAGATAGAACAAGTAAGGAATGAACTCATAATGTGTAAGCAGTCATCTCCTGGAGAGCAGACAGGGTGGAAAGAAAGAGTGCAATGTCTTTCAGTGGATAAGTGTATTTTATAACTTACCTGCATATTCCATGGTCTTTGGGATGTTATCAAATA
The DNA here is from genome assembly GCF_900095145.1 of Mus pahari. Classification (NCBI taxonomy): domain Eukaryota; kingdom Metazoa; phylum Chordata; class Mammalia; order Rodentia; family Muridae; genus Mus; species Mus pahari. The sequence continues at coordinate 43,386,857 of NC_034594.1, forward strand.
AAACTATGGGTTTTTAAAGGATAATAAGAGCCTGTAATATTAGATTCCAGCAGCCAAGGGCTCCAACTAGGGCTTATGTAAAGAGAAAAATAATTTATTAATATTTTTGGGTGACTCACAGACTAACCAGAAGGACCAAACAGCCAGGCTGCAGCTCAGCCAAGAACTCAGGCGTCAGAGCTGGGCCTCGGAAGACACTGTTGCATGCAGACACTGTAGCTTCCATCTCCAAAGCTACAAACAGTAGTGCTGTGCCAGGCTCCTTCTCGAGAGTGGACAGCTGCTGTCACAGGGTGTCCTTATGGCTCCCGTTTCTTCATGCTCCTAGCCTGGTTCCAGCTCTGAGTGGATAAATCTGGTAGGGCTAAGTCATGTGCCCGTGTCCTTCCTCAGGAAGACTGGGGGAGTGTTGAGATTCTATCCTTTCCTCCAAGGATTATAAGGTTATAAATACCTCACATGTAGCCAGAGACCTCATATGCTAAGGGTCCAAACAATTGATAAGTGCCCACTACAATCCACTTTTAACTGTTTAGCATCGGCACACAGCCTTCCCCCACATGCAGTTTTTAAAAAAAACATTTATACCTTATACACTTCAGCTACCCCTCACAGTGTTAATAAGGTGGCCTTGTTGTCCCTAAACAGTGGGAGCTCTCAAAGACCCAAGGTTTCAGGTCTCTACTCAGCTATACTCACACACTCTCTGAGTACACATTCTCCCATCAGAATCTATTCCTGATACTCTAGAGTTGCTAAACCAAAATACTATGCTGACTCCTCCCACTAAGTGTTTTGTCTAGTAGAAACAGGGGGTAGGGAGAAATAAAAAGAAGAAAGGGGAAATTTCAACTATGAAAATAGGTTCCATCCCACCAAAAATACTCAAGTGGCTGTAAGTCAAGAGGTGACATTCATGGATCCCTGATCCCATTCAAACATCCTTCTGCCTTTGCCCAGAACCTAAGGGTTGACCCAGAATCTTATTTCTGGGAGATATGAATTGTTGGTAGATAAAGGATCAGACTCTCCACACATACATGACAGCTTATGTCCCAGGTGGGATGCTCTTCAGGACACTCTACTACATTAAGGATTGATAAAGATTAATACTTCTATATTACTTATATTTGGAACAATTATTTTATTTTTATTTTAAAATAACTTTATTCTAATCCACTCACAAATAAAAACATCACTCAGCTAGATTAAGGTAGCCAGTCAAATAAACAGTCACCCAGTCCCAAACTCTATACATCTCAGTGAACTTCCACTCATTTAGAACAACCATTCTGAATGACTACTTATAATTAATACTTCAGTAATTTGTTGGAGACACAGGACTTTCAATGGGCTGGAGTACCCTCTAAATATCATTGACTACTTTGAAAATAAGCTTATCTGCTGCTCATGAATGGCTGAGGCCATGTCAAGAACATGGGTTTTCTGCTTCCAAATAGAACCTACTTCTATTACATCATATTAGTTCTCGAAATAGCCCCAGAGATGGGGGGAAATGAAACCCGTAACAAAACTGTATGTAGGGTGACATATAAGTGTCACACGATGCACAGCGCACATGTTTAACCACAATTTTAGGTCAGCCTCTTCCTTATCCTCAGATTATTTAATTTTAGGGAAAAAAAAAAATGAGACCAAGAATAGGGCTGAGATCCTTTTTTTGTTCAATTACTCCTGAATCAGGAAGACTTCACTGTCTGCCTCCTTTGTATTTCTTTCTTTCTTTTTGTCACTCATGCTGTTTCTCTGACAATCAATTCATTGATCTTCACCATTCCACTGTAGGAATATTTGAAATGCAAATGAGGTCACAGGTCTCTTTTCCATAAAGGAGGAGGGGTCGGTCATTCAGAATCAGTGAAATGGTGTGGCTCTAGAGGACCCTCATCTTCCTGCTATGTGAACATAACAACCTTTCTTTCTTGTTATTAATTTTTTTTCCTTTGTCAAAGCAGAAAAATAAATTACTTGCAAAAAGCATGCAGTAGTTAATTTTCCAAAACACAGGAAATCACTATATTGGAAGAATCTTTATTCATTTGACTGAAACCCGTCAATTTCTCAGACACTAAACATCAGCAGACTTAGCAAAGCTCTTTGTATCTATCATCTGCCTCATGCATCATTCCTGGAAAAGGTGACCTGCCTCCCATTAGTTGACTAGCTGATCTGAATCTTTGGGCTACTCAGATAAGTCATTTCCAGTGGCCCTCTTTTCAAAATTAATGAAATAGAAGAGAATACATTCTACTTAAAAAAAAAGAAAAGAAAAGAAAAGAAAAGCCCTGCTGGGAATTTCTCGGTGAAATAAGGCTAGTTCTCTGTTTTTCGCCTCTTTCCCACCTTATTTTTGCTTTCATTCCAAAGGAGTGTGTTTCTGAATTTGTTTCAGATCCAGGAGACAGAAGATCAATGTCAAGGCCCCAGCTGGAACTGAACAGACATGAATCTTTGGTACAAAGCCTCATTTTCCCTTTTCGCTCCAGACCTTGCTTAAGCCCCTGAAAACAATGACCGAGTCACTCCTTGGAATATCTGTTGATCGGGGCCTATAGATAATCAAGACTTCCACCATAACACCCCACAGTGTTATGGTCATGGACTGTAACAGACATGAGTAGTTGCTCATTTTCTTATTTTCCATACAATTATAACTGATTTTAAGTACGGCTAGGCCTTTTGAGGGTGGGGGGTGGGGACTGTGTATTGAAAGACTTAACTAAGTGGTCACTATCTCGTTTAAAAACTCCTTCAATACTGCCCCACAAAGGTCAGCTCCATGTCTGGACACTGAAGCTTAACAAAGTCGCCAGTAGGTCCAGTTGCCTTCCTTCCTTGCCCTCATTTCCCACACTCTCTTCATGTTAACTTCTTTCCCCAACCTGAGCAGCTTGATCTTTCTCCCTGCAATATACCTGATGTCTGTGATGTCGTCAGCCCTCCACCATCTCCATAGCACATTATCTTCGAACATCAGTTCAAACCTTACTGCCTGGACCTCTTGCTGAGGCCCATCTCTTATCTAGCTACATCCATTCTTTATTCTCACCAGTGCCTACCACGCTGTCCAGCGGGAAATGCTAATTCCATCTCCTGTGTTCATTCAGAGCATCTTCTTTCACACATCAGTAAAAGTATAAGGTTTGTTTGTTTGCTTGCTTGCTTGCTTGTTTTTTCTCAGCCCAAATGTAACTGTCAAAGGAATGGCCATTCGCAACATCTAGCATTTAAATGAGGTTAGCCAAGCTGATCAAAAATAGGAGTCATATTTCTCAATACATGTTGAGTACTCCTTGTTCAAAATAGTTGGGGCCAGAGTGTATCAAATTTTATATTTTTCCTGGTTTTGGATACTTGCATATAAATAATGAGGTATGTTAGGTATAGAACTAAGTTTATATGTGAAGCTCACTCATGTGGCATGTATGATTTACATACGTAGGTTGAATGAAAATAACTTTATACATTATTTTTAGTGTGCTTGGATTTTGATCATGATCTACCACTACCATGACGTAGTGGATTTCACCTATGATGTCATGTTCACACTCCAACACTTATGGCTTTGCTTACATAGTACAGACTTTGGAAAATATTAGATTTCAGTTTTTTGTTTTTTTGTTTTTTTTTTGTTTTTTTTAACTAAGATGTTCAATCTATACCCTGAATTACAGAACCTTTCAGTTTAAAGGGTTGATCACATGGTTTGGCCCTAAGACCAATCCACATTTAAATCCCATTAAATTATTTATTTGTAAGATGCATGCCTTTCTGTATTACAGGTGTAATGTTCCAACATGCATATTTTGTACTCTCAATTGAAGCTCTAACAGGATGCTTTTACCAGTGTTTCTATGTGAGCACCGCAGCCAAGTGCAGCACCATTGCCCTGCTGAGGGATTATTTCAGGATTCTTTGTTTCGTGCTAGGATGTCTTTCTTATGTCTCTTGTCTCAACAGTATGCCTTGCTTCTAGCCCCCTCAACAACAGTGACCTTTCTCACCTCTACACTGGTTTCCTGCTCAATTTCCAACAGTCAGAATTCTGCTGCACACATCAAACACCTTACACATAGAAGCTATAAAAGAGTCAGGGGAGATTTTCCTGGGACACAGGACAAAAATTCAGGGCACAGCTAGCTGCCAGGAATAATGAAATGATGGCATCAGAAATCTGTCTCTACAGTCTTTGTTGACTTAGTGATAGGCAAGCTCTTTAACAAGAAGAGATGGCTCCATCCACTGCTCGGTCCTGACCTTGCTCCTTCAGCTGGAAAATTCCATAATAACTGACCAGTTTCCTGACTAATAAAGCAAAAAGAACTATGGGGAATCTTACTGGCCCAGTTTGAGCTGCATGCCCTCCCCAAACCAATTGCTATGGCAAACAAAGTGAGTTTCCCATTCAGATTGCTATGGTGTGTCACCAGCACCTGGCACAGAGAGTGCTCTGTCACATTAAATATACAAGGACAAACAAACATCACCACGTTCCGTTCGTAGAGAAAGGACAAGAGGCTGGTGAGATCAAAGCTAGACATAGGTCCTATGTCTTTCCTCTCAGCAACGTTTGGAAAAACAAATATCTACTCCTTAGAGCCATGCAAACATTTCTACTGAGAAGCTAATAAAAGAAAGTTTATCAGCTAGTGTTCTAGTAAGACACATAGCCAATCTATGGGTATTACTAACATAATTACACACATACATAATATTCATATGTGAACATATGTAAATCACATGGATGTACCCAGATAGATAGATAGATAGATAGATAGATAGATAGATAGATAGATAGATAGATAGACAGACAGATAGATAGTTTTAGTTAGAGTTACTGTTGCTGTGATGAAACACCATAACTAAAGAAACCTGGGGAGAAAAGAGTTTATTTTTCTTATGGTTCCACATCACTGTTCATCAGTGAAGCAAGTCAGGATAACAACTCAAAACAAGGCAGGAATCTGGAGGCAGGAGCTGATGCAAAAGGAGGGCCACTTAACCGGCTTCTTCCTTGTGGCTTGCTCAACCTGCTTCCTTATAGAACCCAGGCCTACCAGCCCAGAGCTCATAGGAATCATAGATAGTCATCTGATGTACTACAATCCACCCACAATAGGCTGGATACTTCCACAGCAATACTAATTAAGAAAATGCCCTATAGACTTGCCAACAACCCAGTTTTAAGGAGACCTTTTCTCAATTGAGGTTTCCTCTTCTCTGATCACTCTAGCTTGTATCAAGTTGACAGAAAACTAGCCAGCACACAGCACACTGTGAGTGAGTGAGTGAGTGAGTGAGTGAGTGAGTGAGTGAGTGAGTGAGTATGTGTGAGTGCGTGCGTGCGTGTGTGTGTGTGTGTGTGTGTGTGTGTGTGTGTGTGTGTGAAACACAAATACACACAGCTAGTTTTATTTTGGGAAATTGATTTACAAGCTGAGTATTGCCACATGAACTCTGTGGGCTGGACTGCTTTATGACAGAACTCCTAATGAGAAATGATACTGAAATCCTTGAGAATAAGAAACCTGCTTCACCCTTCAGTTCTTTCAACAGATTAACTAGAACTCATAGGTATTATAGCTAGTCATCTGCTTTACCAAGTGTCAAATGATTACAGTGGTTCCCCCAGATAGCCCTCAGGGCTCACCAGATGCTCAGTGTATACCTACTACCTGAAACCACAGGGAATACAGAAGTCTAAATAGACTATGTTTTTCCTATAAATATAGAACTATGATTAAAAAAAATATTTATAAACTATGTGCATCAAAAAAGAAGCAATAACAATTAATAAATTGGAACAACTGGAACAATACACTAAGATAAAAGCCATATTCCAAGGTTTGCCTCAATGGTTAGGAGGTGATTCACATAGAGAGTGTGGATAATCTTCACAGTGATGTGATTTGTACTTGTGGTAGGACAGATGGACGAGGGCAGTGTCTTATCACGGTGTCGTGACATACAATTCACAACTGAAGAGTTCTTTACTTCTGGAACTTGCCGTTTAACGTAGTCAGACTTCAGTTAATTGCACGTAACTAAAAACATAGAAAACAAAACTAAGAAAAAGAGCGAACTGCTGAATTAGCAGCTTCTACTAAAACCCTTTATAGCAACATGCAGGTTAGCATTTAATTGCATAACTGAGCATCATTGCTTAGTCAGACTAACTGTCTCAGGGAATTATAACATAAACACAGGCATCTTTCAGGCCAGTTTGAACTTTTAAATTGTTAATTTTATCTTAATTTTTTGCATAGTTGACACACTTATTCGATAATATATCAATCTTGTTTTTCATAGGTAAACAGTGTGAAAGATTTCTTTACTCACTTCCCCACAAAATAATTTGAATAGAATTACTTTCAGGACACTAATCAATGCTGTCCAGGTTTCTTCACTTCTGGCACTGCCATTCCCAGAAGACCTCCCAGGGAGAGTGAGCCTGTGTCCCACAGTGGAAACTCTCAGGAATCTCTTTTATTTAGGGTTTTTCTTTTTCTTTGTTCTGTTTTGGTTTTTGTTTGTTTGTTTTTTCAATTTCTTTTTCTTGCTCTCCATTCCTTTCTGAGAATACTGTCGAATATAAATAAATGTGTTATGCTTACACCTACAGCTGTGCAAAGGCCAAACAAAGATAATATGCATCCTGACTTGTGTCATCTGAACCTTTAAGGCTGTGAAATTGCAGGAATTTAGAAACCTCCTCCCCAAACTGATCTTGAACTCCCAGGCAAGACCCAACTCTGATTTCAGTTGCAGTGCACAGAGAACCCAAGGTCAAGTTTGATACATTTTCTGAGATAGTTAATGAAAAATAACCCCACATAGTCTGCATTTCTACTCAGTCTGATCATTAAGCTACCCATGCCAATTTACAGATTCTATTTCCTTCCCACCCCACAGTTCTGCTGCTGCTATACCCACACAAAAACCTGCCAGTCATTCCTGGACAGTCAGAAATTTTATATTTCTCCTATAGTTCATGATCCAATAAGAGAAATAAGACCAAAAGACAAGCTGTAGACAGGCAGGGATGGGGTTACATTAACCTGGAATATTACAGTTTTAAAAATGATGCCAAAGCTGGGAAGCATAGCACAGACTTATACTCAGGACTCAAAAGTGGAGACAGGAGGATAGTGGCTGGTTCAAAGCTAGCCTGTGATAAGTAGCAAGAACCTACTTCAATACCAAGCATTCAGCACTCTATAAAGGAATGTGTCAGTCTATAATAAAATAGGCACTTCTTGCAATTCATACACTCAATATTATAATCATAACTCCTATTTGAAATGAAGCTGTGATTTTAATTAACCTGTAGACTTTAAGTAAGGTGCTCACTATGCAACAACTCTTCAAATAGTTTTATTAGAAGACCAGTGTAACAAGAAACAAAGACTGATTTAGTCTTGGTGCCCTATAGGATGGGTCAGCATGCATAAAAGCCAGCAGACATCGGAAGTACCATAACAGTCCAAGAATGAAGGAAGATGGTGATGCTGAAATCAGAAATGGAGAATGGATTAAAGGCGTTTTCTGAAGGAGATAGAATGGCTTGGATTATCAGTTAGAACGTGTGTGAATGGTAAACAAGATAGTTCTCTACCAAGGCTGAACAGAGGACTAAGCTGAGAAGGTCTAAGATGCACTTGCTCTGTGCATACCAAGCTCAAAACTATGAAAACATCCAAGTTAGCAATGTCCACTAGGCAGCTAAAAAGGGGGTCATGAGACTCAGAAATCATGACCAGAGATTCAGATTCAGATGTAGTTCAGCAGATATCAGCTAAAGTTCTGGCCTGCCCTGTGTGATTCCAGCTCTCTCCTAAACAGTTCCTCTGGCCTGTGTTCTTCTGGTTACCTAAAAGACTGACTGTACTTCAATAAGGTGCAAATCAGGCAGACAGTAATTGTTCTTTTCAAGACAACCTGCTTATTCACCTACCACTGTTTTGCACCTGCTGTTCTCCAGAGGAACATGTTCCTCTGTAGTCCATGTTCGCTTCATTCATACACCGTCTTCACCTCTATTCTAGCATGATGGATTCAATAAGTTGTGTCAATAGGCTATTTATTGAGCATATAATATATGGTTCAGGAACTGCACTCGCATGGCAGAAATAAAGATGATTAAGATGTGCTGTCTGCTCTAAAGGAACATGGTGTTTATAAGGAAATCATAATCAAGTAGGTAAAACAAAGTTATGGGGTAAAGAAAAAAAAAGATCTATAGACATGCCTCGAAGGGACCTATGAAATGCTCAGGTAGAGAACATGAGAAGAAGAGTCATGCAGGCACAAGAGAGCCTGAGAAGGAGGCGCAGGAGCTAACAACCACATGGTCAGTGGTAAGGACCAAAAGAATTCAAACCTCAGTTGGAGGTTTGCTTACATGTGTGATATAACACAGAAAGTGGCTGGGGGATGGCTTGAGAGTGAAGATTAGAGGTGATGGTCTTGTTCTACTGAGATTTTGAATTGCAAGACATCTGCAGATGAGGCCAGTCCGTCATCAGTAACTTTCATGCCTCTTAATGCAGGTTAAACTTAGAATAGCAATGCCTGTTTCTAAGCAGTAGAGGTTTTTACAATTTTCAGTCCACTACTCATTCCCTCTAGACCAGTGGTCCTCCACCTTCCTAATGCTGTGACCCCTTAATTTAGTTCCTCATGCTGTCATGACCCCAACCATAAAATTATTTCTACTGCTACTCCATAGCTGAAATTTTGCTACTGTGATGAATTATAAATATCTGATAAGCAGGATCTGATATGTGACCCCTGTGAAAGGGTCACCTGACCCTCAAGGGGTCACAACCCACAGGTTGAGAACTTTGCTCTAGCCTAAGCCCTTGTAATGGTAATGACTATGGATCCCTTATTTATCTAATTACTCCCCTTCCCAATCAAGATTTCCTCGATTCTTGTATGTTTCTTATATATCCAGAGACTCCCAACCAATATAAAGAGTAGTTAGTAATCTGGGTGGCAAGACAAAATAGCAGGTAAAAATACTTGCTATTCATGCTTGATGATCTGAGTGAAAAGGCGCCTTGGCATGCACACATCTATGTACACAATCCATGCATACATACACACATGTATCCCCCAAAGTCAAGTTTGTCATCATGTATCATGACCACTGTGTGTCACAATCACAAAAGAGAGTGGATCCAGCAGATAGTAAGAATAATGTAGTAACAGCTATGATATATCTACTACCTTCAATATGTTGTAGAAAAAAATGAATCTAAACAGCCTTGCTTTGCATCTTTAGTGTATATGAATCTATTTGTTACTTTTCCATTGCTATAATAAAACACCACAACCATGTTAACTTATAAAAGGTAAAGGTTTATTAAGGGCACACAGCACATAGAGCTAAGAGTTCATCATCTTGGGGCAATGGGCATCAGGGCAGCAAGCAGCAAGCATGTTGATTGGAGCAGGAGAGCTGAGAGCTCATGTCTCAAAGCTCAAACAGGAAGCAAAGAGCATACTGGGAATGTCAGGAGTCTTTTAAATCCTCAAACACACCCACCCCTACCTCCCCCACCCTCCCACCCCACCACCAGTGACATGCTTTCTCCAGTAAAGCCATGCTTCCTAAGAGGGGATTCAAATGCACAGGTGTTTGGGGGACATTCCATTCAAATCACAATGATGACAGAGAAGAGATATTCATCATGCACAAGGGACCTTATTCTGCAACAAGAACCTGACCTTTCTCTACCATTCTCAATTCTAAATCGACTAGCAAGTGACTTGGGTCAGCCTGGGCTAAAGAAATACTCCCTTGGAACAATCCATATGTCCTGAATGCCAAATGTTAGATGCCAAGTGCACCCCATGGAAGGTGCACACCTGTGGTTTCAGCACTTGGAAACAGAAGCAGGAGGATCAGAAGTTCGAGATCAGGCTAGGCAGCATGAGAGAGATCCTGTCTCAACACAAAAGGAAAGAAGTACAAAAGGAAAGAATTACTACCACGAAGCCAGCCATTATGACTGGGAGGGTTGCTAGACAGGCCAGTCCTAAGCTGGGCAGATCTCAATGGAGGAATCCAGAATTGGGAACAATCCTGTTATCACTGTCACCTGAATAACCCATTCAGGGAGATTCCCTAACTCTGTCCCCTCAGACCTAGTTCTGAGAAGATATCCTAACTTTCCTGAGCCTGCTCTGTCCCACTAATCACTATGCCAAACAGGAGTTCCCTAGTTTTCAACTTAGCTGTCCACCTAATTGCGATCTTGACCTGAGGCCTTTGAGTTCCTACTCTGTTCTCTGTAGACCTTGTCCAGCCCAGAATTCTCATCCTCTATTATGTGTCTTCTTAGGTCAGCTGATACACACCTTTTGTCCTCCGTGACAAGTTAGGATGTCTTAGAACATCCTGGGTACGCCTTTTGCACTCATTTGCCCATCAACTCTGTTTTTCCCAAACAATCCAATGAATCTAAAGCTAACTCTAATTTGGAGGGAAAGAATCATTTTATAGCTGACTATGAGCTATTCTCACATTACATTGTTCTGTATTAACTGAGCGGCTCATATCAGGACCATGAACTTCCCTTCTTTTGTGCAGATCTACAGTTGCAATCTCAGTTACCATCGAATGGAATAAAAGGATGACATGGAATAGAATTATATATATATATATATATATATATATATATATATATATATATAATTATATAATTATATATAATTATAATTATTAATATATATTAAAATATATATATAAATATATATATATTTACACAAAATTTGGTGTGTATATATATATGTACATGCATGTATATATACATATATATATGCATATATATATGCACATACACACATATATCAAGCAAGAACTCCCTGCATTCTAATTGGATATTGTCCCATGTACTCATGCACTTATGCCTCCAATCACCTAAGAGTCCCCTGCTCTGTTTCATTCCCTTGGGGTTTTCAGCCCTTTTAGCCTCAGTACTCAGGCTGGTAGGCAGTGGGGCTAGGCGGTTTCTCAGCCTATCTTCCTTGCTCACTTACCCTGCCAATTTTCATTGTTACCCTTTTATTGTCATCAAGTTTATAGAAGAAAAAGATGGAATCGTATTAGGGCATAATTAGGATAATAAACGGGGGCTGCGGTTTGCTTTTGGCCTGCTTCCAGTTGGGTAGCATACATAACCACCTCTAGCCGACTGTTCGATGGCTGTGACTTTGATAAAGTGGCATTATTTACTGCTAATGGATGAGATGATGATTTATTACTAATTACTCTCCCTTTCCACAAATTTTATATTATGTTAAATGAAGGATTACAGTGGGGGGTAATAAATATTCACTAGGAAAAATGTCTAACTACAAAGTTCATGAAACTAGAGTCTGAATAGAGGACTAGAGAGAGCTATAAGCTGAAGAGTGACCACTACTCTCTGACCCCCCTCCGTGTGAATGACTCACTCCTGCCCTGAGTAGTCTCCACGCGGCTCCACTCCTTCAGAGCATGCTCCATCTACCAACCCCAGTTTCATCCTCCCTCCCTCTTGAAAACACACTATTAAACCCCATAGGAGAGGAACCCCACTGGTAGCAAGACCTTACCCAGAGTCAATTTGGTCCTCAGGAGTGTCCTGGTGGTAGGGAGATGGAATCTCTGCGAACTGAGGATGACTTTAAGAACCAAGGATGTTTAAACAAAAGATTCAAGTGTCAGAGAACTGTAAATGGATAGTAATGTGGAGTCTTAAGGCTATAAACAATGGTAATGCCTTTGGGGCAAAATAGAGTTTCCTGTACCAGTAAACACGTCCCTTTTGGAAGAGGACAAGACCTAAGGAGCCCTAACTGGAATCTTGGATGACAGGAGCAAATTTGAAAAGAAAAACTCAAGAGCTGTGTGGGTGTAGATGGATGTGTCAAAAGGAGGCCAGGAGGAGAGTCAGAGATGAACCAAAGCAGAGCTGGAGACACACTGGAAGACTCCCAAAGCCAGAAAAGTCTGAAAACACCTTTCTATATTTCTTTATACTTCTCTAGGACCTGGCACTCATGCTGAACAGAGATCTCTTCTGGTCTGGCTTGATGGCTGGGTTTTGGCAAATATACTAACAGAGGGAGAAACCAACATTCTTCATATGTCCTTAAACCAACAACATTTGTAAAAGATGCTGTCTTATTATCTGGAAGTGAAGGCTGATCAACCTAAGCGTCATTCTTTATTTCCATACCACCCGAGGTCTTTGCTGCAGGCTAAAATTTCATATTCTTTATAATTAGCACTCAAAGCAATATCTGACCTTAATGTATTTTGATCAAATTTTGTACTTTAGTAAGTTGTTACTTAAGTAAGTTTGTGGTATTTTTTTCCCTCACTGAATTTGTCAACCTCTTCTTACACTCTGTGGTTTACTCACTGCTTACAGCCTGGTTTCAATCCTATGTTCAGATTACCAATACATAAATTGCCTGGTTGGTATAATATAAAGAGAATGAATAGTGCTCGGCACTTCACAGAATGTGTTTGTGTTATCACTGAGCTGAGAGCAGCAGAGCCCATCTTCTCTCACCCTTAGAAACTACCAGACATGACTGTACTGCAACAACAAACATGACATTGAACTCTTGCCAGTAGCTACCTCATCTAAAGAAATGGCCCATGGCATGCGTCCTTAAGGATGAGTTCGGCGGCAGAGGAGAGAGAGAGAGACGGATTTTCTAGATATAGAAAAATGACTTTTATAGGTGTGAAGACTTACAGAAGACTGGAGAATGATAAAAATGTCAATGTAATAAGAATGCAAGGTGTATAGAGTAGACAGGAAGAAACAGTAGCAAATTGGGGTTGCTTAGAGATAAACTGTGCTGAGAATTTGCATAGACAATTTTTTTTGTTTTTAAAATCTATTTATTTATTTATTTATTATTTTCTTTATTTACATTTCAAATGCTATCCCGAAAGTTCCCTATACCCCGCCCCCCCACCCCTGCTCCCCTACCCACTCACTCCCACTACTTGGCCTGGCCTTCCCCTGTGCT
>NC_034594.1:43399981-43415554 GCF_900095145.1 Mus pahari
ATCCAATAGCTGACGGTGAGCATCCACTTCTGTGTTTGCCAGGCACTGGCATAGCCTCACAAGAGGCCGCTATATCAGGGTCCCTTCAGCAGAATCTTGCTGGCTGCAAAGACAAAATTTAACCTTTGAGCAATTGGAGGCTCTGAGGCACAGGAAGGAATGTACAGTCAGTCATTTATTGCTAACAAAATCTCTACCAGATGTCCAAATTCATTTATACTCGTTACCATAGATGGCACATTAATAACTGATACACATCCTCCCATATACTTTAAATGATATGTTGATTATTTATAATGCCTAATAGAATCTAATCCTATGTAACTTTTTAAGCTTTGATTCATCATTGTGTTATCTTTCTCCTGTGAGATAAGCAACTGTCTATTCATTCCAGATAAGAAATCAATTACAAACCAAAGAAATCATTGCACCCAAGTCTAACTTCCTGAATCAACAAGTGCGACTAGGGCTACTTACAGGAGCATGGGTGAGGGACTAGTCACAGGAACGAATGAATGAGTAGCCACACTGAAGAAAATATTTCCCAACAACCATAACAGCTTATTGCCTCAAGGAGAGAAGGTGGTCCTGAAATCCCTCCACCTCAGAAAGTATTCACTGTCTCTATATCCTAGGAAGAGGGCCTCATGAGCATGCTCCCACCCTTCCATGACTACTGAGCATTGGTGTGCCAAAACCAGTGTAGGTCTCTTGTGGATGATCAAAGCTGCCAAGAATTCAAGACAATGACCATGCCACACCCAGAGGACAGCCTTTCACGACAGATGGCAGAGACATCTATGATACAGAACTTGCAGATAAAATACAGAGAGGATCGGCTGCTCTGTGATGTTGCTGAATTTTGGAAACCAAATGCAGACACTGGGCAGAGCATAGATGTAAGAGAAAACTAAAGGGCAGGTGGGGGAGGAACCCTGGGGAGAAAGGAACAGTTGAGCTGTCCAGAGGGGACCGGACAGCCTCCAAGTATAACTCAATAGACTCAGCATGGCTGTGCTGATTAAATGAAAGGGAAAGAAAGACAGAGAAGACCTCAACTTTTTTATTTGACCCTGAGTATAGATGAAAAATTTTGAGTGAAAGTATTTCATAATTTTTTAACTATTGGCCCACTGGGCTTTCACTTCTAAAGAATTTTTTAACTAAATTGAATAGGAAAATACTTATTTGGCATAAAGGAAGAAAACCCAGCATCCTTTGAGTGCTGTTAAGTGTTAGATTTAGGCTAAGTTGTCATATTTAGTCTTTACAAAAGCCCTGTGATAAAGATATTACTTTCTTTTTGACAGAGTAAGAAGCAAAGAAAAAGAAAATATAATAACTGGCTCATGGTCACAGGATTATTAAATGGCAGACAAAAATATTTAAACTCAAGGTTTAGGGCTTTGAAAGAATTTTTTTCTATGTTCAAATACTGTCTCTTGGTAGAGTAAAATAATCTTCTGAGACTTCCTCCTGTGAGCCTTTTCAAGGCTTCAAATTTCCACACTGGAGACAGTAAAGAAGATAAATGGAGGAAGACATTCTGAAATGAAGATGCACAAACTCTAATGTGGCAAATTCTCCATGAGAGTGAAGGGTTTCTGGTAAGCCAGCCATGAGGACTATCTGTGCTGACCCCTCTTCATTCCTCAACAGCACCTTGGTCTTAGTGTCTCTTCCCAGCAATAGAAAAGTAACTAAGAGAAAGAGAATAACCAGGAAACACACTACTATGCACAGAATGGAGTTCCCTGAGCATGCATTGGGGTGAGACAGAGAAGGTCCACAATCACCTGCAAAGACTCCTGGGAGAAACCCAGCATTTCAGCATCATTCACGCAAAGATCCCTGATGGTCAATTATCTGAGCAGCAGCCAAGTCAGAAGGTCTGCCTCCATCGACCCTTCCTCCATAAGAGCCTCCATAAGCATTCAGAAGCCTGGTGAGCAGGGTGAAAGGACGGTGAAGAAAACCAGACAGAAACTAGACCAGGCCTCCCTGTGCCCCAAGAGCCGTGTCTACAAGATCAGCAGGGAGACTCATCAGGGAAGGATCTTCAACTAAGTGGGTGATTGAAATTTTATATGGGACTGGTTTCTGCTGGTGTGTTTAATTCTCAAAAATGAACCTTTGGCTAATATTTTGAAGTTGCTTGAAAAACTATGATGTCTACCGAAGTTGTCACCAACCAAGCAAGGAAGAAAAATCTCATCAAGTATTATGCACAGCAGATGTGGAAGACAAACCAAGGTCATTTCTTAGATAACCTCTTCCAAGTCTAGCTCCTTAATAAACGACCTAGAGTTGAAATGATGGAAAATCTGCCAAGATGCTGAGTTCATCGTAAAGAATTTTGCAAGGTCAGAGCCCATACATCCAAGATTCCTTTCTACTCAAATCCACATCCCATATATCTGTGGGTGAAGTGAGCTTCTAAGATGGCCTGAGAATGGTTTCTAAACAATTTACATATTAATTATCAAAAATAAATTTGAGGAATTTTAAGGGACAGGGAGCTAATGCAAATGCAGCCTAGCTAAGACCAGGAGGCTGATATTCCGGGGAAAGCATATTTATTAGGTATCTTCAATGTGTTAAGTGGTGTGCAAAGCCATAAGACGAATTAGAAGATGTGCTTCCTATTCTTAGAACCAGCTGGATAAAATAAATCTGGGCTTAAAAGAAAACACGAGAAAAGAATAACAGGGCACCATAAGTCTAACGAAGCGCTGCAATGAGAGTGCAGGGAGATCGGCTCCTGCAGAAACATGCACAAAATACAAGCATAGGAAGAGGATTTGTACAAAGACAAAAGAAAAGGATTTGGAAAGAGCTCTCCTCATATGGATGGCAAAGCTTGAATAGAGATGATCCACAGTTGCCAGTGGAGATTTCCACCCCATAATACCAGTCCATAGTTTCATGGGGAATGCTCAAGTACCTTAGACATGGCTTAGTATATTCTTCCTGAGAATTTTGCTCCTGGAAAGCACTCCATGGGAGATGGTTCAAAGCACCCTTTTTGTCCTGACCAGAAATGCAAATTCAGATGATCATCATACCACATCAGGATATTTCAGGGAAAGTGGTATATAGGACTTCTAATACTGAGGGAAGTCGATGGAGACAGCCTGGGCTCTCGGGTCATCAGTATGCCTAAAGCTACATCTAAGAAACAGAGACAGAAAGGTTAACAAAACGCAGGCAAGCACTTTAGCTGGGCAAAGGACTTCTTTGAATTTAAACCTGACCAGGAGTCCCTTGTGTCTCAGAACTTCAGTAGATCCTCCGCCCTCTACAGCAACACATGGCATTGGTTTTCCATCTACTTCCAGCCACTTGATCTGGAGTGCATGGATGAGTTTAGTGGTATGAATGGCACGTTTCTAAGACTGTCTGCCTGTTCCTAGATGTAACTAATAACCCATCTGTCTGCTTGTCAAGGCCTGTGGAGAGGGGACACTGAGTGTCTGAAGCACTTGAAAGGGAAGAAAAAAACGTTCTGAGCACGGGGTTGGGGAAGGCCGCTCAGGTCAGAGTTTTGTCAGTGAGTGCACATTAAGATGTGCTGACCCAGATATTCGAACCTCGCTGTTTTCCACATGCCCGAGAAAATCCTAAGCTCAGCAAGCATGTGGTCTGGCAGGCTGGGAGTAGTAGCCTGCGGTCCCACCGGATTCTTCATCGTTTCAACACGGCCTTCTCTGTGGTTGGCAAAGCTGTACGAGTCTCTCGTTTCAGGCTGGGATTCTATTAGCCCTTCCACTTAGGAGAGATGGACGAGATGCCCATAGCCAGGGGAAGACTGGCTCTGACATGTTTGTTTGTTTGTTTGTTCCATGTACAAATGTTATTAAAATGTTTTGTCCTGTTTCACATGTGAAGGAGACAGGGTTGAGACATGAAACACTGTCCTCCGTCTGACGCAAATAATATTGTTCCTCAGCAAAATTACTCTCTTCTTTTACCACAAGATGCAAGCTTTAGATTATCATAGACCAACAGTTTAAGCCAAAATTATAACTTCTGATTAAGCAGCATGACCCAGCTGCTAGATCTCCAATGCAAAAGCCTGACCCTGAAGAATGTGGTGCCCCTGATAGCAGCCACTGTTTGTAAACAGCCCTTCTTATTTTATTTTATTTTATTTTATTTTATTTTATTTTATTTAACCGTCTTTTTATGTAACTCTTTATTGACTAACCCCATCCTCCAAGTTTCCCGGCTGAAGCCAAATCGAGGCAATCAAGGAGACATGACCAGAGTCAGAGAGCAAACAGACAGCTTCTAGAACAATAGCCATCACTGTTTCATGGCAGAAGTGTTTGTGGCCACATTTGATGTGGCATGTGTTAAGAGAGCAGGGATGAGTTACACCTGAGCTAACCCAACTCGACAGGGGAATCTAATGTCTCTGGGACTGAAGTGCACTGACCCAGCTCCAGGATGTCATCAGTGTTACCCCTATAATCTCAAGACATTAACCCTTGAGTGACCTCCAATAATACAAAAACGAATCAATGAATCACTTGGAATGATTTGGGCACCAGGTAATAGAAAGCCCGATTCAAACTACCATTATTAACAAGTTGAGTTAATTAGTTTACATAGTGGAAAGCCAAAAATGAAGTAGACTTTACTGAAAGTTTGGTTAGGACTCCAGCTCTAGTTTGTGCTGCTCTCTGGAATCTTCCTTTTTGCCAAAAGCCAGTTTGACTTTCAGGCTGGCTTCCCTGTTAGTGAAAGATGAAAGCTATTCCATAGGTTTCACGTTCTCATAGCAAAGCATGTGCACAAAGCAAAGGCATGACCTGAAGTCCCAGGGACAAAAGAAAAGGGATTTCACTGATTGGCTGAAGCCAGTCAGGACCCATGCCTGCACCTAGCAATAAGGTATCCCAGACAGTCTTCTGCCCACTCTTCTAATGAAGAAATAAATACTGAAGGAGAAGCCCAGCCCAGACTCAAGCCCTCAGCTCAACTAATAGGAATGCAAGCTTCACCAAACACTTCATTTTTAGGCAGTGGAGTAGTGAACTGCAGAAGGCATACACTTATCATTGCCCTCAAAAATAGCAGAATACAGAAACAGCAAAGGCGACACCCATTTCTCAATAACGTTTCCCTGGGCATTTGGGGAAGGTGAGAGTTCTAAGACTTGCTTCCTAGAACCTCAAAGGGCTTTCCCACAGTCCCCCTGGATGGAGTCCTTCATTTGTAGGTTCTAATAATTTAATAAAGCAACCTTGAAAGTTCACCCATGTGAATGCTGTTCTAAAATCAGCAATGAACTGCCTGGCCTGTGCTGAAGTCTAAGATGACACTCAGCACTAAAAGTGCCCTCCAACCTGGGTAATGTCCAGTTAACCCTGTCTAACCTTTTTATTTTATTTTATTTTATTTTATTTTATTTTATTTTATTTTATTTTATTTATTTTTGGCAGTCTGAATGTAAGGCACACATCAAGAACAGTGAAGAGATCTAATCTTGGTTGTAAACTAACAAATTATCCTGTCACAATTTAATGGATGCGAGTGCCACAAAATTCCCAGGATGGAGACAAATGACTTACGACATAGCAAACACAAGCTTCAAGTATGCCTGTTTCCCTTGTCTCCTATTACACTGTTCCTAAGGGGTAACCCTGACCGATCATGTGAGGTATGGCTGTATTTACTAGACTTCATCTCTCTGGTGACACACTTGGTGTGAATGACTTCAGGGAGGAAGGAGCTGAAGATGGCAGAGGTTCCAGTAACTGTAACTGGCTGACTAGGATGTTATATGTCTGAAGCAAGGCATGGTGGGAAACGTGTAATAAGGAAAAGCAGAACCTCATGGCATAAATAAATAAATAAATAAATAAATAAATAAAAATCAAAGGACTGTTAAAGGAACTAGGTTCCCAAAACATTCACCAAGGGTCTAACTTCTTCCAACAAAGCCCCACTTCCCCTAAAGAGATGGACTATGCCTTAATAAGTAGGTGGGAACTTGACCTACACTTTATTTAAATGCTCCAAACTTTACCCCTAAAAGAGATGTTATCTTTATTATACATAACAATAAAAATGGCTGCCCTTCGCACTGGAGGGTGATGTCAGCATTATCTGCCAAGCCTGCTCGCAATGTAAATACCCATGAACAGATAGTCCAGAGCAAAAATCTGTCAACTTCTTTGATCATTGTATATGCAGAAATGCAAGACACCCAAGGAGAATTGTCTTCCAACAATAGCAGACAGTAGTAAGTTACAGATACCGAGAGATGCATCCGGTGTTCATCTAAATACTAACTGGAAGCAATAGAACTCACGAGGTAGAGAGAAGCAGAGGAGGCACGAGGATTGTTTTATAGTAGTAGGAGGAATAAACAAAGAAGGATACCGTGGCGGCAGAAGGGCAGTGATGTTTCTGAACCCATATAGAGAAGCATATTCATGCTTAGAAGAGGTTGCACAGTATTCATTAATAACTGAATTAGCGAATGCGATATTATTTTGAGGGAAGGGCAGTGATGTTTCTGAACCCATATAGAGAAGCATATTCATGCTTAGAAGAGGTTGCACAGTATTCATTAATAACTGAATTAGCGAATGCGATATTATTTTGAGGGAAGGGCAGTGATGTTTCTGAACCCATATAGAGAAGCATATTCATGCTTAGAAGAGGTTGCACAGTATTCATTAATAACTGAATTAGCGAATGCGATATTATTTTGAGGGTGGAAATTTCTCCCACTACCCACTAACGTACCATGATAGTCAAGCTAGACTCAGTCCATTCCAGGCAAGTGGGTTCTGTGAAAGATTTGTATTCTATAGACAAAGTGAAATGCTACAGAGGTTCACCTCAGAGAACAAGGTGTTGGGAAACTATCGCTTCCACGATAGCCATTTCTGCTAAAGAAATTGATTTTGCAGTTTTTAGCTTCTTGTATATTCTCTCTCACTTTGTATCTCCACCCCAACCTTTGTCTCCAGATAAGAGGTTGTTATTTATTGCTTCTTGCCAGTGATAATAATGGCAGAGGATTCTTGATGTGCCCTTGTTAAAAGTCAACAGAACAATTAGCTCAAAGGGAATACACACTCATCTGAGAAACTAACTTGGCCTCCATTTCCAGTATCTGCTTACAGTGAGTTCATTACCTTATCTCCAAAGAAATAAATATTCCAAGATTTTTTTTTTTTACATTAAGCATTCAGTCAAGGCAAGCATCTTGTGATTACTACCTCGTATTTACATTGCATTAAGCATCTTATTCGTCCCTACAACAACAATGACTACAAAATAAAAGTCTTCCTGCTCATTGATAATTAGATGTTTGCTTCATTTGGACATCCTCCAACTCTCTTCTGCTCAGATACAGCTCTTTATAATTAATTATCCTCTTGCTGAACAACTCAAAGCTGAAGTCTGACCAAAGTACATCTCATCCCACACAGATGTCCTAGTTATTCCACAAAAGGTTAATTAATCATAAGAGGTGCTTCAGAGCAGGAGGCACTGGAAGAAATTCAGACCTAGTTGCTGGCAACGCAGAGAAACTACCAGCACGCCCCTAGTTATTGAGCTCACACTGAGAGACTCTTTCAGTGGAACAAAAATCCAACTGCACAGAATGGCTGGTGGGTATAATATCCTGCTCTACATAATGGAGCTTGCCACTTCCCAGTCACTGATGATTCAGAACCCCCAGCCTGCCCGTGGGGGAAGGTCAGCACTGTTTGTCCCCATTTAACAGAGGTGCCTGAAACTACCAAATCACAAGGGCAAAAAGGGTCTCCATTGCCCCCCTCCCTTTGGCTGTCTGTCATTTCATCACATGAATGAGCCCTCCTCTCCAACCAGCCAGTCTGCAGTCTGCCACCTCCCAAATGCTCCTCGTGTTCTCCCAACCTGGAGTTTCAGTCACCCTAGCCCCTACAGTCCTGGGACAGCCTCGCCTGCATTCACTGTCCAGCCGAAGCCTATAAGTCAGCCAAGACCAAGTTCCAATCACTTCATCCATAAGTCTGCATGCAGACCGCTTGAATGCACAGAAAGCATGTCTTCTTTTGATCAGGAACACTTCCTTGGAAAACAAACCCGGAGATGCTATTTGGCTCCCGTTGAATGTCTAACCTTGAGCAAGGTGTGTCGAGACTCTTGGGCACACCACTCCTTCCTGTTCAATACACCGTGAAGAATTTTCTGAGTTTTGCTGTGGATATTATCGAGAATGAGGTGTGCAAATGCCTGTCATTTTGTTGCAACTTAACATATATTTCTTTGCTGAATAATTGACTGCTCTTATGCTTCGGTTCTCCTTCTTTTTTTCTTCTCTTAACAAAAGATGTGACAGTCACATCTGACTTGAAGTCATCATTCTCTGAAGAGCAAGAAGGCAGTTCCATTTGTACTAGAACAAGAGTGTCATAAATTGGGAATTTTAAAGATTTATACAGGGTTAGGGCTGTGGCTCAGTGGTAGACTACATGCCAGGTGTGTACAAGGCCTTAGTTCAATTCTCAGGTGGGCAAAACTATAAATATAAATTAGTAAATGTAAGTAACTACTATGACAAGATACAGGCTATGAGAAGGAAAATTTTGTGGGAGCAGATGAGATCAGATATCAGATTCTCAAGCCTTGGGGGGTTCATTTGTGGTCCTGGAGGTGGCTATGAATTGTACAACAACAACAAAAAAATATCTAGCACACTGGTCCTTACCACCACATGTGGTTCTCCAGGAGATTGCTCCAGTTCTGGCTACTCTCCCTAAGGCCAGGTGTCCCTCTAGTTCCTGTGTAATTTCCCAGACACTAAGACTACTCATCAGGGTCTCTCTACTCTAGAGATGGAAGGAGGTGATGTGGTGACTGCCAAAAGATTGCCTAAGTATAAAGTCTTACCGTGGTCTTTCTGCCCAACAGACTGTATAATCTGAGAGGCCAAAAACTAAATAGAATTTTATAGTTCCCTTAGGATCAGACACTGTGGTTTGTGCCCATACATTTCAGCAGATGAACTTCTATGTGTACGTGTGTGCTTGCGTGCCTGCATGTGAGCATGGAGAGGCCAGATGACAACCTCAGATTTTGTTCCTTAGGGGAAATCAACTTCAGTTTGTTTGTTTGTTTGTTTTCCACTTTCTCTGAAATAGGATTTGCCACTGGCCTAGAATTTGCCAAGTAGACAAGGCTTACTGGAGAGCAAGTCCCTGGGATCCTCCCATCTCTGCTTCCCCAAAGTTAGGATTTTAAGTACATGCCACCACACCAACTTTTTTACATGGGTCCTGGGGATTGAACCCAAGTCCTCACCCTTACATGGCAAGTGGTTTGCCAACTGAGCAGTCTCCTGAGTCCTCCCTTTTCTATTTTATTTTTTGATTTGTTTGTTTGTTTGTTTGTTTTTTGAAACAGGGTCTCATTAGGTAGCTCTAGCTGTCTTGGAATTCACTATTTAGACCAGACTGCCCTCAAACTCACACAGATCTGCCTGTCTCTGCCTCCCAAGTGCTGGGAGTAAAAGCATGCACGACTACGTTGGCTTATGGAAATAAAGTCTAGTCAATGTTGAAAATCTCTCCTGGCTGAATGACTTGCTCAATTTCTCTTGGAATCTCTATTGAGAACAGAATTAGCAACCTTGTGGGAAGGAGACAGTGGGAGGGAAGAGCCAAGATGTTAGGATATGTGGCTGTGTTTCAGGAGCAGGATGTATAGCTTGCCTTTCAAGTCTAAGTTTCTGTGAGAGAAAGTCGAAAGTTCTAGTTCAGGAAGACAGGCGGATAGTGATGGAGAGTCAAACCTTCCCACTTTCTAGAAGAAAAAAAAAACTGACACAAGATCACACAAGGTAGCCTAGGCTAGCCTGCAAAACACGGTCCTCCTGCCTCAGTCCCTCAAGTTCTTGGATTACAGGTGTGTACCGCTATGCCTGGCTCTCCCCAGCTTTCTGGTTTAACATTTGTAGTCAATATATATGAAAGTTTTTCTTCCCGTTAAAGATATGAACCTATGAGACATGTAGAGAAATATAAGTAGCAATCTGCTTGGAAACACATTTATTCAAGGATTTAAATCCCCTTTAAGCCTGATTGCTCCCAGTCTTCAGAGATGATAAGGTACTTATCAAAATCATCTTCAAGATGGCAGCCTGAGTCAGTGAGGCCAAGTATCAAGTGGAACAGAATTGGAACTTAATTCCATCCTGTTCTATATGTAATCGTTCTTATTATCATTATTCAATAGCATTTCTGATGCTGACACAACACACTGTGCAGAACTCAGGCAATACCTGAAATAAAGCCACACTAGACAAAAGAATGGTTAATAACAACTAACCCTGAGACCACAGCACTCCTAGCCTCAAAAGCTTCATATCAATGCCAAATTTATTCATAATGGAAATAAATTATAGAATCCATACAAAGTTTGATCTATGGTTGCTCTGACAAAACACTATAAATAGGCCTTGTTAATGTCTGATGATCCAGCCTACTTGGGTAAAGCTAATAATGGTACTTATTGTATTTATCTGCTTTCTTATTAGGAGGCATTTGGAGCCCTGAAAAACAAAGTTAGCGAAGTTCTAATCTTATAGTGAATGCTACACATGCAAGCTGTCAGTCTGTAGGGGACAGAGATAGACACGGGCTTTATCCATCTCTCTAACTAGATAGCTAAGTTACTTGTGGAGTCTCAGACACTAAACAGTGACTCACAACTTCCCCAATGCTTCAACCCTTTAATACTGTTCTTCATGTTGTGGTGACACTCAACCATAAAATTATTTTGTTGCTACTTCAAACTGTAATGTCGCTACTGTTTTGAATTATAATGTAAATATCTGATTCCCAGGACATCTGATACTCAACCACTGTGAAAGGGTCACTGGACTCCAACAGGGTCACGTCCCACAGGTTGAGAACCACTGCACTCGACTCTTCCCATACGCAGTGGCTTTCCAAACAGGATATCAGAGTGGGTGTTCTAATCACAGTGGTGTATTTTATAACAGTTCTAGAGACCAACAGTCCAAGACAGAAGGTTCGGTGCTTAGTTTTTTCTGAGGTCTCTTGGCACATAGATGGCATCTTCTTGCTGTGTCTTCCATGATCTTTTCTCTGTGTGCTCACGTTCATGACCTAATACCTCTTCTCTCAGTAAAGGACATCAGACATGTTATATTAAAGTCACCCCTTATGGACTCATCTAACCTTGGTTACTCCCCCACAAAGCCCTGTCCCCAATACAGCTGCATTCTGAGCTAGAGATTATGACTCTAATATGTGTCCACTTTGAAGGCGTCATAATTCAGCACCTAACACTGCATTGCACAGATAGGTAATACTCACGGAGTGGTCAAGGAGAGGCCACCATAGACACATAATTGATGACTTAATAGAAAGATACAAACTGATTCTGGGTGGGCAGGAGAGTAAGGGTCTGTGAACCTCACCCCACCCCTACTCAGCAGCTCACCTTCCTGAGGGCAGGCAAAGTAGCAAGAGGAAAAATACTACTGTACTAACCTGGCAAAGTATCGCCACAGCCCACAGTAACCGAGTAGGTGGGCTTTCTTCCTGAGTCTGTTAGCTTTATGCGCTCAGGACTCTGCTTGACAGGCGCCCGTGTTGCGCTTCTGTCTCTCATGTGTGTGAATTTAAGCACATTATTAAATCTCTCTAATTCTCACCTTCCTCATCTGTAAAATAGATGGATAGCAACTTTGTTGTGAGAATTGGATATGTTAATTCACTCCAAGTGGCCTGGCATTAATTGAGCATTGAATTAATGTTAATTTCTTTCCCTTTTAGGCTTCCTGCTCCATCATAAAACTGCAGACTGGATCGATCACTAAATGACCCTGTCTCTCTCTCTCTCTCTCTGTTACAGTATACCTCCACTTATAAAAACTCGCCTACCTCCTTCGTTGTACAAAGGTTTGACATCCATATCTTGTTGAGATTTACAGCTTTGACCTCTAAGATGGTTTGGAATATTAAATAGACAATGCATGGATACTCCCCGGTCTCCAAGCTGAGGAGAGCACCGAGGAGCCCACATGTCTGGGGTTTGGGGGTCAGAGAGGAATTCTCATTTGCTGCTGTATGGATACTTAGTTCCCACTGCAAGAATTAGATTATTCCCAGAGGTCACAGGCAAGGCAAGTCAGCTGTTTTATTTAAAGACACAAGATACGAGCTAAACCCCCAAATGGATGACTGAAAGGAGAAGACGCTGTTGAAGGGACTGAACAATCACCGAAGTTCTTGTCAGAGTAGCCAGACAGGTCCTGATTAGCTTCCGGAGAAGAAATGCAAATGACCTGTCCATTTGCTTTGTAATGTATCTGCCAGCCATCTTGTTCAGTGTTTGCAAGCCTCTGCATTTGCCTATTTGGCCAGTGTTAAAGTCCAGGGAGGAAGTGAGAGAAACATCCTTCATATTCCCTTAGCTACCCAGTCTGCCTGCATCCCCTGGCAGAAACCCACTAGCCTTTGTTTAAACGCATTACCTGTTTGTCAGACAAAGGGAGCCATGGCTGCTCCAGGCCCTGGGTATTGCACTATGTGAAGCAATAATAGGAGAACATTTCTACAATTATCTTTTAGTCTAGATAGACAAAAAGGAGCCAGCAAAGTTTGTGTGTAGCTTCCCTCCAAAGCAATCTCAATGGGAGATGCGGGGAGGCGGAATAAAAAACAGGATATGCTATGCAAAAAAAGATTTTTTTTTTCCTAAATGCAAAATAATTCCAGATCTCTGCAACCTGCTGTAGCTGCCTCTCCTGGGCTACCCCTTTCATATTCTACAATTTTACTTGCTTGATCTAAGCTACATTCTTCTAAGTCAGTTTGGTCCAATGCCAATCACATAAATGCATGCATACAGCCACATCCAATGAGATTGAAAAATCCTTCCAGTCAGAAAAGACCTGGGCCAGTAGTCCAGAGACTTCTGGGGGCAGCGCTCTGGGATTTACTACTTTCCTTTCTGAGCTATGCCATTATGACACACATAGGTCATTCTCTGGCAAAGCAAGCCGAGCTCAGCAAGGGCTTTGTCAGATGTCACAGTCATCAATTCTAGGGGAGCTAACTCATCCTAGGGTACCAGCACAGTGCATCCAGACGTGCAGACGACACACTCATGTGAGTGCACACATAAACATAGACTTTAGGATTCTGCTCTGTCAGCCTCCTCAGCCTCAGATCATCTGTGATTGTTTATCGGGAAGAAAAGAAATGTCTCCATCTACATTCAGATTATTCTGTACTCTGAACAGTTCGTGGGAACCAGAGTCCTGTGCCTGTTAACCTAACACTGGGGGAGTAGAGGCAGGAGGCTCACCCCATGTTCAAGGCCACTCTGGGATACATAATGAGCCTTTTGCTTAACCTTCCCCCCTCCCCAGAGAATACAACAATCTCAATTGCTATATTGTCATTTGAAATGTTTTCCAAAGGACATCTTCCAGAAAGAGATTTTACCTAGAGAGGGAAGTGTAGAACAATGGCCAGAAGCAGATGCAGAGACCAAGTGAACAACACTCACCTTTAACCTGAGTTAAAGACAACAATAAGCAAAACTACACAACAGAATGACTCCCTGTCACGGCCATGTCACCTCTCCATATTAAATGCTAAGAATGAACAGGACAGACTCAGTTTTACTCTCACAGAACTTACAAGACAGTGGTTATAACAAGGCTGTATAAACATATGGAAATATCACCGAACCCTACTGGTAAGAACATTAAATATGTTAATAATGAAAAAGGCCATTTTGACCCTCAAGAGACTGAAGGCCTGAGGGAATTTAGAAGTCAAGTGGGGTGGAGTGGGGAAGAGGTGTGGGATGTGGAACAGCCAGAGGGTGGATGGGGAGGAGCAGGAAATGGAATATGGAATGTAAAAAAAATGAATTGCAAATTAAATTAAATTAAATTAGAAAAATAAAAAGCAAAAGGCCATTTTGAGACAGGTCGATGACAGCTTGAGGAACCATTTGTCATCTGGCACATGTTTAGCCATGATAACAATTTAGGGAGCAAAAAGTCTTTAGAAGTGGAAGGTGAAATGATCAGATTGATTGCTTAAAAGATCTGTTCAGCTGGAGAAGAGAGAATGGACTTGGGGAGCAGTAGTTACTAGCAAGCAGAGCTATTCTGAGGCAGTTGAAGTACCCACCAGAGGTCCACCATGGTCTGGTTTACTTACCTAGCAGTGACAGTAGAAGGCAGAGAAGGACTTAGTAGCTAGCTAAGAAACAAAATATGTCCTTCTCTTCCCGAGAGAGAACATGAATGATACACCCAAGGGGGAGGGAGCAGACACTTTGCCTAATGCTCTTCAAATACAAATCATCACCCATGTTTGTTTGTTTGTTTTTTTTTCTCTTAAGAAATTGCCATCTGTCATGTATCTTCAATGAAATCCTTGGTAATTGAAAGAAATCCCAAATGTAGCGTTTGTATTGAACCCAGAAATGTCAGACAGTTGTCCTGTGTAACACAAACAGCTCCTTTTGAAACCACACACAGGACCTGCATGGACCCTGCCTTGCTGCTGGCACCCATTCATCCTTCCACTTTCTCCAACAGAATGAGTGAGCTAGTAGCCATCGATGCTCAAAATAAAAATTTTAGGAGATAATTACAGCGATAGGAAGCGCGGTCAGTACAATAGTCTACTGGGCTTGTAGGGATGTTACTCATCAAACCAGGTTTTCCAATCTGTGTACACTACAGGTACCTTAACTCCTGCAGCAATCTATTAATAGATGATGTCATTATCCAAATAGCTCCTTCAAGTATCATTTAAGAATTACAAGTGGCCTAAATCAGATATTTTTAAGACATTAAAATAGCATAAAAGATATGAACCAAAAATTATATCTTATTATATTTAAGGAAAATAATTTTAAATAAAACACTTGCAATTCACCCATTAAAAAAGACTATAGAAACATCCAGAAGAAACTCCATTCCCAGGTGCTCTAACATGCTCAGGATCATGGGATCAGAGGTGAAGAGGACACAACATCTGTCCCAACACCGCCAGGAGTAACTAGGACCAGTGGGATCGAGGGACACAGGAACCTTGCCCAACCAGTGGCATGGGTTCCTTCCTGTCTAAGCCGGTGTCCTGAGCAGACCTTGGCCCAAACTCTGCAGGCAGTCCCACAACACCCAGAGGAAGTTCCACAACCAGGAGCTCTAACACTCCCAGGATCCCAGGATCCCAGGGACTTCGTCACACCAGGATCTCAGGGTCCCAAAAGCAGCTTTACCCCTAGAAGCTCTGACATACCCAGGATCTCAGGATCACAGGATCCCAGAATCACCAGAATCCCAGGAAGGACAGGCTCCAGTCAGATATATTAAGGGCAGGTAGGCAAGTATAACCTGATGGCAGGAGGCAAGTATAAGAACATAAGCAACAGAAACCAAGGTTTCTGTTGGCATCATCACATCCCAATTCTCCCACCATAGCAAGTCCTGGATACACCATCACACTAGAAAACCAAGATTCAGATCTAAAATCACTTCGCATGATGGTGATAGAGGACTTT
>NC_034594.1:43416141-43420878 GCF_900095145.1 Mus pahari
AGATCAGGAGTCATAGATGCAAGCATCACCAACAGAATACAAGAGAGAAGAGAGAGTCTCAGGTGCAGAAGATACCATAGAAAACATTGACACAACAGTAAAAAAAAAAAAAAAAGTAAAAGGCAAAAAGCTCCTATCCCAAAACATCCAGGAAATCCAGGACACAATGAGAAGACCAAACCTAGGGATAATAGGTATAGACGAGAGCAAAGATTCCCAACTTAAAGGGCCAGTAAATATCTTCAACAAAATTATAGAAGAAAACTTCCCTAACCTAAAGAAAGAGATGCCCATGAAACATACAAGGAGCCTACAGAACTCCAAATAGACTGGACCAGAAAAGAAATTCCTCTCATCACATTANAATCAAAACACTAAATGCACTAAATAAAGAAAGAATATTAAAAGCAGTAAGGGGAAAAGGCCAAGTAACATATAAAGGCAGACTTATCAGAATTATACCAGACTTCTCATCAGAGACTATGAAAGATAGAAGATCCTGGGCAGATGTCATACAGACCCTAAGAGAGCACAAATGCCAGCCTAGGCTACTATACCCAGCAAAACTCTCAATTACCATAGACGGAGAAACTAAGATATTTCATGACAAAACCAAATTTACACACTATCTTTCCATAAATCCAGACCTAAAAAGGATAATAGATGAAAACACCAACACAAGGAGGGAAACCACACCCTAGAAAAAGCAAGAAAGTAATCTTCTTTCAACAAACCCAAAAGAAGATAGCCACACAAACATAATTCCACCTCTAACGTCAAAAATAACAGAAAGTAACATTCACTTTTCCTTAATATTTCTTAACATCAATGGACTCAACTCCCCAATTTAAAAAAAAAAACAAAACAAAACATAGACTAACAGACTGGATATGTAGACAGGACCCAGCATTTTGCTGCATACAGGAAACGCACCTCAGTGTCAAAGGCAGACACTACCTCAGAGTAAAAGGTTGGAAAACAATTTTCCAAGCAAATGGTCCCAAGAAGCAAGCTGGAGTAGCCATTCTAATATTGAACAAAATTGACTCAATGGAAACAGATGTATAATAGTTGGGGCCTTAGGCAGATACACTTAGCACTTAAAACTGGCAGAATGTATAGAAACAAACACTTATCTAGGACTAATTGGCTACTCTGGGTCTTTTGTTGTTCCATATCAAATTGAGGATTTTCTTTCTATTTATGTGAAGAATGAGATGAGGATGTTGATTGTGATTTCATTGAATCAGTAAATTGTTTTATTAGGAAGGTCTTTTTTCACAATGTTAATTCTACCAAGTTGTATGCTTGGGAAGTCTTCAAATTCTAGTATGTTTCTTAATCTCTTTCTTCACACATTGTAGAGATTTATTACCTCTTTTGTTATATGTTTCTAAATATTTTATTTTATTTGAGAAACTGGGCAGAGGAGCGTGTCCATGATCTCTCTCTCAGCAGGCTTGTTACTCATATGTATTAAGACTGGTAAATTTTGTAAATCAATGATGCATCACAACACTTTGCTGAAATTATTGATAATTTCTATAATTTTTCTAGTCAAATTTTGGGAACATTAGGAATAAGATAATATAATCTTCAATTGAAAATAATTTGGCTTAATATTTTCTCATTTGTATCCCTTCTCTTGCCTTATTGCTTCAGCTAATGCTTCAATCACATTATGGATGAGCAGTAGAGATAGTGGGCAGTCCTCTCCCATTCTGATTTTAATGGGGGCTTATTAATGGTTTTATTAATTTAGGATGTTATTGGCCATGGGTTTGTCATACATAACCTTTATTATGTTGAAATTGTTTCCTACAGTCCTACTTGTTCTAGGGCTTTTATTAAGAAAGCATGATGAATCTTTATCAAGACTTTTCCTTTTTTTTTCTTTTTCCTTTTTTCTTTTCTTTTTCTTTTCTTCCATTGAGATGATTATATGATTCTTATATTTATTGTCCATGTACTTGGTTTATTACATTTATTTCTTGTATATGTTAAAAAAGAAAAATAAAACAATGAAAAAAGACTAAAACAACTGTGGCTAAACGATTAAATATATGCATGTTTTCAGTTATCCAACAAAATAGACATTTCAAAATGCCCCATCATCTGAGATCCCATGCGTTCTTATCCCATGGATGGTTACACATACACACTATCATGTTAGAATCCTCTTGTATGCCACCACTTATTCATTCTGCAAATATATGAATTTGCTGAACTTTACAAATCATCTACCTTGTGGTCAACAGTATGCTAGACCTCATGTACCCAAAACAGTAGACCAACGCTCATAGGATAGAAGGAATAGCAAAATTTCAAACAAATATGATACTGAATTCTGTGTCACATGCAGATAAATATAAGGCACTTAGGTGCTTTTAATACAATCCCAGAGGGCCTTCTGGAGGAGATGACTTTTAAGGTAGAAATGATCAGAAAAGCAAAATGTGGCAGACAATCTTAGTAAGCAGGAAGACAATCTAGAAATAGTCAGTGACAACATGGGACATAGTATGATATGGGAGCCACCAGGTTGGAGCACAAGCTCCATCAAGGGAAGAATGAAAGAATGCACAAGTTTCAGTATACTTCAGGAAGCCTGCTGATGCGTGGAAGAAACACAGATATATTACCTTTGGCTCATTCTTCAGAGAAAAGTGCTAGGAAAACATCTTTGTGTTCAGTGTGTTGATGATAAAGGAACCAGGTTGTGCAAACCATGACATGAAGTCTGGAATTCCATCATAAACTAAAAACTGTGTCTCTCTGTTCCCTCCACCACTAGCAGCCTCAGAACCACATACTAAAGCTTATGTCCCAATGGGATAGAATCTGGGAGCTAATTATGTCTAGATATAGTCACAGATATAAGACTCCAATGTGAGAATAAGGCTCTGATAAAACGAGAAAGGGCCAGGAAGATGGCTCGGTCAGTAAAGTGCTTACTGTAAGTGCCTTGTAAGCATAAGGACCTTAGGTCAGATAATCCAGAACTCACATCCAGTTATGGGGGTCAGAGAGAAGCAGGTTCTTGAAGCTCTCTGGCCAGCTAACTTGGCCATGGCAAAATTCCAGACCAATCAGAGACCTCGTCTCAAAAGGTAGATGATGATGCAGGAGCAACACCTGAGGTGTTGCCCTTCAACCTGAATACATGTACACACACACACACACAGACACACACACACACACGCACACACACGCATAGGCACACACACATGCACAGGCACACACACAATCACACACCAAAATGCACACATTACACACAAATGGGAAGAGACACCAAAGCTTCCTCTTCTGCCATGTGATCATATATGGAGAAGGTAAGCCAGAAACCAAATGAGATAGCAGATCATCTGAGACTTTCAGACTCCAGAACTTGAGAAACGGTTTCTGTTGTTTAAGCCGAATCTCCAGTGGTTTGTTGCAGCAGTGTGAGACTACGAAGGTGTTTCTCTTTCACTCCCATTAGTCCAAATGTGGTGACTCAGGCTGGTCCTTCTGTCTGTGGCTTCAGCCTCATTGCCTTCTTACTCTATTTGATGACCCCACATCCTTGATTAGATAAGTCATCTCAGCCATTACTAATGGGTTGGTCATCCTGAGTGACCTGGAAGATTATGATTAGGACATAGTAAATCCAGTGAACTCTGACTCCAGGTCTAACTCCAGGTCAGGGCTCTTCATAGTCTATTTGACTGATCTGGTGGAAGAAGGCTAGTAAGAGTGTTGTCAGTAACAAAGCAGGAAAACAGCAAGTGGGGAGTGGTGTTCATGGACGGACAGTAGGAAGAAGGGGAAGGAGCCTGACCCACAGAGCAGGAAGGTCAGAGCTGAGAACAGAACTGGTGGCCCAGAATAACACCTTCACGGGTGAAGTGTTCCAGAGTCAGTCTGACAAAATAATGCCAGAGAATTTCATGTTTGAATCTGAGCTGCTCAGCTCCATCAGGAAGCAGCACCCTGTTTTCATATAGTCACATTTCTGCCACCCACGTGGCCTGTCAACCCTTGAAAGTAACACCCCCACCCACCCACCCTGTTGAAATCTGCAGACTTCCCACAGGGCAGTTTCCAAATACCCGAAGCCCCACTCAATCAGAGTAGCACATGGCCATACATATTTAGGGATTTTAATCTTTCCACATAAATCACTCCCTCTGGCTACTTAATCATGTGTGACAACTTGCAGTGACTGCATCTCGTGCTCTGACTTCCCTGAAAGGTCTTGCAAGCTAAGCAGGGTTAAGCTGAGTCAGTGACTTGAATGAAAGGCGCAAGATCCACACCGGAAATGCACGGAACGAGTCAACAGGCAGCACATCTTTCAGAACTGTGACCTCTCACCACCAGGAAGTGGAGCTCTGGGTGACTCTAGAAACTATGTGACAACGGCTCACGTTGTCCTCCTTGCCTGTGGAAACTGGCCTTTCAGCATTAGCCCACTCTGTGGGTCTGTGTTCCCAACTCGTTTTGAGGCAATTTGCCTTAATCAGAGGTATGGTAAAGCCGATCAAGCTAGGATGGCCCAAGGACTTTGAATCCAACCAAGAAGAATTCTCAGACTTTGTTAAGATTCCCAGACCATAGCTGCTGGGAACATAGCAATGTCTCAGTTCTTTAACACTACCATAACCTCAGACTTTGAAGATCTAGATTGGTTAGACTCTGTTAATGATGCCAAGGTCTATGTAAGTGTGTGTGTGTGTGTGTGTGTGTGTGTGTGTG
>NC_034594.1:43420918-43432577 GCF_900095145.1 Mus pahari
TGTGTGTGTGTGTGTGTGTGTGTGTGTGAGAGAGAGAGAGAGAGAGAGAGAGGGAGGGTCGGCATACATTATGACTAGGTGAGCATGTGGGCATGGGTGCATGTATGTAACTGTGCACATTAATGTCTATACATATGAGTATGGAAGCTATAGGACCATCTCTGGTGGTATCCATCTCCTTTGAGACACAGCCTTTTATTGGCCTGAAACCCACCAATTAGCCTAAACTAGCTATCCAGTGAGCCCCAGGAATACACCTGCCTCTGGATCCCCAGCCCTGGGATTATAAGCATACATACAGCACAATACTCAGTGTTTCATGTGGCTTCTGGAGATCAAACCCAGGCTCAGCTCGCTTCTAGGCACTTTTCTCATAATAAATTATTCATTCCAACCCTATAACCAGAGAGTAAAAGCTTTGCCCGTGGTCCTACAAACAATAAGAGGCAACGTTGAGGTTTTTTTGTTTGTTTGTTTGCTTGGTTGGTTGGTTTTTCAAGACAGGGTTTCTCTGTGTAGCCTTGGCTGTCCTGGAACTCACTCTGTAGACCAGGCTGGCCTCGAACTCAGAGATCCACCTGCCTCTGCCTCCCAAGTGCTGGGATTAAAGGCATGCACCACCACACCCAGTTTCAATGTTGAGTTTTGACCCAAGTTTATCTGATTCCAGAATCACTTTAATAGCCTAATAAACACTTTGAAATTAGAGATATTTCTTCCACTTAAGGAAAATCAGGGCCTAGCAAGAATTTACAGGGAAGTTACATTTTTTCTTCCACAGGACCTCAGAAGAGCCTTCCGCTTGGAAGCCTGGAGGAAGGAAGTCTATGACAGCTAGCTGTTTACTTCCCAGTATGGGGGGAAATGGCTCTTTAAAAACCAAACACTGGACAGGAAGTCATGCCATTGGCTAGAGAGCGGTTGGAGTGAGGGTCATGAAGTTAAGTTGGTTAAGGGGAGAGGGTGGAGAAAGTCCAGGAAAGTAGAAAAATCAAGAGAGTGAGTGTCCCTTACCCAGGATTATGTCACCTAGTCATGTGTATTAGAAGACTGAGGAAGTTAAGTAAATTGCCCAAGTTCACAGTGTACAAGTGGCTACCTTCATGAAATGGGCACACGGTTGGGCAGCCTGATCCAGAGACTGAGCTCCTAGCTAGGGCACCACTCTCTCCAAGCTTCCCTGTGGGGATACATGGAAAGGAAAGAGATTCCAGGTACAGGTGACACCAGAAGTAACTGGGAGCCTAAAGAAGGAAGAAGCTACTGAGTCTGGGTGTGGTGTTAGCTTAAAGAAAGGTTGGGATTTATGCTTTGCCTATGATCTGAGGGAACGATTAAAGCTGAGGGAAGCACACAAGGCCACTCTAGTAATAAAGAAGAGGGGAGGTGCTTGTGTTAGAAGGTCACATTTCTCTCAGCAAAAGACAAGCCATCCACCAAGTGCCAAAGCCTGTGTTGCAGGAGGGTAGGACCAGAGGCAGAGCTTAAAGCTTGCCATGTCTGGCACAGCTACTGTCATGGATTCTTCTCCAAGAAGTGCAAATATCACCCTGGAGCTTCCAGGGTCTTTTCTGAGCCTCAGTTGCTTGTCTTTGCAGTTTGAGCTTATTTTGAGTCTTCTCTTGTAATGCTAAAAGTTTAAGAATAGGAACAGAAATGACATCTGGGGTTGGTCCTATGCTCAGTACTGGAGACTTCCTGGAAACCAGTAGAGCCTCCTGATTATTAAATCTGCTTCTCCTAAGAAGAATGAAAAGAGTTGAAGGCTGATGACCCACACAGTAGAAGGTCAAGGAATACTGGACATGTGTGCACCCTGGTGGTTAACAGTCTAGAATTTGGCATCAGGCTATACAGATTCAGTTCCCATCAGTGCCTCCTCCTGGCTTGGGAACTTGATATGTAGCTTACCATCTCTGTCTCACTTTTTTTTTGTCCTACAAAGGAGCATCTTATTTGAACTCACCTCATATGGATGTTGTAAGAACTAAACAAAATAGAGAAAGCACTTGCCAGAGTATCTAAGGCATAACAAACGGTCCTGATACTTCCCAGCTATTAAAAGCCTTTAGCAACCAGCTTTTGCTAGTAGAAGCATGGCCCCCCAGTGCATACCCACTCATTGGCTGATTCCCAGGAGAGACTACAGTCTCCCAGTCATTGGTGGTGGCTCTCGATTGTCCAGTTGTAGAGATAGTGACTGGTTCCTGTTTCCAGAAACAAGCCAAGTGCTGCAGTAATGAACTCTGAATTTGCTCCTGGCTAGAGTGGCCAACTCTTCCTTATTTAATGCCAGCAAGAACCTGACCTTTCCCGCTTCCCGTGTCAGCCTTTCACTCATAAAATAAACCCAGATCACAAGTCTAGCCAGAGAGTGGATATTACAAAGACACTGCCCATGTCTTTTACAAACATCTTCAGGCATGAGATTCCCTGCATAGGCCCCTGAAGAGCTGCAGACTAGACCCTGATACTGCAGTCCTCCCTCCACATCTCCAGGCTCCTCCGTATCATTTCTCTTTATATTCTCCCAAGGGTGACTAATGTCTGTCGCCTGGGATTGGCTCTTTAGCCTGCGTAACAGAAAGATTGCCTTGGAAATATGACCAGAATATAGATGTCTTATACACTTAGATGTGTTAAGTCGCTATCTTTTGAACCTCCTAAGAAGCCCTTTCCTAAAACTGTTTCTTTTATTTTTTCCTGGAAAAAAAAAAATAGAACTAGTAAAATTCACTGAAAACACTAGCGGCATTCTTGTTTCTGAATTCTTGGGTTAGTTTCTGTTTTCTTTCCAGAAAAGCACTCTGATTATTGAATGTCTCTCTCTCTTATGCTCCATCCTCCTCCCCATTCTCTCTTCCTCTCCTATCCCTTTGTGGGTAAGAAGGTTTTCACTTCTTTCTGTGCACCTAACAAGTCCATCAGTGACCTGATTTTTTTTTTTCACTAACCAATGTACTTAAAAAAAATTTCTGATTAACTGAGTTATGTTAACTTAGACTGGAGAGCTAAGCAGGTGAGCGAATGATGGTGCATGCTGGCTGGTTGTGAGACATTATGGAGTCCTGTGGACTGCTGTTATATGAAAATGTGTGTCCCATTGTAGGACATAACAGAAACCCATCTCCTACTCACTGTCTCCGTAGAGCACTGGCATGTGGTTAGCTGTTCCAAGTTTTGAACATACTATGAACATTTTAAATGTGAATTCCTCACCCTTCATATGCTGGCAAATTATCAAAGAATAAAATTTTAAGATAAAATAAAAGGTTTAATTAAAACAGACCCAGTGTGGTATATAGTTAGAGCAGGTCAGCCAGGGACCGACTGTCCTCAGAGTCTTCCTAAAACATCAGTCATAGTGAGTAATCCAGCCTCTCCTTTACCCATCCTTTGCACTAGTCCCACCATGCTGACCTGTTGTGTGCTACTGTGACAGAGGATGTGATACCAGGGTAATTTGGACCAAAGAGACATCTGTTGGTTCACCTGGAAGCAGAAGTTTGACATCAAAGAGGTGTTATCTAGTGACAGCCTTCTTGCTCTATTAAAGCGGGGCAGGAGGAACCACAAGGCCAAAGGGCAAGAGAAGAGAAAGCACAAGCAGGGTGCTGCCTCCACGGCCTGACCATCTCTTAAAGCTCCCAGCTAACAATACTGCCAAAAGAGCAATTAATTTTCCAATGTGAGACTTGGAGGAGACATACATTCAAATCATGTAACTACTACCTTCAAACAGCCTGGTGACCAAAGTCCACAACCCGGGTCTCCATCTCTTGTCACAACTAGAGTAGCATTTATAACCAGATTCATGTCTAAGCCCGTCAATAACATAATTGATAATACTGTGTAAAACTAAAGTGATCATCTAGAAATATATCCAATTTACATGTTATAACAAACCTTTTTTTTTTTTTTAAGGTCTGAAAGATTTCACGATTCTATCAGAGCTGGAGCAAAGCTATTTGAAGACGCAGTGTGGTAGGCTGGGGATAGGGCTGTGTAACAGAATACTTACCTAGCTTGCATATGCCTCCTTCCAACCCCCCGACACCGGAAACAAATGAAAACAGAAGTGGATAATCAGGCATGCTCATCGGATGTCGCTGATTACCTACATCCAGAAGCCCAGAAAGGGGCAGACGGAATCTTCAGTGTTCCCCTCCCCACCACCAGCCACACGTGAAACAGTGCTCACTTACCCGTGAAACAGCAGAGACTATCAAATTCAGCAGTGGGTCTCCATTCCTGTCAGAATTTGTACATTCTTCCTTGATATAAAACTTCTCCTTCATTCTTGGAGCCTGGATAAGACCCCATGGTTTTCCCCTCCTAAAACAGAATATTACAAGAATTTCCTGAAGATGAATCCTGTATCACATTACCTTTTCAATCCCAGAGCCTAACATAATACTGTTATGAAGACCCAACAAATATTTTATTGGATTAATTAGTGATCAGACGATTAAATTCAATCTATGCTTCAAATGCTCTTGCTTTTATGCTAATGCAGGGGGAAGTCAATCAGCATCTTTAAATGCAACACACGGTGTTGGGTTTTTTGTTTTTTTTTTTTAAGGTTCTTCAGAGAATTACATGGTACTTTATCTAATCCACTCTGTCAGAGAGAATCTGAAGACAGCATCTCTTCTTCCCGGCTAAGTCTTCGCATGTGCTGATTTGAAGCGACTCCAGAAGTGAAGCTAAACAATTAATTGCACTATTAAATAAACACTTTATGTTCCCTTGAAAACCTCTAAAGAGAGCCTCTGTGTCACAAGAAAAGATGCTGAGGCATCAGAATGGTGAGAGAGACATTAAATTTCTTCCTGCCTGCAGCCCTATGGAAGCTGCATCTGCTCCTCCACCCTGCAAAGTTCATGGTCTTTAACATGACACTGAACTTGACAGAGAAATTGCAGGTCCTTGACTATGTATCTGCATTGCAACAGATGTCAGCCTCACGTTTAGAGGAAAATTGAATTACAGATGGAAGGAGCTGGGGAATAGAAAGCATCTGTTAGAAGAATCTGGATTCAAGACACGACATTTGACAAATAAGTCTCAACTTCCGAATGAACTGAAATTGTTTGTGATTCTCCCTGAGATCCCCTCTTCCTTCCCCCTGCCTCTTACAAGGACTGAGAAGAGAATGAAGTTCTTCCATACCTGCAAGGGGAAGATGAGCAGAAAACATTTCAGGGAACCATGTGTCCCCTGTGTCGACAGTACTATATCTATTGAAATGCTAGGATAGTCCAAAAATCCCTCACAAATAAGCCAGTGTCCTCAAGCTGACAGAAAGGCCTGTTATCTGGGTAACCTGCCATCTTTGGTTTGTAGAAAACATCTGGGACCTGCATGTGACCTTCCATGTTGTCCTTGTCATTTTGTTTTAGCTAAAGTAAAGAGGGACCGTTCAATCCAAGGAGTTACAATCATTTACTTCAGCAAAGAATTTGCTCTTTGAGCCAAAGAGCCTCAGAGGATGGTTTATGGTCTTAAGTAAAGTCATTCCTGATAAATATGGCTCTTAAACTACCCACAGGACACGGCTCACTCCTTCCCAATCAAGTTCTAACAATGGCTCAACTCACACCTGACAGAACCAGTTACAGTGATGGGGACTGAGGGGCTGCAAGGAAGGGAGGGGAGTGTGTGCACACCCTCATTTACACAGCCCCACATACCAGCTGCCAGGCTCTCACGCCGTCAGTTATCTGCAGCCTAATCTGCACTGAGGAAGACAGATGATTTAAAGATTTAAATCGGTGGGACAGTGATCATCTGTGACCTTAGCGTTACCCCGGAGACCAGCTGGTGCCTGGACCAGGGTAGCTGAGCCTAGGAGCCCTTGCATGGTCACAGGACTTTAGTCCAGCTGCCCTTCACGCAACTCTTCATCAGGAGTTTCCATTTATTAACCCCTCAGTGTGCTCTAAAACCTCGCAGAGAAATAAAGCCCCACCCCCATGCCTCTGCATAGTTCTCAGGATGGCTAATGCCTGGCCCAAATGGAGATGAAGTGAGATAGGAGAAAAGTGACCTTTCTTTCAAAGAGAAAGTTATTAAGCAAGCAAAATTTTGGCCCCCAAGAGCAGGGTAGCTACAAGACTAGGGACGGATGTCTAAATGTGGCAAGGACAAGAGCTTTTTAAAGGACCTCCTGGAGGTGACTGGAAGCTAGTGTTTGGGTCAACTCTCATTTAAAAATGAAAATCATGCTTCCTTTTACAGGACTTTGTAAAAGCCTTCACCATTACTCTCTTCCCTATAAGCAGACACTTTACTTAGGAGGGAAATTTCCTTAAATACAAGAGCTAAGAAGCAGGATCGCTGGGGATGTGACATGGGACACTTTGCCACCACCTCAGCTCTAATGATGATGAATGTGATGGTTTGGGTACATCTGCCTAAAGTCAGAAGTCTGAGGCAGCCACATCTGGAGCCTGGTGCTATTTCATCTCTAATTTAATAGCCGTCTTCCCAGTTCTGAAGCTGACAAAGGACTTGAGAGGAGAAAAATGTAAGGATGATCACTAAACTTTGTTGGCTTCCAAGCACTCCCTCTTGCCTTGGGGAAATTTATATCCTATTCCACTGAAGACTCTGCTGAGGAAACAGTCATAACTCAATGATAGTGCTCACAGATTTTCCAAAGATTGACGTTCTCCCTATTCCTTTGACCTGTGGTTTGGGTCAAACCTGTACTGTATATGGGAGTTTCTCTTTATGCTGCCAGTTCAAGGTCCCCAGGTCATCCAGGGGGGTAAGACAAACACTGGCTGCCACGTTCAGATCTAATTCACTTCTGTCCCCTTTGTCTTTGATTTTGCTGAGCCTCTCGCATAACTGCACCAATCCCAAGTCACTGGTTTAAAAGTTGCATCTATTGAGATCCTTTTTAAATCATCATTTTCACATAGCTGCTACCATCCAATACTTTTCTTGATCCCATCTCTTTTGAACAATGTTGTCTACAAGTGAGTCTTTGCTTCATGTATAACCCATATAAACATCTAAGGGACTCCTACCATGTTCAAATTATGAGGTAAGGTACCAGTCAGTGGCCTGAACAGGGACCTAGAGACATTCCTTGCTCTGTTAGATTTTCCTGTGGTTAGAACCCAAATGCCTGACACCAATAACTTAATGAAAGAAAGCATTTGGCGAGGCAGGTATGGTTTCTGCAGGTACAGGCTCTGGTTACTTATTCACTTAGGCAAAATCTTGGCAAAAGGAACATGCTACTGAGTGGAGCTGACTGTTTCCTTCCTAACAGAGCTCAGAGAGTAAAACAGAAAGCTGTCAGGGATTATGTACCCCAAGAACCTGCCCTGGTGACCTCCGTCCATCAGCTATATCCCAGCTCCAATGTTTCTACAACCTCTCGAAAATAACATCGGCAAACTAGGGACCAGTGTTTTGAGACACAGCCTCTAGAATTGTGATGCTCATCATCAAGGGAAGACCCAAAGATAACAAAAAGCAGAACCAGGGCCAGAAGGAACTGGGTGGAGGTTAAGAGGGTGGTAGACTCCAAGAAATCAGAATGTAATGTAGAAGAAGATTGTATTGGGTGTGACTGCTCCAGTACTGCCCCCAGAACACATAGCCATAGGAGCTTCCTAAAGGTAGGAATAGTGAGCTGTTGGCTAGGGACCTTCTATCCCTATTTACCCTATTAATTCTCCCTAGGAGAGAGGGAAATGCAGGCCACTCCTAGAAATTGCAGAAGAGCTCCTCCTAAGTCTACAAAATGCTTTGAAGACTCAGGGGAACATTGTAGAAGTAATCAGAGGGTGTAAGAGCCAGAGGCTCAGAGAGTTGTGAGACTGAATTCCCTACCAACTACACCCATAAAAATCTCACCAATGTGACTGCCTGAATGTGAGCTAACAAAGATGCACCAACAGGCCAAACTGAATGGAGAAAAGCTCACAAGGACTCAACCCTACACAAAGAATCACAGGCTACTGAGTAAATCTGGGAGCAAGAGAGACGGTCCTTCCCATGGAAGAGCACACCAAGTGCTTATCCAGTGCCAAATGATCAGCCCTAAAAACATATATACAAGCATTATTATATGGAATCAACAGGTTATAGCTAGGAATATATATGCATATATATATACAAATATCCATAAGCATGCAACAACAATGAAAAAAGAGGATATGAACTTGAAGGAGACTGGAGAGGGGTATATGGGAGGACTTAGAGGCAAAAGGGAAGGAACATTGTAATTAAATCACAATCTCAGAAATCAACAGCCACAACAAAAACCACCAACAAACAGAAATCAACTGGAAAAATCAATGAGTGCAATTGCTGACACTTGCATTTTGCAAAACATCCAAGACTGAGTATCTGTCAATGTGTATGTAGTTTCACACATTCACACACATAAGGGATGCTGGGGGCTCCTGGGTCTGGGTATGGCTTGTGAAGAGTCAGGGATCCAGGAAGTCATGTGCCACATTATACAGGTGGGTAGATGAACAAGCAGCACCACAGGGTCAGAAACCCACAGGCATCACTAGTGACCTCCATAAAAGGCCCCGATCCCCAACGGTCACTCTTCAGATACACCAACCCCTCCTGCAGCATCTCTAGCAATCCACTTCCGACTGCCTTTTTATGACTTAACAACACAGTTTTTCCTCGAATTTTATGGCATTTCATTAAAGCCGCCAGAAGGTGATGCTGCCCCTTTTTCTAGGAGTGAAATAAATTCCAGTTTTATCGCTTCTGGAAATGCCGGAGCAGCTGTCAGGACATTTGATAGATTTTCTCAATTACATCTCTTGTGGAGCATTTTATACTTACATCTGCACCTCAGCCCCACGCGGAACATGCGCAGTTTTGCTCCTCTCTCTTGTGTCTTGTGCATCTTTTTCAGTCTAATGACCAATTTATTATTTTTCCCTTTTATTTCTCTTTACTCCTTTTTTTTTTCTGTATTCTGTTTCGCTTTTTTGCTGTTTGGATTAAAGAATGTTATATTTCTCGTAGAAATTAACCTTCCTCATAGAAGAGAAGGGATGGAGAACTAATGAGAACCTATAGAAGAAAAGAAGAAGATCGGTTAAAATTTAAAAGCAAATCAATTTTCCCTTTGGGGAGTTTACTGTTAATGTAGAGCCCCGTCTGCACATGCAGTATTTATTAACATGACATGACATATGTTGGGGTTTTCCCTCCTAATGGGATAGAAAACCCTGGTTGTGTGACTTTTTCACACTAATAAAGCTCTTCATTGGTGGCTTCATTATCAAAATAGAGACTATCATTTGTCTCAGATAACTTCGTGGATTATTCAGTGCTGCAGAAGCATAGTCCCTGATGGATGCTAAATAAATAAAAGAGGTTAATGTGCAACAAAGACCAAACCTGTAGAAGGTGCAGACGGGCTATGGATGTGGTAGGAACCACTTCTTTGATCTAAGTGTATCTTTTGTGGTTGTTGTTGGTGGTGATGGTGTTATTTTTGTTGTTGTTGTTGTTGCTGCTGCTGCTGCTGCTGCTGCTGCTGCTGTTGGGGAGTTTTAATTTGTTAGATGTAGTTCCTTTTTGTTGTGCTTTTGGTTTTGTTGTTGGGGATGGTAAAGTGTGCGTGTGAGTGCTAATGTGTTTGGAGACCAGAGATAAACTTCAGAAGTTGCTTTACAGTAGCTACCCACCTTGTTTATAGAGACAGGACCTCTCACTGTTAAGAGAGTCTCACTAATTAGGCCACCCTTACTGGACAGTGAGCTCCAGGATTGTACGCATCTCCTCAACTACACCCACTCAGCATGGGAATTACAAATGCACACCATTATGCCAGGTTGGTTCTTTTGTTTGGTTGGTTTTGTTTTTGTTTTTTTTGGTGTTTTGTTTTGTTTAATATTGGTGCTGGAAATCAAAGTCACATCCTTAGGCGTGGACAGCAAGCTACTCTTACTGACAAAGCCATTTCCTGACTCCCTGGTTTGGGTTTTTGACGTGGGATCATGCTATGTTGCCCCAGTTGGCCTAGAACTCACATGCTGCCCTCAAACTCATGGCAATCCTCCTGCTGTCACTCTGTGAGCAAGAGTTGCTGGTACAAAATCTGACTATACACGGTGGTGCCTGCATAGCATCCCTACACTCAGAGGGCTGAGTCAGGGACAAACCATGAGTTTGAAGCCAACTAGGGCCAACACTCCTCCTGTCTGAGAGAAATGGAGAGAGAGAGAGAGAGAGAGAGAGAGAGAGAGAGAGAGAGAGAACTTAACAAATATATGCTGAATGAATACCCAGAACACAATGCTATACTTAGGACCAGCTTCATTAACT
The DNA here is from genome assembly GCF_900095145.1 of Mus pahari. NCBI lineage: Eukaryota > Metazoa > Chordata > Mammalia > Rodentia > Muridae > Mus > Mus pahari. The sequence continues at coordinate 43,431,242 of NC_034594.1, forward strand.
TCATTGTCTTTTTTTTATTGAAAGAAGTCTAACCTCTCAGATCCTTCTTGTCATTGACTCTTTTACAAAGATAACAAATAACCTGACTTCTTCTACTATGAATTAGTTTAATCCGTTCCTGATCTTGCATATCGGTGGAGTCATGAGATGCATACTCTTACACATGGCTTCTCAGAACCATCATTGTTGTAAGGTTAGCACATGCTGTTATATGATGCTACAGTTTTTCATCTTGCTGTATAATATTCAGTAACACAAACACACCATCATCGTTAGTTATCCTACTTTTGATGGACACTGGGGTTCTTTCTAAGCTGGAGCCAACTGAACACTTATTATGAAACTCTATGTTTGTGATGTGAGAGGAGATTCCATATGTCCTTTGTGCATGTCCTCTGTAACTGGAATGGTAACAAAAGAATAAGCAAATACACAGCTTAGAAAGTTTGACCAAACAGCAGCAGCAGCAGTATTGAGATTCAGCCCCATGTCTTCATGACCATTATTGTTTTCCTTTTAGCATTCTGAAACAGGTAGAGAAATTCCACCACTGCCTTAATTTGCTTGTCCTCAATGGTTAATCAGGGTGATTTATTTCCTCTACTCTGGTTGCTCTGACAACAACAGAAATTCATTCCTCATGGTCCTTGGTACTAGAATTCTGAACTCAGGGGTTAGCAGAGTTGTGTTCATTTCATAGGGTGTAGGAATGAATCCATCCCTTGACTCTTCTGGGCCCTGGAGTCTGTTGGTTTTCCTTGGTCTGCATTTGTGTTATTGATTTCTTACAACTTCCTTTATTAACCTTAATACAGATACATTGCCAGAGATACTTTCTGCAGTTCTTTGGTCTCTCTCTAACTTGACTTCCAACTCTTGTAATTGTCCCTGGCTCTCACATTTTAATAGATCAATTGGTAGGTTCAGAGAAATCCAATGACTTGTCCAGATGCATATCTAATTAGAAAAGAGGGCATGTTCTCCACCTCACGTCCATTTTCCAAAGTTTTCAAGTGAATGAATGAGTACCCATAATGCTATAGAACCACTGGGCATATTTCCTTTAGCATGAGAAATTTATATTAAAATATTATTTAAAGGTGAAATCATTTAAGGGATAGTTCAGTTGGTAAACTGCTTGCCTTGAAATCACTAAGACCTGAGTCTGATCATCAGAGCACAAATTAAATTGTCAGACGTGATAGCAAACCAGCGATCCCAGCAGTGAGAAGACAGAGGAGACAGGAGGGTTTCTGGGGTTTCGAGCATCACTAGTTTCAGACATGATAGCAAACCAGCGATCCCAGCAGTGAGAAGACAGAGGACACAGGAGGGT
>NC_034594.1:43432797-43438422 GCF_900095145.1 Mus pahari
ACAGGAGGGTTTCTGGGGTTTCGAGCATCACTAGTTTCAGACATGATAGCAAGCCAGCGATCCCAGCAGTGAGAAGACAGACAGAGACAGGAGGATTTCTGGGGTTTCGAGCATAACTAGTTCTTCCTAACCAGTGATCTCCTTTCTCAAAGGAATGGCATTCCTGAGGATAACACCAAAAAGCCATTCTCCTACCCTTACGTACACATGTCTATGCAACTGCACATATACATACATACATTAAAATGATAATTATAAATAAATAATATATTATAATAATTAATGATAATAAGTTAAGATAATAAAATATCTTCAATGAGTTGTCAAAACTTGGCTTCTCTAAATTTCAGCTGACCTACTTTGAAAAAAAAATTGATAATCTGGTCCAAAAATGTACATTAAAAATTCCAAAGGACAGCACAAAGTGATTTAGAAATGAACAAAAAAGAAATTACACCTCCTAGTCAGACTTAGTACAATACACAATATACAATATACAGGGCAATATAGGAAAAACCACACAGGTAAGTTAAATCAGAGTACAGAAACTAAGCTACAGCTCTTGGCCAGCTAATTTTGACCAAGGGTACCAAGACCATTCAAAGGGGAAAGAATAGGCTTTCAACAAATGTTGCCAAGATGCCTCTAGAGTCACGTGCAGAAGAGTAAAGAAAGATCCCTACTTCACATCATCCTCAAAAGCTAACTCAAAGAGGAGGGAAGGTCCAGATGTAAGATCTGAAACCGTAAAACGCTTAGGAGATGCAGCATGCACATCTTCAAAAGCTTGTATGCAATAATGGCTTCTTATATAAGACCCTAAACAAACACAGTGAAATAATAAATTGGGATTCTTTAAATATTCAAAAGAGAGAGCTGGAGATATGGCTCTGTGGTTGAGTGCCTACTGCTCTTGCGGAGGACACAAGTGCAGGTTCCGAAACCCATAACTCCCTGTAACACCAGCTCCAGAGATTCTGACACCATCATCTGGCTTCCTCAAACATCTGTTCATAATGCATACACTATCCACACTGAGACACACATATACACATAAATAAAAGATAAAATAACTTGTAAGAGAGAATTTTTTCCCAAAAATTGTACCTCAGAGGATACCATAAACACAGCCCACAAAACAAGGCAAAATATTTGATAAGGGATACATAGAGAATATGTAAAAGAATTCTCTCAGCAGCAGGAGAAATACTCATTTTTTTCAAAAAATTTTCCAAAACTACTTTATTTCCCTCCCTCTTCTCCTCCCAGTCCTTCCCCACTCCCTCCCCCATCTACTCCTCCCTTTCTCTTTGGAAAAGAGGAGGTCTCATGTGCATACATATGCATACATCAAAAACACATAACTAAGATTTTTTTTGTGTGTGTGGAGAAGAAATTTGTACATAGAATATAGAAACAGCTCATATGACTCAGTAATGAAGAGACAAACTGGCCTCATCCAGCAATGGGCAAAGGGTTTGAACAGGCATTTTTCCAAAGAAAATATGCAAATGTAAAAAAAGACAAAAACAACAACAACGATAACAACAAAAACAACTTATAGAAAGGTCCCCAACACTACCAGGGGAGTGTAAATCAAAACTATATAGAGATAGCTCTTCTTTCCTGCCAGGACTGCAAGAATCAAGAGGCAGAAAATAACGAGTATCAAGAAGTTCCTAGAGAATGTGGACAGTGCACACCATGTTGACAGAAATATAAAATTACAGCTGCCTTGGAAAAGACCCCGGTCACAGCTGTGAAGCTCGGGCTTCATGGGGGACTCCTAACAGCAGGAGCAGGGCTGTGTCTGACCCTGTTGCCTGCCTTTGGATCCCTTTCCCCTAACTGGGCTGCCTTGCCTAGACACAATGGAGAGGGTACTGCCTAGTCCTGTGGAACTTGATACACCAAGGCAGTTGACATCCATGGGAGGCCTCCCCTTTTCTAAAAAGAGGAGGAGGACAGACAGGAGGCTAGAAGGAGGGGCTGGGAGGAGAGGAGAGAGAGGAAGATACTATTGGGATATAAAGTTAATTTCAAAAAAAAATTAATTTGAAAAAAATCAAATCACACGGATATTATTTTTGCTGTGATATGTTGTACTTTACATCTAAAAAATTTTAGTTGTGTATTTTTGATGTATGCATATGTATATACATGAGACCTTCCCTTTTCCAAAGAGAAAGGGAGGACTGGATGGGGGAGGGGAGTTGAAGGAGGACTGGGAGGAGAAGAGGAGGAAGGGGAAACTGCAGTAAAGATGTAAAATTAATTAATTAGTTAATTAATCAAAATATTTTTTAAAAGGCCCCAGCCATTCCTCAAAAGGTTGACAATCGTAGGAATGTGTTCCGGCAATTTCACCCGTAAGTGCAAACACAAAAGAAATGTGTCACATGGAACTTGCATATGAATGTCCATAGATTTCATATTAATAATACTTAAAGGGAGAAAACATCCATCGACTGATGAAGGGATTAATAAAACATGCTACAGCCAGCCCATGAAGAATTGCTCCTCTAGGAAGAAAGATGGGACTGACACATTGGAGGATATTGATAAACCTTGAAAACACATTCATGAAATGGACAGTCACACAAGACCATGTCTAGAAGATTCCATGTGTGTAAAATATCCAAGCAGACAAATGGGGGGGGGGGGAGGGGGAGAAGAGGAGGGGGAGGGAGAGGGAGAGGGAGAGGGACAGGGAGAGGGAGAGGGACAGGGGGGGGGGGGACAGGGACAGAGAGAGAGCACTGTGGCTACCTATGGCTAGGAAGTTTCTAGAAGGAAATAAAAAGTGACAGCTACTCAGTATGGGGCTTTTGTTAGAATGATCACAAATTTCTAAGGTTGATGATGGTGATGATTGTAAAAATCCATAAATAGATTCAAAAGCTACAGGCTTTCAACACATAAATTACATGATGTGCGAATTCTATCTCAATAAAGCTATGTCGGAGGGAAAGGCTGAATTTTAAATCTAACTGAAGGGTATTTTACTCTGTTTATTAATTCCTTAATTCTAGCTCCATGATATTTTCTGACAAAGCAGAAAGCACGTCATGTATCTGAGTAACCCTGAGAACATTGTTCTGGTCATCTGGAATATTCCAGATAATGTTAGCCTGGTACAACAGGAACAAAACTCATAGCCCATTGAAAGAGTGAACCATGGACTTGAGTTAACATTTAATAGCCAGGTGCTTTAAGTAAATGGTTCAGCTTCTCTAGACCTCTGTCTAAAATAAATAAATAAATAAATAAAATAATCAAAAAATAAATATTATCCAGAGTTGCAAATTAAATGAGAAAATTGCACAAATTCAGTGAGAAAATAGTAAGGAGAGTTTCAGAGTGAAAGAAACGAGGGGTTCACTCCAGACGACCCTTTCTTACTCACAGTGACTTCAGCTGAGTCGCTTAGCAGCTCTGGACCTTCATTTCAATTGTGTAGGAAATGAAGATGGCAAGAGCTGCACGTGAGGGTTGTTAGAAAGACCATTGTGTGTCTTTTAAGAGTCAGAGGAGTCAATGGCAGCAGCGAAACAGCTGGAAGGACATGCAGTGAGGTTGCTGAAGAATGGATACACAAGCAGTAATTCATTTACACAGTAGAGTACTATTCGGCTATCAAAAACAAGGACATTAGGGATTTTGCAGGCAAGTGGATGGAACTAGAAAATCTCATTCTGAGTGAGGTAACCCAGACCCAAAAGGACATGCACGATATGTACTCACTGACAAGTGGATATTCGTCAAAAACTACAGGATACCCACACTACACTCAACAAACCCAAAGAAGTTAAGCAAGAAGGAAGGTCCAAGCAAGGATGCATGAATCTTAGAAAGAGGAATAAAATAGTCATAGTAGGCAGAGGGAGAGAGGGAACTGGGGGGGGGGGATGGATGGGGCAGGATCAGGTGTGGGGAAAGACAGGGGAGAGGTCCAGAGGGCCAGGAGAATGAATGAAAATCTGCAGCTGCCAGGAGTGGGGGTAATCTCTAGCAAGTCCCAGAGACCTGGGATGTAGGAAGTTCCCAGGAGTCAATGTGGGTGACCTTAGTGGAGATGCCTAATAATGGGGACATGGAACCTGAAGAGGCCACATCCTGTAACCAGGCAGGACCCCCATTGGAGGGATAAGGACACCAACCAACCCACAAAACTTTTGACCCAAAATTTGTCCCATCTAAAAGAAATGAAGGGACAAAGATGGAACAGACACTGAAGGAATGGCCAACCAGAACCCAGCTCAACTTGAGACTCATCCCACGGGCAAACACCAGTCCCTGACACTATTAATAATACTCTGTGATGCTTGCAGACAGGAGCCTGGCATAACTGTCCTCTGAAAGGCTCTACCCAGCAGCTGACTGATGCAAATGCAGACACCCACAGCCAAGCATTAGATGGAGGTCAGGGTCTCTTGTGGAAGAGTTGGGGGAAGGATGGAAGACCCTGAGGTGAAAGGAACACACCACAAGAAAACCCATAGAGTCAACTCACCTGAACCCTGGGAGCCCTCAGAGACTAAGCCATCCACTAGAGAGCATATGCAGGTTGGACCAAGGCCCCTAGCACACACGTAGCACATGTGCAGCTCAATTTCCATGTGGGTTCCCCAACAACTGGAGCAGAGTCTCTCCCCTGAAGCTGTAGCCTGACTGTGGTATCCGTTCCCCAACATGGCTGCCTTGTCGGGCCTCAGTGGGAGAGGATGTGCCGAATCCTGCAGAGGCTTGACATACCAGGGTTGGGGAATACTCAGGGGGTACCATCCTCTCAGAGGATGAAGGGATAGAAGAGGGAGGGAGGGGGGACTCTGTGAGACGGGAGGGGGGGTGGACCTGAAGGGAAGTGGCATTTGGGATGTAAATAAAGTAACTAATTAATTAATCCATTAATGTTTCAAAGGACATGGCAGTGTGGTTACATACATAGACTCCCAGCAGCTGTGACTATGTGCACAAGAACTGAAGAAGGTGATGCCAGTCAAAATCCAAACAGGGACAGGGAAAGACTTCACTAAGTCCCACCCCTGGCTGAAGAGCTATTGGCAACTGATGGCTGTCGGGAGACAGAGAGTCAACCTCTGGGAGCGCTCCAGTGGATGTTTCCACAGACATCTATGCACATCCTGGCAGCGCTAAGTGGGTTCAAAAAAAAAAAAAAAAAAAAAACAAGCACGTGAAGCTGGTAGTGAATCATGGTAGGGTGGGACTGGAGAGAAATTAGAGTATACAACACTGGAGGAGGCCAATTTAACCAAAATACATCCTATGCATGAATGAAATTCTTAAACGATAAGAACAAAGGTTATGAATCCAAGCCAGTACAGGTTTTAGCTTTCGTAGATATCAATACTATTATCAAAAGTATTAGAACTCATAAAATAATGGTAACATGCACTGCTCTTCTGAGCCATCAAGGTGACAGTGTGATGCCAATATCCTACCAAACTGCAATAGAGAATCCCTCTACTGTGTGGAGACAGTGTGATGCTAATATCCTACCAAACTGCAATAGAGAATCCCTCTACTGTGTGGAGACAGTGTGATGCTAATATCCTACCAAACTGCAATAGAGAATCCCTTTACCGTGTGGAGACAGTGCGATGC
>NC_034594.1:43439181-43455562 GCF_900095145.1 Mus pahari
AATATCCTACCAAACTGCAATAGAGAATCCCTTTACCATGTGGAGAGGTAAAGGATATTCTGCTTGGCCTGAGGCTATGATTTACAGTTGGGCATGGGGAAAATTTAATTTTGCAATTTAAAGTGTTTTTTTTTTTAAATAGAAACATCCAGTCCATGATATCTCTATTATTAAAACCCAAATACCCTACCTCCTTTTTCTCCCTTTCTTGAGACCAGATATCACTATACCCAGTCTGGCTGTGAATGGGCAGCCTATGCCTCAGCTTTCTTAGTGTAGAGCAACTGTGGTATCACCATGACTAATTTACCCCACCCCTTTTATCAACGCTGTATCAGTAACTATCTCATACTTATTAAATGGCATTTATAATGGAGTGGGGTTCTCTCCTCAAGAAAGGTGGTCCTGAAACTGGACAGACACATTCTTTGTTATTCTACACAACACCATCATCAAGTCACAGTGTACATGTTTGAAATTTACATTAACAGTAGGACATTATCTGAGATAAAATATCACATAAATGAATTCTGAAAACATAGTTTGAAGAACCCTATTTATGAGCTTTCAGGATCTGTATCCTCTTGTACAGTTTACTCTTAGGTTCTATGGTAACCACCCATCCTTGTGTCTTCTCCCCTACATAGAGCCCTTTTCCACAGAGAGCTCTGAAGTTACTCATTTTCATGTCTAGGGCCTACTGCAGGGCCTGCCATACCATATTCATTCATTCAATAATTATTTATCAAAGGCTTACAGTTTCAAAGGACTGTACTCTGAATCCTTCTGAATCCATTTACTTAAAAGCAGCTAGCATGCACATCAAAAAAATATTCCTTTCCATTTGATTTTTTAAAACAACTTTATTAAGAAAATCTTGCTGACTTTATTCTAGTTATATTTCTGTAAGCAATTAAATGTCACATCTGTAGTTCTTTACAAAATGTAGCATAATTTAGACTTTTCACTAACTCAGTCCTTTCCACAACACAACCCAAACTAGTGAATCCTCTTTGTGCTTTGAGACTCCACCTCTGAATTGGGCATTCTGATCCCAGAAAGCTCTTGAGATGGAAGCAAATTCAAATAAACTATGGTTTAAAATTAATGCTAGTGCTGCTTCTTCATAGAGAGAAGGCAGATGTTGGAAGTCTGTTTCTACTGCACATTATTTACTTTTTGAAAATTAGGAAAGGAGGAACATACAGATAAAACCTTGGTGGTGATACCAAGGTGTACTGAACCCCATGGTGATGCTCATGGGGCAGTGGCCAGGAAAGTGAAAGATAACTAGATCAAAGTCCAGAGAAGAAATCACAGAAACTGTGGTTGAAGGCAACATAAAGGCAGCTTTGAGCGTGCCTCTGAACTACCTATCATAGGACATTGCAATATTCTTCATCTGAATATCAGATGCAATCCTCCTTGTACTTTCTGAGAAATGACCAGAAATAACTCTTCAACCCAGTCTTATATGCATTCTCTCTTGTTTTCGACAGTCACAGATTTATTTATTTATTTTTATAGTAAGGCATATAGGACATTTTATTAAGTAATGACTTTTTATTGGATATTTTATTTGTTTACATTTCAAATGTTATCCCCTTTCCCAGTTTCCCCTCCTCAAACCCTCTGTCCCATCTCCCCTCCCCTTGCTTCTATGAGGATGCTCCCCCCACCCACCTACCCACTCCTCCCTCACCACCTTGTCATTCCCCTACACTGGAGCATCAAGCCTTCACAGGACCAAGGGCCTCTCCTCCCATTGATGCCAGATAAGGCCATCCTCTGCTACATATGCAGCTAGAGCCATGGGTCCCTCCATGTGTACTCTTTGGTTGGTGGTTTAGTCCCCCCTAGGAACTCTGGGGGGTCTGATTGGTTGATATTGTTGTTATTCCTATGGAGTTGCAAACCCCTTCAGCTCCTTCAGTCCTTCTCCTAACTCCTCCATTGGGGTCCTCGTGCTCAGTCCAATGGATGGCTGTGGACATTCACATCTGTATTTGTCAGGCTCTGGCAGAGTCTCTCAGGAGACAGATGTTATCAGGCGCCTGTCAGCAAGCACTTCTTGGCATCAGCAATAGTTTCTGGGTTTGGTGTCTGTATATGGGATGGATCCCTAGGTGAGACAGTCTCTGGATGGCCTTTCCTTCAGTTTCTGCTCCACACTTTGTCCCTGTATTTCCTAAAGACAGGAACAATTCTGGGTTAAAATTCTGGAGATGGGGTGGCCTCACCTCTCAACCAGGGGGCCATGCCTAACCTCTGGATATGGTCTCAACAGGTTCTTCCTCCCCTTTGTTGAGTATTTCAGCTAATGTCATCCATGTTGGGTCCTAGAAAAGCCTATACTCAACAAAACCGGAAAGACTAGATGAAATGAACAATTTTCTAGACAGATACCAGGTACCAAAGTTAAATCAGGGTCAGATAAACCATCTAAACAATCCCATAACCCCTAAAGAAATAGAAGCAGTCATTAAAAGTTTCCCAAACAAAAAAAGTCCAGGACCAGATGGGTTTAGTGCAGAATTCTATCAGATCTTCAAAGAAGACCTAATATAAATACTCTTCAAACTATTCCACAAAATAGAAACAGAAGGAACACTACCTAATTTGTTCTATGAAGCCACAGTTATGCTTATACCTAAACCACACAAAGACCCAACAAAGAAAGAGAACTTCAGATCAATTTCCCTTATGATGAGTATACATTCTCTTAACAAAACAACAGACATGGGAGCTAAAGAGATGGCTGAGCTCTGAAGAGCGTTTGTTGATCTTACAAAGGACCAGGTTCAGTTGCCAGCACCACATGGTGGAACACAATTCTTGGCAACTACAGTTCCAGGAATCCCACAGTTCCAAAAGACCCAGGGATCTTATACCCGTTACAAGTATACACATTTTGCACATACACACTTGCAGGCAAAATATTCATACACATTAAAAATAAAATAAATCTTTAAAATGAACATTAATCCCACCACTTCAGAGGCAGAGGCAAGCTGATTGCCCTGATTTCCAGTCCTGCCAGATCTACATACTGAGTTCCAGGCCAACCTAGGCTATTATCTGAGTTTCAGGCTAGTCAACAACAACAACAACAACAACAACAACAACAACAACAACAAATCAGACATGTTCATAGATGGTCAGCTTTCCATACAACAAGCTAGAATTCATTCAAGCATTCCAAAACTTCATCCGCATCTGTGCTTCTTAAACCTTTCTGATGATACGTTCTAAATCATTTACTCTGTTGAAGAAAAAAAAAAAAAAAAACGAAATTTCTATAATAGACAGATAGACAGGACAATAACAAGCTAAGAGACAGAGAAAAAATCCTTTCTGCTGTAATTAGTTTTTGTTCTTCACACAAGATTGTATTACCCTTCTCTTGGCAGGCAGAGACTGCCCTTGTTCATAAATGTTATCCGACCTGCAGACAAATCCAGCTCTGGTAAGTAATTTGCTCCTTTCTGCTTTTTCCAACCTGCTCATTATTTTCATTTTCTATATTTTTTGCAATAAGCATTACAGAATTGCAAGTCTCATTACAAATTCAACATCTCTGTAAATGATACATCACTCACTCAATTCTTTGCCCACCCTGCATCAAAAGTACTATCTCCCTCTGACTTTCAGGCCATAAAATCTCTATTCAATAAAGAGTCGTTAATTTTTGATCAGCCAAGTGGGGGTTGTAATATTTTTACAACACTGGCAATATTACAGAAACAGAAAAAGCAATATTTTATTTGTCGATGTGGATGGGAGGGGAAAGCAGCAGACTGGAGATCTGCAGAATTGGTGGCTATGTGACCTTGGCATGCCCATTTTATCTTTCCGAGTTTGGGGCATCATTCATTAAATATTATCCAAATTCCCAGGTTATCTTGAAGGCCAAAAAAAGATCATAATATAAATATTTGTAAATTGTAAAGAGATAGTAGATGTGGGGTATTATTCTTTAAGATGGTTTATATTTTAGAAGACCCACTTTACAGCTGGGCACGGTGGCACATGCCTTTAATCCTAGCACTCGGGAGGCAGAGGCAGCTGGATTTCTGAGTTCCAGGCCAGCCTGGTCTACAAAGTGAGTTCCAGGACAGCCAGGGCTACACAGAGAAACCCTGTCTTGAAAAACCAAAAAACCAAAAAAAAAAAAAAAAAAAAAAGACCCACCTTACACTGTAAGCATGTATATAAGAAGCATGCAAGAGCCTATACTATGGCCCCAAAGTATATCTTCCTTCTAGATCTTTGTGTTTTGTGGGAAAGGTTTTTATTGTTGTTTTGTTTTTGCTGAATTATTGATTTTTGTAGTTTTTTCTCAATAAGAATAAGTGAAAAGTTTCATAGGTGGAAATTAATCTCCATATACACTCTCATTCCATCGCCTCTTGCGCTAACGGAGACAGCCTACAGAACCTTAAACCTGTTTTTAAAGACCTCAGTGATATATGGACATTCATTTCCAAGTGTTCCCACTGGAGTCATTCTAATCTGGGGAACTCTGGGGACTGTTTGAACGTGGTGTATATGAAGTCGTTTCTCAGGCACTTCTTCTCAATGTCATGTAGCCAACAGGCTGAATCAACCACATACAGTAATGAAAACATCCTGTATTTATAGCAGTATTTCTCCAAGGAACATCCTTCAGCAGGAATGCCTGAAAGAGGTCTAAGAATTGAAGGACATATTTCAGACATGTCTAACCTGTCTCCGAACCCCTATAAAAATGGTCAGGATACCAAATTGTGCCTTTCCCTGCCTCATGCTATAAAATGAAATGGGAGAGTTGTTTGGCTTTATGACTCTCCGTGTCATTGTGTCTTTTTGCTATTACATGGGTGTAAAAAATAAATAAAAATAAGCTATATTAAGCACTATGCTATGTCACCCTCTCACCAAGCAGCAACATAACATTGGCTGTGAATTTTGCTTCACATTAGGGGAACTTTGGAAATATTGGTCTATAAACAAAATTCTACAAGGAAATAAGTTTAGGTCTCCCCATATTCCCCTACCCCAGACAAACCTCATGACATCAAGAAATACTAGAAAATTCCTTTATGAAGAAAACATGTACAGTAAACTAAAGCTTATGTTTTATTTTCCTTAAGATCTTTGAAGAGGAGTCTATCCAGGTGTACTCAGGACACTAGAGATGTAGAAATAAAGAGCATAGCGAATACTTAAGTATTTATGCTGGGAGACAAAGCATCTGCTCCCTGAAGCTTTTCATCCTAGTCCATACTCAAAGTGACCTAAAAGCAAAAAGTTTCCCAGGACTTCTGGGATGCAGAATTATTAATTATTTCCTTAGTCATTGAAGAGGAAAAATAGAGGAACTGTCCCCAGAGGGAAGTGTTCGGACATCAATGGCCATTTTACGGGCCCATATTTCAGGAAGTTGGCTACAGCATCACACCCCACCTGGAGGTTAACAAGAGACAGCTCCAATCCACTGGCCAAGGATTTGTGTGGACCCAAATGATGGGATTTTCAGCCATCATTTTTGCTGTTGTAGCAGGCTTAGAAATTCATAACTCTGAATTGTTTATTTACACATTACATTAGGCTGTGGGTGGTGCACACTTTTTCATCCCAGCAGAAGCAAATGGATCTCTTTGAGTTCAAGGCCAGTCTGGTCTACATGGAGAGTTACAAGCCAGACAGAGCTACATAGTGAAAGGTTCCAACTTAAAAAAAAAAATAAAAATAAAAATAAAAGCTTTTAGGTGGGAAAGCAAGTTGAGAAAAGAAATGTCCTGAGGTCATTATCTGACACCATGAAGTAGGCACTGTGACTTGAGAACCTACTGTGTGACATACTAGAAAGCCAAATGACAAGTACTATCTTATTACATTGCAGCAGAAAATGATTCATATCTATACTCTCTTATCCCTTCCTATCCTCACCCGGAGATGACTTCATCTCAGTTACTCAAAGTGATGTTACAAGAAGCAGCAAAAAGGACAAAAGTTTGTCCTATAGATGCTCAACTCAGAAGAATCTAGACTATTCATGCTTAAGTCATGGAGGAGTGAAGATTCAGCATCTTCATCTTTCCCAATGTCCCACCATTATCACCTGATAAAATGAAGATGGGGCAAGGGGTTCTTCAACCTTGGACAAAACTTGTAATAACAAATGGAGCTAGGACATAGAAGGGTGGATCATAAAGGCAGGAAAAGGGTATGTGAAATAAAATGTTGCTTGGATACTCATCAAAAGCTGGCATAAGAGACATAAAGAGAACTTGATAGAGAAATTTTGCACATCACTCTAGACTTTGTGGATGCCAGTGGCCAGCTTCAGCTGAGTACTGCTACACTCACACAGTTTCTCAAAGCATCTTAGAGGTTTCTAGGTTATGTGGTCTTTGTTGCAAATTACAAAATCCAAAAGAAGCTGAAGAAGCTGGGAAAGGGAAGTAACTCACAGACAAGTACATAAAGTTCCCTAACAAGAGAGCAAAGCCAAGACTCCAGCCTTGGACTACCTGACTCCAGTGCCTGTGTTGTGGTCCTCACCACACACAAGCCTCACCAGTTCAAATCTGCTGTCCTTTCTCCATAATCTGCACTGATCACTTTATGTGGTTTTGTGTATAATAACATGGTCAACATCAGTAGTCCCTCTCTGCTTTATATTCTGAGACAATGGAGCTTGCTGATTCTTCTAGTCTGGCTGGCCAGCAAGCCTCAAAGACTGTGTCTCCCTCCCACACTGGGATTCCAGCTGTACACCCATGTACCTGGCCTTTCTTACCTTAAGTCCTGACGATCCAAAAAGGCCCTCCAGCTTGCACAGCAAACAGTTTACTGACCGAGCCAACTCCCCTGCCCTTTCTATATATTTTCATACATATACTTTATAAAAAGTCAATAGAATCCATTGCATTTAGGCAGTTCTTTGGGCTGATAGTGCGCATATTCAGCCACCTCTGGGCTCATAGTATCTGAATAACTATTCGCTCCGCATCTATTCAATGTTCCTGAGTTCCTATGCCAAGCCAAGCATTGTGCTGCATGCCTCAGAAAGTTACAGCCCACTGGAAGAGATCCCATTAAAATGAAAATAAGCGCTTGGTTTCTCGTGGTACAGTAAAGCATAACCAAGAGATTAGAGCTTGCTTATTGAGCTGCAATCCAAAACCACATTATTGAGCTATAATTTCCTATTTGATTGACATGAAAGGACTGAGCAACTGGCCCAAGGTCAAGTCTCCAGTCAGTAGCAGTTCATTTCACTTATTTTATTGTCTCTGACATACCATGTTCTCACGATCTGCTCTCTCTTAATAGTCTTATGTAATGTTCAAAACATATTTTATGTTTTACAGACATTTTAAAAAATTTAAGGCCAAAGAAGCAAATGTGTCAGCATTCATGTTGGGCTAGAACACATTTTGGCTGCCAACTCTCAGGACAGCAAAGCTCCTCCAAGGTCTGGCTTCCCCCCAAGCCTGTTTCCAGGCTATGGAAGCCGTTAATTCTGCCCTAAATGCATACTGTCTCCTCATCTCCTCTGTAGCCTTCTAGCTGGGCTGAGACTTAATTGGTTTGGGTTGGATAATTCATAGTGCCTCATTAGGGCATCAAAACACATACGAGGCTCTCTAGTAATTTTCTCCCCTGAAAGAACAATGATTGGCTCCTTCACTGGGAAAAGAATTAGCTAAAGGACTCTTGGGTTTGCACAAAAAAAAAAAAAAAAAATTAAATCCACAACTAATTTCAAAGTGTACTGTGCAATCAGATTTCTTTGAGGCTATCTGTCGATCAGGTATCTTTGCTCTCGAAAAGAATAAAAATAAAAATAGAAATATTAAAAAATCTTCTCAAACCACACAAGGGTAGCTACCAGTTACCTTGCAGAACCTATAGAAACACTGGCTGTTCTAAAGTTTTCACTTGCTAGCTTCCCACTGTTTTCTCTTGCCTAGAGATACTCTTTATTAACACACTAAAAGGGAAACCCTGAAAGATGGCTTCTCTGCACATCTGACTGGCTACTCCACCTCCCACTCTCCCACTATAACAGGTTAGGGCAGTGTCCCCTCCCCCACCCATTCCTCCTTAAGCAAGAAAGCATGCTAACTGTGAATGCTTATGGTTCTTGGCTCTGCTGCTTCTCTGGCTATGAGAGCCCACTTCCTCTGGGGTAAATGGAAGTTCTGCAGCAGGCAGAGGGATTGGACAACCAAATAGCCCAGCTTCAGCCAGGTGTGGTAATGCATACCTATAATTGCAGCACTCAGGACAATGAAGCAAGAGGATCTTTAAGGTCAGCCTGGACCACATGAGTCTGTACTACGTGAGTCTTAGGTCAGCCTCAGAAATGTACAAAGACTCTGTCTCACAAAAGAAAAAAAAATTTCTTTCTCACCTCTGAGTTGGAATAAGCCTGAGCTATGTGTGGGTTTTGTTTTGAACAAATCTTTAAAAAGATTTATTATTTTATTTTATGGGTATGGGTATTTTGCCTGCATGTGAAGGGAAACAAAATTTAAGATGAAATTTAAGACCTGTGATTCATATAATTTATGTCAAATAGTCCAAAGAGTTGTTTGTAAGCATAGAAGCCTGAGGCTGAGAATCTAGTGGAACATGCCCGGGCATGTCAGAGTAGGCCCGCCGTTAAAACATTCCTGGGGCTGCCTGGCCATAAAGATATAAAGGGAATGTAGGAACCTGTCTGGGCTATCTTGGCTGAGTCATCAAGCCACCTGGCCCAGCACCTCCATCTGCCCGTTGCCCTCCTAAAATAGTTTGAAGTTACACATTAACCAGATGTTCCATTGACCTAGATAAGCTTCCAGCCCTTGGGATTCCTGACACCCTGACTTGCACGTACTATTCTGCTGACGTGTAATCATTCTGCTGATGTTTAAATGAGCCAATCATGTGAAACCGCACCAATTCCTCCTAGCCCTCGACCCTCTCCATATAAAAACCCCTAGCTTTCAAGCCTCGTGGTTGATTCCTCTGTCTCCTGCATGAGATACGTATCGGCCCGGAGCTCCATCATTAAACTGCCTCATGTGTTTGCATCAAGATGGTTCCTTGAGTTTCCTTGGGTGTACTCTTTCCCGAGACTCGAGTGGGGAGCCCTGAAAGGGGGTCCTACACATGCACATTTATGTGTACCATGTATATGCCTGGTGCCATACATGATCCCCTAGAACTGGAGTTACAGATAATGTGAGCTGCCATATGGGTGCTAAAAATTGAACCCAGGGCCTCTAGCGGTACAGTCAGTGCTCTTAAACACTGAGGCACCTCTCCAGCCTCTGACTTGTGTTTTACCCTCTCTCCCAGAGTTTCTAGGAAGAATGAATGAGAACATCTGGGTAATGAAATCTTTGTTAGCCTCCTCTTCTTCCTTATCCCATTTTCCAATTCCTTTATGAGGATTTCTTGTCGCCTCCAAAATACGATGCTTCCATTTTACTCTCCCCCTCCCCCACCCCTTATCCCAGAGGAGCCTAAAGAAAAACATAGTTCAGTCAACCTTTAATCTTCACTGTAGCTTGGTCTTAGCCCTCAAGGTCATTCAACTTCCCATCATTACCTCGATCCAGAAATGTCTATAGTTAGGTCTGGGGGCCAATGACATGGGCTTACCAATAGTCTTATCTCATCAAGCTTCAAAGACCTTCATCAGATGGCACCTATTATAAGAGAAGAAAGAAGGGAGACCTACCAACTTGGCCCAAGGACTTCAAACTCGTATTCAAAGGAGAAAAGGAAATGTTTAGGGGAAATGCTCAGTGATGATTCAGTTTGTTTTCCACATGATCTTACGCAAGACATCCTCATGCCACTTGGAGGGTCTCTTGAAGGTTCTCTAGTGTAGAACAGCGGGGGTGAGGGACAGGAGAACAATGAGACAGAAACAGTAAATCAATCAGGATAAATTCAGCAAGTGCTTCTTACAGACACCAAGAAGAGCAAGACAAAGATTTGCTGTATTTTTGCTCTTTATTTTCAGACCTGTCTGTCATGAGGAAACAAGCTCATTCCCACCAGTATCTCAGACAGATGCAGGCCTTCCTTGGTTCAGTCAAGAAGTCTCTAGGCGCGGTGCTACTGTGAGTCTTGGGGCGGGGGTTGGGGTGCTGATTTATCACTTTCTTTCAAATGTGATATGACCCTTAGCATCAGCATGAATGAAACTGTGAATGGGACCTCCTTGGAGGATTATGGATTCTGAATCCTCCAGGACTGTCCCATAATGCCCGTCAGTCGGTTTTGCCTTTGGGCATCTAATTTAACTGACAAATCTGGGGAATCACACAGAGGCAGCCACCTCCCCAGTGACTTCACAGATGGGAGTCCTGCAGTGAGTAAGTTATTCCAGCAAGTTTGATGCTACCTTATGTTGAACATTCTCCTGACAGGTCTGCTCATTTCTTAATGGCATAAAAGAACTCACTGTTATTAGGCATGAGTTTCCCTGACTTGATAAATACCACAGCCTCCTTTTTGGCTGTTTTAATGGATGTCCTAAAGGCATCTGAATATTGCATTTTACGTTTGATAGAAGCATATCAACAGCAATGTTTTTGTAATTAGTTTTGGAAGCCCCAGCCTTCAACATACAAGGTTAAGTATTCCAACCAGCAAAATATACCCACTACAAGGACAATCATCTTTTGAGAGTCAACTGAGTCTGGGTGGGAACTTGTGCGGCCTAGTGTATGTGAGTATACTTTGAAAAATCAACTTAGCTGCATATATAAGCAGAAGTCAAATCATATCTTGGCATGATGCCTAGCAGACATTACATATTTGTTAGCTTTAGTCACAAGAACAATTAGTTCAAGTTTTCATACAGATCAGTTTTTAAAGTCCTCAGGACAGCAAATTCTTCCTGGGATACTGCTAGCTACAAAAATCAGTAAACAAAGGAATTATATACTTTATACCTTCATCTTTTATTAATATTTTGTCAGTCAATTTGACCATAGTCAGGGACCTGGCACTACACCAATCACCATGTGCATGGTGCCAAGAGAGCACAAATTAGTGAAAAAGACATGACCCGTGGGTTCAGAAAATTTGAAGTCTACAAGGAAAGTTAGACTATATTAAATAATGCCCCAAACTGAAGAGAAAATACAGGCTTGCGCATAAAGATAAGATTACACATGTGAAGCGCTTGGCTCTGTAGCAAGGAGGCCTGCGGTGGACATTAACTAAGGAGCAACCATCACAGCATTTTTACTAGAGAATTTACATTCATAAACACACAAATACTGGGAGGGAAGAAACTCAGGTTCGGGGGAGCTGAGTTCTGCATTCAGTCATGAAGGTTTTCAGAGCGAGGTTGAAGCAGAGAAGCACAGGGACCATCGCCATCAGAGAGAGGTCCTGAAGCCACAACACAGTGGCAGAAGTAGGTCAATTTCACGCAAGAGAAGCAGGCCTGGCCAGCTTAAACAAAGACTCCATCAAAGAGAGATTAAAGGAAGAGGCTGTTGAGATGGGGAGGCAGACATTCACTTTAGTCGCCCGCCCCCCAGAGAAGTTTAGATTTGGTAACCTACTGTTAGCTCTTTAAGAGGTGCAACTGCATAACTGGCAGGAACCATGGAACAACAAACATTCGGGCTCTTTTTTAATTATTAATAATTTTAAGACAGTGATGTCTTAAAACATAGGGTCAATTCTGAAGACAGGGCCCTGTGGAAATGCATAAGCCAGATGCTCGTGGGACCCGCCCTGCTCTCTCGGAGTGTGCTGGAGAAAGCGCTTCCTGCCGGCTATGTCTGGCACCAGCTCATGAGATGTACTGAAAAGGCCAAATATTTGGAGAAAAAGATCCACACAGTAACTCTTTATGATAATTTGCCAAGAGATAGTTCTAAGAAAATCTGAGAAGCAAGCCACACCTGAGATGTAAAACATCTGGGAGAAAGCATTTTGGAAGATGTCAGGCAAGCAGAGAGGTTTTAAGATGGGAAAAGGGAGGAAGAATTCTCTGAAATGACCATCTCATTTCATTAGCTGATGGTGTTACTCCCTCCGCAATATGTGCTGACTGGGATCCCAGTGCAGAGTACGCCAGGACCAGATGGGGGCTCCAGAAGGACAAAGGTTTTTGTCAGTCTTGTGCATTTCTATATACCCAGGTCCCAAACAGTGTCTGGCATATAGTAGTCACTAAATAAATAATGAACGTGTGCATGCATGAATGAATAAATAACCTTGCATCAGTAGGTTCCCAAGATCCTCTGTGATTCTCTTCCCAAAACAACTGAGTTCTTTAAAAAAAAAAATAAAAAGGTATATAAACCAACATGAAGGGTAATTTTTTCAATTAAAATTTGGTTGAATCCTTGCAAAGACTTAACTGAGTTACTGGGAGAAATGATATCAACTAGATGTGGACAAGATAATGTAAAGAATTAGGCAGAGTAAATAAAATCCCTCACTCAAATTGCTTTGCAAGTGTCTTTAAGTTCTCATCGCATTTTCAACAGACTAAAAATGAACACTGTGGACTGTAATTGATGTGTTTCATGTAGGATCGGTGACACAGACTTCACAAGGCAGACCCATGCATAAAGAGAAGGCCTTAAATCTACATCAGGAGATAGATGAAGGACTATCATTCATGTGACAGAATCCATTCATCATTTTCATATAACTTCTTCTTTGACTGAATATTTTAATGAAGTGACCAACCACTAGCTCTAACTAAGAATGAACTAGAGTAAAATTCAGTAAATTAATGGATGCATGAACCAAAGTGAAGGAAATCTAAAATGTCAGCAAGATAGGCCATTGATTTCACTACAGGCTATAATTAGAGGTAGCAGATATATACATTATATAGTTTTGTTTCATATTAAATCACATTTAATCTTTTCAAGTTTCAACCATTCCAATTATTTATATTCCTTATCCTAAGAAGGCCTTTCCTCATATTGCCTAGGAAGTAAGTTACTCAGTGTGTGTGTGTGTGTGTGTGTGTGTGTGTGTGTGTGTACACCTTGACACACATCTGGAGGTCAACTTGGGAGAGTCAGAGTCAGTTTGGTCCTACCACTGTGTGGCTTCCGGGGACAGAGCTCAGGTCTTTGGTGGCAGCCAACACCCTTACTTGCTGAGACATGTCATCTACCTAAGAACTAAAGTTTAATCAGGATGCTGGTTGTGATGAGAGAGTAAAAATTTCTTTGTGAGGATGTTTTATGTAAGCCTTAGAAAACTCCCTCCAAATATCCCCCAACTGAAGAGATCTGAGTATCTAACTACCCAGATCCTAGAGCCCCCGACAGCAGTGTCCTTTCACACCCAAACCTTTCCCATCTCTGGGGCAGAGACAGCAATGAGAAATGAGATTGATGAGCTCTTTGTGATGGGCCAACTGGCCCTCAAAGATGTCCAAGCCTTTATCCCGGGAACCTGTGAGGATGTCACCTTGCATGTCAGAATGCACATTGCAGATGCAATTAAGGTGATGGAATTAGATTATCCAGGTGGACCTAATCTAATCACATGAACTCTTAGAAGCAATGAATTGTATTTTCTGTCGACTACCCCTGACAACGGGATTTAGGCCACGGATGCCAAAATACGTTATCTTGGCATTTGAAGAAAACAACAGAAGGAAACAGACTCTTCCTTGGGTTTTTGTTTTGTTTTGTTTTGGGGGGTTTGTTTTGGTTTGTTTTGGTTTGGTTTGGTTTTTGGTTTTTTTGATACAGGGTTTCTCTGTGTAGTGCTGGCTGTCCTGGAACTCACTCTGTAGACCAGGCTGGCCTCGAACTAAGAAATCCGCCTGCCTCCCGAGTGCTGGGATTAAAGGCATGCACCACCACGCCCCAGCTCAGACTCTTCCTAAAGCAGATCATAAAAGCTAGGTATCCTTTCCCTGGACAGAGCATCCTATCCCTGAGGAATGAAGTCTTTTTATCTTAGAAGACACAGGATGACAGAAACCAAGCAGACGTGGCTATCTAATGTGCCCACCTGGTTTCCAGTCATTCTTCCCCACCACTAGCCACTAATTCATCAAACAGCATAAAAACATACAAATGCCCTATTCTTTGGTTCTCCTTTCTGAAGACTCCTATGTCACATAAGATTTATAAACATCAAATATATGGATTCTTTTTTCTTACATGAAGAGGAAAAAATTCTCTAAGCTGGACATGGTTGTACACATCTATAGTCCTAGGTGCTTGGAAGGATGAAATGAGGTGGTTTGATTTTGCTCAGGAGTTCCAGACCAGCCAAGTCAGCAAACTCAAAAAAGTACAAAGAAAAACTTTCTTCCTAAACTTTCCCAATATCTATAACCTTGCTCATATTTTATAGACTGTTCTGTACATTGATATATGACACACACACACATGCATTTTACTGTCCCAGGAATGTGAAAAGAACTCTCACAATGTATAAGAAAACTAGCACATGTAGGAGTCAGCACTGCATAAACTCTGCCCCTGGCAGCAGCCAGCGGTTGAGAACAGGTGAGCGCTAAGCATCAAGAGACTCAGAGAAAAGCCTCCTCTTTCCTTCCTCCAACATCACCCAGTGTGTAAGCATGGATGCTCACCGCCTCCCTTGTCACCATAACATAAGGAGCAGCTCCATGTCCTAGATCTCTGACACCTGGACAGTTCTTCCCTGATGAAAACCCTAATGCCGTTGATTTTCCTCCAAGTGTGTGCAAAGCATATTACACTGCTCTGATCAAAATTATGCAAAAAGCCAGATGCCCGCTTTCATTACGCCCTACAGACAACAGTTGGTGTTGGATGACCTAGCTTAGCGTTCCTGTCCTTTGAATTCTGTGTGGCTTAGAGAAAGATGCATGACAAAGGTGTACTTTTCATGTTTGAATCTTTTCTTAGGTTGAACGGGAACCTACAAAGATTTCATTTCGATGATCTACTTCAAGGCTGAAAGCCACACCCGTCTATTGTTTTGTCCCATCCACGTGTCAAAAGCAGGGACAGAGCCTGGCTCCACCGTTCCATGTCCCCAAATACCAAATCAAAGTTGTTGGCAGAGCTATGTTCTGGTTTTGGAGATACTGGGGAAGAATTTGTTCAGAGGTCATGGAGGCTGTTGGCAGAATTTTCCTCTTGTGCTCATAACATTGACATTCCTGGTTTTGCTCGTTCTCAATGGGGTAAAACCCATCATCACTCCTAAAGGGCTCTTGTCAGACCTTGCAGGCGGCTGACATCTCCAAGCAGATGCTTTAAATCCTTCTCACTATTGGGTTTCTCTGATTCCCTCTCTGCCTCCTGATCTCTCCCTGGCTCCAACCAAAGGAAGATCTCTGTATGTGCTTAAATTGATCTTGCCTGGATAATACAATCTGCCATCCAATGTTGCATTTCCAACATGCAAAGTCACAAGTGCACAGGTTCCAGAGGTCAGGACTTGAGCAGTTTGGGGACACCAGCCTGTCCCCATAGGCAGCTTATGAGCCTTGCTCCTTCCCTGTCACTGTCTCTGTTCCAATACAACTCATGCTAGCCATAGTTTTACAACCTAAACTTTCCCAAATACCTATAACTTTGAACTTGGGGACCCCAGTATCTTGGCCATTAGTGTAACCTATTCAGTCTTGGAGTATTTTATTAAGCTTTTCTATAGTTTACATAAAACTTCCTCCCAAATAAGGTTTTTTAACTCTTTGTTTACCAAACATGATTTGGATAAAAATTCACCTCTTGTATAGCCTAATATCAGAAAGGGATTGAAAATAATGGGCAATACAATCTAGAGGATGGTGGTATGGCTCTGAAGTTAAGAGCATTTACAGCTCTTACAGAACATACAGGTTCAGTTCCCAGCACCCACATCAGGCAGCTTTATAATCACCAATAACTCCAGTCTCAGGGGCTCCAACACTTTCTGGCTTCCACAGGCACCTGTACACATGTGGTGCACATAAAATCATACTGGCACATACATGCAACATAATATGAGGATAAATAAATATATAAAATAATATATATATATATTATAGATATTACATATATATGCACTTCTCAACCTGTGAACCACAACCCTTTCAAAAGCCAAACAGCCCTTTCACAGGGGTCACCTAAGATCATCAGAAAACACAGACATTTACATTACAAATCATAACAGTAACAAAATTACAGTTACAAAGTAGCAACAAAACTAGTTTTATGGTTGGGGGGGTCACCACAACATAAGGAACTATACTAAGGGTGGCAGCATTAGGAAGGTTGAGAACCACTACTCTACACTAAGTATAAGAATGTCTTAGCCCCACTGTCAACAAGACAAAAAGGCCACCAACAGATTGGGAAAGGATTTTTACCAATCCTAAATCTGATAGAGGACTAATATCCAATATATACAAAGA
>NC_034594.1:43456607-43474107 GCF_900095145.1 Mus pahari
AAAAAAAAAAAAAAAGGAAAAAAAAAGAGAATGTCTTAGCCCATGTTTGATGCTATGACAAAAATACCTGACATTAGGTCATTTTAAATACTATGATTACTATGATTTTATTATTAGTTTTCAGGGGGCTAGGAAGGCCAAGATCTGGTAGTTGTTGTCTACTGAGTATCTTCTTGCTATGTCTTCCAAGGCACAGACAGAAAGGCAAAAAGGGGGAAAGAAGATAAATAGTAGCAACAACTGCTTAAGAACATCCATTCATGAGGACAGAATCTTCTAATCACCTCCTAAAGGACACACTGCTCGATACTGCATGTGCTTCGGATGGGCAACCAACAGTCAAAATCATAGGAATTAACTAACAAATTAAATTTATGTTAACGTAGATATAAATTAAAGTTAGATAGGTAGGTAGCTATGTAGATACATACATACATACATACATACATACATACATACATACATACATACAATAAACGCATCCTTTCCTGGGCAATGTTTGATACTCTGAACATTCTGTTTTCTGACCATGGTGGCTGTTTAAGGTTAATTCAGTTATTCCATGTGTCTGCACCATATTCCCCCTCCCTGTAAAATCAAGGAAAAGTAGATATTGGAAAATCATTTTTATACGGTGGCTAATTCATATAACACAAGCATACGAGCTTTTCAAGACTGCCGGTCAGGACAGAAGCTTGAATTCCAGGATCTTGTGAGAGGATAGCAGTAATTAATAGGCACACACAAAGAGAAGGAAAATGAGCCAGGGAAGAATAAGCCATCCTGCAAGAGGTACCACTCGCATCCTGCCTCTCGGCATCTTGGCTTGCAACTGTTTATAAGATTCACTCAGCATCTCAAACAATTTCCAGAGACATTCTTTAATTATGGATGTTACAGGATACCTAAAAGCTCTAACATGGTGGGGCTGGAGAGATGGCCCAGCAGTGAAGCTTGCCTGATTCTCTACCAGAGGACCTGAGTTTGGCTGCCAGCACCCATGTCAGGCAGTTTATAATAATAACCACCTATAACCACCTATAATTCTAACACTGGGAGATATGGTACCCTCTTCTGGTCTCCCCAGGCATTGCACAAACCCATACACAGACACACACAAATATCATTAAGAATAAAACAGATTTTAGGAAAAAATTCAAACACTGTGAAATGAGAACCATACCTATAAACACATTACACATACACACACATACTATACATATGCACATATTAAATGGGATCTGTGTGGGCTTAGAGGACTGCATACTAATGCTGGCATATGTTCACTGGTTTATTGTTTGAGCCACCATAATTTTATAATATTTTCTGACACATACCACCCGTCCTTCTTCTTGCTGAAATAGCTCCCTGCCTGCGTCCACCGTTCCACTGCCTGACATCAGGAGTCTCAGAATTATCCTTTTATTTATACACTACTTCCTTCTTACTTTTTCTGTCCATCATTATTCCTGTGTCACTTTGGTCACTCTGCTAGGATGTGTATCTCCTCCACAAATCCTTAAATCATCAGTTTAGGAAAAGAACTTGAGATCAGTGAGGAACGAGGAAGCTACTCATCACATTCCAGTCTGGGCTAGACACCATGAACACATTATAGAACAGGTCAATTGCCCGGGACTTCCATGAAAGTTTGATTGCCATTGGAGACCCTTTCAACGTTCTCATAATCTC
The DNA here is from genome assembly GCF_900095145.1 of Mus pahari. Classification (NCBI taxonomy): domain Eukaryota; kingdom Metazoa; phylum Chordata; class Mammalia; order Rodentia; family Muridae; genus Mus; species Mus pahari. Next base: position 43,458,300 of record NC_034594.1, read on the forward strand.
GGCTCTCTGCCCTATGTTGATTATGTTTCTGACCCAAAACCAACAAGCTAAGAGGCTACATGTTGAGATGGAAAATTCACTGGACCAGATGCCAGAAATGGTGAGATTCTGGGCCAACTCTGGAGCAAACCAGCTGTGTGACCTTGAACAAGTCACAGCATCCCCCAGAACCATGTCCCCCCTCTTCTTCAGTGAACAGCTGATAAGATTATGTCTGCAATTTCTCCCAGGCCCCTATCATATCATCATCCTTCCACCATGGCTTACTTTCTTCTCGCAAGTGATATACTATGCACGGTGACGTAGCTGACAATTCTTATGAACCCACTGTCTTTATTATCCCTGCTTATTAATGTAAATTACTACTCAAGAGCTACGTAAATACCGAACATGAACACTATATGCAATTTCAAAAACAATTTGGTTAAATTATTTGAGGTATGATGCAGCAAATGGCGGTATTTTAACACTTCACTGTGCGAGTAAGCCTTGGCTCTAAAACGTAACAGATAAAACTTGGAAACGAGCTACGATTGGCCAGGATCCATCATCTTCATGAGGGTACAGGGATTTAAAAATATGCCATTTGTCTGAGAACTGACCACATGATCTGGAACAAGAGGGCAGGGGGTGGTAAATTGGTGGGAAAATTAAAGATCCATTTTCCTCAGCTGTTTGGCTTTCCACGCTGCTGAATTTTGAGGTTGGAGCATGTAACCAGAATATGAAACATCAGAAGGAAGGGAAAACTCATTTAATATTATGTTAGTTGTAGAATTATAACTAGGTGCAAAGCAAAGAAAGTAGTTATCTATTATTCATTCCTTCTGAATAGACGTTTCCTGTCTGTGAATACAGAGCATGATTGGAATTCACTTGCTGACACTCACAGATGCTCAGAGAGAACATTTCATTTCCATTTGATCTGACCTTGTGTATGATAATGGATCCTCTTTAAAGCAGGGACATTTGTCGTCCTCCTTAGACTGCACCCCTGAGAATCAGTCCCACAGGGTTTTAGTGCCTTACCAAAGGTCACGCCAAGGTCCCTTTCATCAATCCTAAGCAGATCTGATCACATCATTTGTCCAGTGTGCTATCTTTGTATCTATATGTGACTCCACATACTCTATGAAGGATTTTTCTCACTGTTACCTGAGCATCCTAAACTTAGCATGTGAGACTGACCAGTCAGGAATATGCATCCTTATTCATTCCAAGTGACTCCAGCTGCTGAGTGGAAATGCTGGGTTCTTGGCATGGTACGGGGGGGGGGAGAGAGAGAGAGAGAGAGAGAGAGAAAGCTGGGGGGGGGGGGGGGGATACAGATATGGATATGTTAGATCTAGGCGGGATGCGTGTGGGTGACCACTCCACAGCCGTTTGCTTCACTTCTGAGGCTGGTTCCTTTGCCCCAAACTAAAGGCTGAACAGAATCAACTTCAAAATTCAGACAAATTTGAAATAAACTCTATTCACCTTCTAAAAGTATTGAATCAGAAGATCCTGATATAATTGATATGTCACTTAGTCCCAGTCCTCTAAAAGTTGCTAAGTACATGGAAAGGGGACAAGAAGCATGCATTTCTCTGGATTAGAGTCACTGGCTCCAAGCTATAAACTACCTCACACAGACCTTCACCTAAATATCCCTTGCTGAACCCCCCTGCACTGCCTCAAAGTGAACTTAAGAAATTTTCTCCGATGAGCTTTTTATCCCACTCACAAGAAGGCACCATCTGATATAGAGTAGGAAAACAAAAATAAACAGACCTGTAATTCTGAGTAACAGCTCCAGGGACAATAACAAGGTTTTCCAATCTCCCAGGTCATAATTAACCATGTAAAGAATTAAAGAGAGGTTCTGGAGGGAGTGCTTAAACCTTTTTGTAAATTTTTAAAACAAGTAACGCTACTCTCCAGGTTTATTCAAATTTGGACAATTAGGAAAATTAAAAATAAAACAGAGACAGCTCTGAAGGAGGAGCCGCCACAAAGCAGTCATTGCTGGTACGGGGCTATCAAATTTACATTTGAAACGATTTTTAAAAACTGATTTGCATTTAAAACCCAAGATCAGGCAATATCTAAAATAGATAACACAAGCCGCGGAGTAAAGCTTTTCATCAATAAAGGCGAAGCAAAGGTGATTCCAAGAAAGAAAACTAAGCGGCCGGATTGCCTTAATCACCTGGAGCCACTTCCACTGCTTTCTCGGGAACTGTTACTTTTTCCTTTTTTCTTTCCTGTTTTTAGGTTGCCTTTAAAACATCTACTCTTCACACTGCAATAAAACATCCCCATGAAGACCATCAAGACGGTTCTCAGTGGCGCCCTCTTCTCCACCTCTGGACTCGTCTGAGGTCAAGCTCCTCAGGAGTGGCAGCCCCCATCCATTCTGAAACGTGAAACTGTGCTGCGTACTTGATATTTGCTCCAGGACTGAGGTTTTGTTTACTATGACATTTCACACACATGTTCTCCCAAAGCTGATTGCAAAATCTTTTCCAGTTAGAGGATGATTTTAATTTTGTTTTGGATTTTTTATTTGTTTTGGTTTATTTCCCAAACAGAAAAAGAGCATAATAACCTGATTTTTATTTTTGGTTTTCCAAACATTTATAGTAGGAAAGAAAAAAATTCTCCTCTCTCTATGCACCTTTAAGTTCCCCAGATGGGGCCCCTCATGGTAGGTTGATAGATTAACAAAGTGGGGGGAGGGGCGTGCACAGATTTATTTGCTAAGTATTATGTGACACCAAACTTCATTCAAAAAACTTTTTTTTTTTTAATGGCTAAACCTACATGGTTTTGTAGGTTTAATAAAGGTCATTGGAAAACATAATTGGCCCGTAGAGTATGAACTAAGAATAGCAAGTGCAAAAACTTTTATTAAAAACCCCATTCACTTAAGAATGTTTTCCCTCTGGGTAAAGGAAAGACGCCACCTACCTGGAGAGAAGAAAGTAAACGTAGAACTTGGACTTAAGACCCACTCTTGGGACATTTACTCCACAGTAAAGCTCAACAGAGTGTTGGTAGGTTGATCACTGAGCCCTTGTGGGTAGCAAAGCAGAACTGGTACCCAGAAAAAGAAGCCTCAACCCATTGCAGCTCAACAACAGGGAAGCTGGACTCCACATAACCTACAAGGACAGGAAGAACTCAGCAGGCAGGGGCTTGCACTCAACCTACCACAGTGCAGCCTAACACCCATGAAGTCTCACCAACGTGATTGCCTAAACATGAGCTGAGCAAGGGCAATAGTCATGCCAAAGTCTCCGAGTCCTGCACGGTCATGGAAGGAACATGGTTCCCACCCATGGAACAGAACCAGCAGCTGGGTGTGAGGCTTATTTGTGTAATTTTTTTTTTTTAACTTCATGTTCCTCGTTTGGAACATGTTATTAGAAAATGTCCTCTCTTGTCATTAACGAGGTTAATGACTCCATAATAATCAGAGACAGCACAAGTCCAGGAGGCTAAGGTGAGTCTATGTCCTTAGCAAAAATGGTCAATGCTTTGACCTTCAGGACAGTCCTCAAGGCTGTGGGGAAAAATTCTGAAACTCTGAGTTTAAGAATTTATCATTTCTCAACTATGCAAGATATAAGGATGCAATATGAATTATATGAGGGGCTTCAGGGACCTAAAAGAACAAAGGCAGTTATACTATGAGCCAGTTCGTCAGAAAGATACAAAGGCAGGCAGATACAAAGGCAGGAAGATTTGGCCAAATTCAAGGTCAGCCTGGGACAGAGCATTTAGGCCCAGGCATGGTGGGAGTGGTGATCTCAGAGCCAGATCCCACCCAGCTAGTTCATAGTCTGTGCTTATAAAGGCAGGCAAATCTCTGAATTCATCTGCAATGGTAAGAAAAATGTGCTTGCTGCCTTTTCCTAGGAGTCAAGGGCTAAGGTCAAAAAAATGCTGATTGGTGGGATAATCAAAGGGGAACCTGGGATGGATTGAGATGTAAATAAAAGCCTGGGCTTTGATCTGCAAGAGCTGAGCTGTCTGGTGATGGAAAGCTTCTAGAGAAGAGCACAGGTTCTCAGCTGGTACCCACGATTTGATTTCAAGTCCTTCTTTTTGCCACTCATGAACACCCCTTCCTCAGAACCCTTCAAGCTGAGGCTGGTCCTTGGCAAAAGTGGATAGGAAAAGAGCGAAAAGGCCTCAGCCCCCACCCAGCTAAGGAGTGCTCAGAGCTAAAGAAATAGTCTTTCCTAGGAAAAAGCACACCAAGTGGTAAGCTCTGAAAATATACATACAAGTAGCATTATACAATGAGCAGTTATATTTAGGAATACACATGTATATATGCATGTAACAATAATTTTTAAAAAGAAGCCATGAATTTAAAGGAGACATCCCTCGATTAAAAGACAAAACAAACCAAACAAAATGCTCTAGCGTCTGTTGGGATGTAATCATGGCCTAGACATTCAAAATGTGGAGGAGTCACGTTCATTGTTAGAGTGCTGTGTTGTTTTTTTACAATTTAAGTTAAGTAATTATCAGCTTTAAATAATCTGCTATAACTATAGGATGTAATTTGTAAGCCTCAGGGTAACCACAAAGCAAAAGCCCATAATTGATGTGCTAAAAGGAAAAGAAAAAAAAAGCAAAACAAGAAATCAAAACATACCCCTGGAGAAACTTGCTTTAGTACAAAGGAAAATGATAAAAGAAAAAGAAATTATTGTTGTCTTTATATGACCTCAAAAGCCAAGGCAACAGAGGCAAAAACAGACAAATGGGGTCACATCAAACTAAGACATTTCTACACAAGAGAAACAACTAGAAACAACCAACAGAATAAAGAGATGACCTATAGATAAGCAAAAATAGCTGCAAGCTACAAATCTGATAAAGGTTTAATTTCCCTAATTTATAAGGAATGTAAACAACTCAGCAGCTAGGGATGAATTAACACTATCAAAAAAAGAGACAAAATTCATGCATACATATTTTTCAAAAGAATATAAACAAATAGTCAATAATGTATAAAACATCACCAACCACCAGAGAAATGTAAATCAAAACCACATTAAAATGTTCCCTCCTATATGTTAGAATGTTTATTATCAAAAAGTCAGTTGATAACAAATGTAGACCAGAATGTGGAAAAGGGGAACCTTTACCCAGTATTAGAGAGAATACAAACTGGTACAAACATCTATTAAACACAAAAAATGGAAATTTGACAAAAATATTAAAATAAAGCTATCATATGCCAAATAATCCCACCTCTGTGTATATATCCAAAGGAAATTTAATTAGTGTGTTAAGAAGATATCTGAATTCTTGTATTCACTATAGTACTGCTTACAAAAAAAACAAGATATGCATTCATAATGAATTAAAGAAGGAAGGAAATGTGGTAGATACATATATTATTTACCATCATTCCATGGTTCTACATGTGTACATATATTTGTAGGCTAAATAGACATATGTACTATATGTGTATGCATATAACTTTATTTATATAGACACCATTTATGTGTATACTTCACATATCAATAGAGTTCACTATTCAGATATGAAAAGAACAAATTCTTGGCATTTATGGATACATATGAATGTTCTACTGAACATCATTTTAAGTGAAAAAAAAAAAAAAAAAAACAAGTACAGAAGGATGGTTATAACCTAATCTCACTCCTACGTGGAATCTATAAAACCTTATCTCATGGAATGAGAAAAGAATGGTGGTCACCAGATGTGTAGGTGGTTAGGAGGGAGGAGAGGGGAAGACTGGTTAAGGGATACATAATTACAGCTAGGCAGAAGGAATATCTTTTAAATACCTAGAAGACAGAACATAGGAAATCCACTGGAATCACAGTGGGGGGGGGAATAGAAGCTACTGATGTGTGTAACACTTCTTCTGAAGTCATGAAAATATCCTAACATTGAGGAGGGTCTATGAGAAAACAGGGAAAGGCAATTGTATAATATGTGAATATTAATTCAAGATAGCTATTTTAACAACAGCAATAAGAAGAAGCAAGTTATATCTATGTCACTCCATGCGTAAGAAAGCAATGAGATGTTGATGACACTAACCCCTTTTACTATACCAACTACAGATTAAACAAAGAAACTGAAAACTCAGACTTGTAACCAACAAGGTGATCTTGAGTTGTTTTACAAATTATGTCACAATGTGTCCATATACTTGTCTACTGGCCATGTCTCTACATCTTCATGTAGCCTTAGTCAGGGTTTCTGTTCCTGCACAAACATCAAGACCAAGAAGCAAACTGGGGAGAGAAAGGACTTATTCAGCTTACATTTCCACATTGCTGTTCACCACCAAAGGAAGTCAGAACTGGAACTCAAGCAGGTCAGGCGCTGATGCAGAGGCCATGGAGAGATGTTACTGGATCGATCCCCCTGGCTTGCTCAGCTTGCTTTCTTACAGAACCCAGGACTACCAGCCCAGGGATGGCACCACCCACAATGAACCCTCCCACCCTTGAGCACTAATTGAGAAAATGCCTTACAGCTGGATCTCATGGAGACATTTCCTCAAGGGAGGCTCCTTTCTCTGTGATAACTCCAGCTTGTGTCAAGTTGACACACAAAACCAGTCAGAGCAATTGGCCCCTTGTCAACTTGACGCACAAACAAGTCACTATTAAGCCACAACCCTTACTTTCTTATTCATCCTCAAGATCTAAATATCTTTAAAAGTCCCACAGTCTTTACATATTAAAATTTCAATCCCTTTAAAATATCCAATATCTTTTAAAATTCAAAGTCTTTTTACAATTCAAAGTCTCTTAACTGTGGGCTCCACTAAAATACTTTCTTCCTTCAAGAGGGAAAAATATCAGGGCACAGTCACAATCAAAAGCAAAATCATACTGTAACTGTCCAATGTCTGGGATCCACTCACAATTTTTTGGGGCTCCTCCAAGAGCTTGTGTCACTTCTCCAGCTCTGCACTTTGTAGTACACACCTTGTCTTCTGGGCTCCAGCTGTTTGTACTCCACTGCTGCTGCTGTTCTTGGTGGCCATCTCACCATACTGGCATCTCCAAAACACTGCTGTCTTTTGCTGCAACTAGGCTTCACCAATAGCCTCTCATAGGCTCTCTTCATGATACCAAGCCTCAGCTCCTTTGCATGACCCCCTCAGTCCTGGGCCATCAACTGCAACAGAGGCTGCACCTTCACCAATGGCCTTCCATGGTCTCTCACAGTACCAAGCCTCAGTTGTTCTTCATAACTCCTTCATGCCTTCAAAACCGGTTCCACCTGGGTGACTCTTACACAATACCAAGTCCAGCTGCAGCATGAGATACAACCTTGGCTACATCTGGAACACAGATTCTCTGTGTTCTCAGAGCACACACTCCAGAAGATTTCACTTCAGTGATGCTGGTCTCTTCTTAATCACTGCTAATTTCTTAGCTCCAGCTAACCAGCATCAATAGTCCCAGTAATGCAAAGGTTTCACTTTAGTAGTTCTGGTATCTTGTTAATTGCAGCTGATTCTTCAGCCAACAGCTAACCAAAACCACAGAATCTTCACAATCAAATCAGCAAAGGCCCTGATAAGAATCTTTAATCTTCCCTCTGAAATTTCACAAGCCAGGCCTCTATCATTTGCACTGTTCTCAACATTATCTTCCAAACTCCTACAGAACATCCCACAGAGGTCTTGACACCCAATGACTCCTCTAGCCCAAAGTTCCAAAGTCCTTCCTCAGTCCTTCCCAAAATATGGCCAGGTTGTCATAGGAATACCCTACTATGCTGGTACCAATTTGTCTTAGGGTTTCTATGCCTGCAAACATCATGACCAAGAAGCAAGCTGGGGAGGAAAGGACTTATTCAGCTTACATTTCCACATTGCTGCTCATCACCAAGGAAGTCAGAACTGGAACTCAAGCAGGTCAGGAAGCAGGAGCTGATGCAGAGGCTGTGGAAGGATGTTAACTATTGGCTTGCTTAGCTTGATTTCTTACAGAACTCAGGACTACCAGCCCAGGGATGGCACCACCCACAATGGGTCCACCCCTCCCACCCTTGAGCACTAATTGACAAAATGCCTTACAGCTGGATCTCATGGAGACATTTTCTTAAGGGAGGCTCCTTTCTCAGTGATAACTCCAGCTTGTGTCAAGTTGACACACAAAAACAGCCAGTACAGGTACCTACTGACTATTTACACAGAATGCTTCTAAATACATATGTTTAATAATCAAATGAATAGGCTGGATCAACAGCTCAACAGTTAAGAGCACTGGATGCTCTTCTAAAAGATGTAGGTTTAATTCCTACTACCCACATCATGGCTCACAATGGGTTTTGACTCCAGCACAAAGGAGTCCATGGTCTTCTTTGGGCTTCTGGGGACACTGTCTGCATGTGGTGGACAGACATACAGGCAGCAAAATACCCATATTCACAAATAATAAAATACAAATTTAAAAATAAAGAGAATCAAGTCAAGGGCTAGGGAGAATAAAGGCTACTGCAACCAATACTAACAACCGGAGTTCAAGTCTCCCATGATAGAATAGGGATCCAACTCTAGCAAGCTGTCCTCTAACATGTGTGGCTATGCACACCTAACAATAAGTAATCAGTAAATTATAATAAACTTTAAAACAAAAAATTAATAAAAAGTATCTGAATACTTCTATGTCCTAGGAGACCAAATATCTGGACAAGTTCAACCTTATTTTTTTTTCTTTTTTTAGTCAAATCAATCCTGTTTTGTCATGCATTTCTATCACATTTCAGAAATGTCCTCACATAGAAAGCAAAACTAAGAGCTTATGAAATTCAAGAAAAAAAATAAAATGGTAAGGGAACAGTACCGTGACCTTTCTAGACTTGTTTGTTGACCCTATGTGCTGAGATTCCCCAGAAACTCAAGCTGCCACAGATCTGTCCTGTGGGAAGGCATTCCTTAGTACTCTGCTTATCAGGTAAAAGTAACACCTACAAAAAGTTTCATAAAAGACAGACAATAAGACGCATGCAACAATGAGCTCTTAGGCCTTCCACACACAGAATCACACACCATCCCAGGAAGGAGTCACACACTTGGGAGTCCCAGATTTCAACCCTCCTAATACTTGAGGCTGTACTAATACATCTTCCTCCACAGGAGTGATCCTTAAGTGGTTCCTAGGGGTGAGACCAGTCTGGGATTGGATCCAAAAGAAAGATCAAGCTAAAACCACAATACATCTCCAAGGTTGCCACTAGACCTTGGGGTCAATGGCTTCTCCTTAGAATGTCTTCACTTCCCCAGTAGCAAAGGCTAAGCTTTTGATGCCTCTCCTACCAAGAACAAGGAGAAAAAATGAAAAGATGAGTTAGAAAACCGAAAGTCGGGCTGGAGAGATGGCTCGGAGGTTAAGAGCACTGTACTCTTCTTTCAGAGGTTCTGAGTTCAAATCCCAGCAACCACATGGTGGCTCACAACCATCTGTAATGGGATCCGATGTACTCTTCTGGTATATTTGAAGACAGCTACAATGTACTTATATAAAATAAATAAATAAATCTTTAAAAAAAAAAAGAAAGAAAAGAAAACTGAAAATCACTCAGAATCCATTTATCTATTAGATATTAGAATAAAAGTCCTAAATATCTATTACTGTGGCTCTTATGCTGGTAAAACTAGCTGTCACCCTGCAGGGATATATATATATATATATATATATATATATATATATATATATGTATTTATAATATATTTTTATACTTCTTTGTTTATATTATATTTAGGAAGGAACTGAAGTGGTTGGCAACACTTAAGCACTTAAGGATCACTCCTGTGCAGGAAGATGTGTTAGTACAACCTCAAGTTTTAGGAGGGTGGAAATCTGGGACTCCCAGTATGTGAGTCCTTCCTGGGCTGTTGTGTGATTCTGCGTGTGGATGGTTGTGTGTACAGAAGGGCTAAGAGCTAACCGTTGCATTGTTGGTGGAAGACCAACAGCGTCAGCCAACCTGAACCTCCAGGAGCTCCCCAAGACTGAACCACCACTAAAGAGCATACACTATTTGGGCTGATCCCAGGCTCTGTGGCACATGTGTAGCAGAGAGCTGCCTTGTCCTGCCTCAGTGGGAAAAGATGTGCCTAATCCTGTAGAGACTTGATGCCCTGGGGTGTGGGGGTAATTAATTAATTACCAAAAAAGGTACACCCGCAGCACAACCAGGAGAAGAGATGGAAGCTCCCTTAGGTATGAACTGCAATCTAGTCAGCACCCACCTGTAGAGGAGGTTCTAATAACTACAATAAGCTACTGTGTGAAACACACACAGAAGCCTGTACTGGAACAAGTATTCAAGGTAAAAAACGGGGCTGGACAAGAGCATATATGATCATTGAGAAAATACATAACAATAAATACTCTCTCCCTAACAGAATACAAAATACCTAGAAATAAGAATGACTGGCGTGGAGCCGGGCCTGGTGGCGCAGGCCTTTAATCCCAGCACTCGGGAGGCAGAGGCAGGCGGATTTCTGAGTTCGAGGCCAGCCTGATCTACCAAGTGAGTTCCAGGACAGCCAGAGCTATACAGAGAAACCCAGTCTCGAAAAACCAAAAAAAAGAATGACTGGGGTGGATGAAGCTTGCAGACATCACAATGAACCAAGGATGGAAAATAAGAAAGGCATGTGTGTCAGACAGGCGAGGTGGCTCAAGCCTTTAATCCCAGCACTCAGGGAATGGGCCAGGTGAATCTCTGAGTTCGAGGCCAGTCTGGTCTTGAGAGAAAGTTCCAAGACAGCCAGGGTTACATGGAGAGATCCTGCTAGCAAAATAAAACAAATTTTAAAAATGACGTCTGCTGTATGATTCCGTTCATACGATAAAGAATACATGCAGCTATCCTGTTCTATTAAAGTTATAACAGTGGCTCCTTTTACAAGTAGGCACATGGTAATGGTTTTGAAGGATGTATAGAGATCGATGGAAAAAAAAAAAAAAAACAACAACAAACCTCTAATTCTTGATCCAGCTGGCCGTATCTATGCAAATCCATCAACCTGTACTCTTGAGATGTGGGTCCATGATGCATAATATACTACAAAACAAAAATAGTTAATTAAACGAAGGGCTATCAGAGCTCAGCAGAGGAGTGTGGTGTTTCCTTCAACCCCCCCCCCACCACCACCACCACCTAAAAGGTCAGTCAGCAGGGAGTGTGATCACAGCAATTTACTTGATCAAAGTTTTAGGCAGCATTGAGCCTTCAGGAATGGAGACCCTGAGACCCTGGAAAACCTACTGTTAGGCTTCTGCTTGATGAATAGACAGGCATTTAAAAGCAGGGTTGGGCAAAAGGCATGAAACAATCCTAACAGACTGACAGGCCCGTTCACACTCTTTCCAGACTCTGTTTGGAGCGTTCCTTTGGAATGAGGGCATTTAAGGGAAAAACGAGAAGAGAGAGCATGGCGTTGCTAGGTTTTGTGGCTTGCTTTTATGGGTAGAAGGGCTCACGTGTCCATCTCGCCTTGAGGAAGATGAATTCTGGCTTGTGGGGAGAAAGGGGTAGAACGAGAGAGCCAGGCAGGAAGGCAGAAAAGCAGGGAGGCCTTGCTTCTGAGGCCTCCTGGTCTCCTTCAGTTCAGAGTACTCAGCACACCGAAGGGTCTCATTCATGTGCTGCCCTGACAGACCAAACATAGCCCTGTGGAACTGTAATGGCTGAAGGTCAGAGGGTTGCAAAGAGGACTGGAGAAGCCAGAGAGTGGGGGTTCCCTCAGAGAATTTTCCAGGAGGGGTGCATGTGAAAGAAAAGAATTATTCCTCCACAAATGAATAGAAATTATCACCATATTGTCACTAAGCTGCTTCCAAACTATCAAAATCAACAGGAACTGCTCCAGCAGGCTCAAGGATAGAAAAGCTTGGGGGGTAAGAGGGTGCTCCCCTCAGAACAATCACACGTATTGTCTACATCCCAAGAACCCTGGAAGCCCTTATACATAAGCGACTCTGAGACTGTTTCAGGCCAGCATATCCAGCATCTTTTCATGAGTGGTAAATGTCAGAACGCAAAGGACCATTCACATCATTCAGCCACACCTGCCTATTCCAGGAACACTCGGGAATCCACCACAGACACATCAACTTCATGTAAACAGAGGAACTGCAACTGTCTTTCTGCCTCGCTCTGAGCATTTCAACGGTATTGAAGTGGGAAGGTCCAGGCTCCACAGAAGCAAAGCCTGAGATGGGGGTTCAGAACACATAGTTTATTAGGGGATATTTCAGAGAATGGAGGGGTGGGGACTGTAAAAAGGTAAAGGAAGTAGGCTGATGGAGAAAAGAGGATCCAAGCTGGGCGTGGTGGCGCACGCCTTTAGTTCCAGCACTTGGGAGGCAGAGGCAGGTAGATCTCTGAGTTCGAGGCCAGCCTGGTCTACAAAGTGAGTTCTAGGACAGCCAGGACTACACAGAGAAACCCTGTCTCAAAAAACAAAAAAAAAGAAAAAAAAAAAGAAAGAAAAAAAAAAGAAAAGAGGATCCAGAGGAAACTCCACTTCCAAGCGCTCTAACACACCCAGGATCATAGGATCAGAGGAAGATCCACTCCCAGGCGTTCTAACACGCCCAGGACCATGGGATCCCGGGATCCCAGGATCCCAGGATCCCAGGATCTCAGTTGCTTGGTCACACCAGGAGCTCAGGGTCCCAGACACTCCTTGACTCCCAGGAGCTCTGACACACCCAGGAGCTTAGACATACCCAGGATCTCAGGATACCAGGATCCCAGAATCACAGGATCCCAGAGAAAGCTGGACTCTGAGGAGTTCTGACACAACCAGGATCACAGGAAGGACAGACTCCAACCACATACAACAAAGACACGTAGCACTAGAGATAATAAGATGGCAGGAGGCAAGTATAAGAACAAAAGCAACAGAAACCAAGGTTTCTGTTGGCATCATCAGAGCCCAATTCTCCCACCATAGCAAGTCTTAGATACACCATCACACTAGAAAAGCAAGATTCAGATCTAAAAATCACTTTGAATGATGGTGATAGAGGATTTTAAGACGTACATAAATAACTCCCTTAAAGAAATACAGGAAAACTCAGGTAAACAGCTAGAAGCCCTTAAAGAGGAAACACAAAAATCCGTTAAAGAATTGCAGGAAAACACAATCAAAGAGGTGAAGGAAATGAGCAAAATCATCCAGGATCTAAAAATGGAAATAAACACAATAAAGAAATCACAAGAGGAGACAACCCTGGAGTTAGAAAACCTAGGAAAGAGATCAGGAGTCATAGATGCAAGCATCACCAACAGAATACAAGATATAGAAGAGAGAATCTCAGGTGCAGAAGATACTGTAGAAAACATTGACACAACAGTCAAAGAAAATGCAAAATGCAAAAAGCTCCTAACCCAAAACATCCAGGAAATCTAGAACACAAGGAGGAGACCAAACTTAAGGTTAGTAGGTATAGAAGAGAGCAAAGATTCCCAACTTAAAGAGCCAGTAAATATCTTCAACAAAATTATAGAAAACTTCCCTAACCTAAAGAACATACAAGGAGCCTTCAGAACTCCAAATAGACTGGCCCAGAAAAGAAATTCTTCCTGTCACATAATAGTCAAAACACCAAGTGCCCTAAACAAAGAAAGAATACTAAAAGCAGTAAGGGGAAAAGGTCAAGTAACATATAAAGGCAGACCTATCAGAATTACACCAGACTTCTTACCAGAGACTATGAAAGCTAGAAGATCCTGGGCAGATTTCATACAGATCCTGAGAGAACACAAATGCCAGTCCAGGCTACTATACCCAGCAAAACACTCAATTTCCATAGATGAAGAAACCAAGATATTTCATGACAAAAACAAATTTACACAATTTCTTTTCATAAATCTAGACCTGGAAAGGATAATGAATGGAAAGCACCAACACAAGGACGGAAACTATGCCCTATAAGAACATAAGCAAGAAAGTAACCTTTCAACAAACCCAAAAAAAGATAGCCACACAAACATGATTCCACCATAAAAATAAAAATAACAGGAAGCAACAATCACTTTTCCTTAATATCTCTTAACATCAGTGGACTCAATTCTCCAAAAAAGACATAGACTAACAGACTGAATACATAAACAGGACCCAGCATTTTGCTGCATACAGGAAATGCACCTCAATGACAAAGGCAGACACTACCTCAGAATAAAAGGTTGGAAAACAACTTTCCAAGCAAATAATCCCAAAAAGAACACACTGGAGTAGCCATTCTAATATTGAATAAAATCAACTTTCAACCAAAAGTTATCAAAAAAGGATAAGGAAGGACACATCATATTGATCAACGGAAATCTACCAAGATGAACTCTCAATTCTGAACATCTATGCTCCAAATGCAAGGGCACCCACATTCATAAAAGAAACTTTAGTAAAGTTCAAAGCACACATCGCACCCCACACAATAATAGTGGGAGACTTCAACACCCCACTCTCAGCAATGGACAGATCAAGAAACAGAAACTAAACAGAGACACATGGACACTAACAGAAGTTATGAACCAAATGGATCTAACAGATATCTACAGAACATTTTATCCTAAAACAAAAGGATACACCTACTCAGCACCTCACAGTGTCTTTTCCAAAACTGACCATATAATTAGTCACAAAACAGTCCTCAACAGATACAAGAAGACTGAAATACTCCCACACACCCTATCTGATCACCACAGACTAAGGCTGGTCTTAAATACCAACAAAAACAACCCAAAACACACATACACATGGAAGCTGAAAAAAACGCTCTACTCAATGATAACTTGGTCAAGGAAGAAATAAAGAAAGAAATTAAAGGCTTTTCAGAATTTAATGAAAATGAGGACACATCATACCAAAACTTATGGGACACAATGAAAGCAGTGGTAAGAGGAAAACTCATAGCTCTAAGTGCCTCCAAAAAGACACTGAAGAGAGCTTACACTAACAGCTTGATAGCACACCTGAAAGCTCTAGAACAAAAAGAAGCAAATACACCCAAGAGGAGTAGACAGCAGGAAATAGTCAGACTCAGGGCTGAAATCAACCAAATAGAAGAAAGAAAAAAAAAAAAAAGAAGAAGAAGAAGAAGAAGAACAGTACAAGGAATCAACAAATCCAGGAGCAGGTTCTTTGAGAAAATCAACAAGATAGATAAACCCTTAGCCAGACTAACCAGAGGGCACAGAGACAGTATCCTAATTAGTAAAATCAGAAATGAAAAGGAAGACATAACAATGAAATATATCTTAAAATAATTATTCTATTTGCTGAATATTAACATCGAAAATATTAAAATCATGTTCTACAAACATCAAAAAAGATAGCGAGAGAGAAGAGAGGATCCAGAGTGACAAAGAGAAGTCTCTCTGAGCAAGGAGGTCCACCTTTGGTAGTATCCACTTCAGCCCTGTACTCCAAGCTGGGTCGAGTAACCACAGCTCCTCTGCATAGAGGTTGCTGCTGGCCTACAACACTTCTTTAGAGGAAGAAAAGCTGGGTGGAAACAGCACCTGGTACTCCGGCGGATAGCTGGATAGTATGCCAGTCAGTGACAGGTTTGAAGCCGGGCAGTGTCCACCAACCACACTAGCCATTCGAATCCTAAATTCATCTTTAAATGAGCAAGTAATTCATGTTGGCAATCACACTATTGACTTCCAGCAAAACTGTCATACTTCCAAAAACTAATCTTTCCAATCATCTATTTTCCTATACAAGAAACCTCATGTTTATACCAGAGACCCAAACTATGTGCCCCATGCATAGGCAGCAATGGTT
>NC_034594.1:43479107-43495176 GCF_900095145.1 Mus pahari
ACTCTCACACTCACATAAACTCACACACTCATACACTCACACACTCTCTCACACTCACATAAACTCACACTCTCACAGACACAATCACACATATACACATATACACACTACACACACACACATACTGTATCATGCTAAGTTAAGAATGGATCTAGCTAACATGTGACAGACTAATGGTATTGGTATGGGTGAATTGCTGGATAGAGCATCACAGGAAATTATGAATGAAAAGTGAGGATGATCCATAAATTATGGACATGGGGGGTGAGTGATGATTCAGAGACCTAGACTCCTGTCACCTAGTGACACCCATGGGACCATGTGCCCTAGGCTGGGCCATACAGCCACTCCTGCAGTTTCAAGGACCATGGAAACCAGCTGGGCTAAGTTAAAGTTACTTCTGTTTGCTTGTCCCAAATGTAGCCAAGATCACACATCCAAGGGTGATGTCTCCATATTTATGTTCTTCTGCTGGCTTTCCTCTTGTCACCTCATCCTATCTTTACACTTGGAGAGGGCTATAGAGAGAGGGGTGACCCAAAGTGGCCGTTGACAGACAGACATGGTGTGCTCAGTGACTTCCTGAACTCATGAGCCACGGAGAGAAGACTAGAGCAGACCCATTGATGTATGCCAAGCACAGCACAGCGGGCTGAAGGCCCAGAGGCTAGGACAGCCTGTACGCTTCATCCTTGGCAGCCATGTTTTCTTTTCTGACAGACTCCTCTTGACTAGTACCCTGTTTGAGACCCTAGGTCCTAACTGGCTGCCTCCCTCATGAACAGGTATCAGCCAATGGCTTACCCTTAGCACCCAGTTCTGGAGGAGGATTCACTCACACCTCCCCAAATCCCTTCATATAACAAGAATCTTTAGAAATAAGATGCTTGAAGAAAGCCTGTACTGAAGCATCACACTCCGACACAGCAATTTGGCCTCTCTGGTTGTCCTCTGGTTTTCATTCACAGGATTAAATTGGAAGGTCAGAATCCTTCCTTGTCTGCAGTCTAGATGGGATGTCTCTCCTTACAATGGGACTGGAAACCGGCTCCTCTGAGCACATTTACATGATTCCTGCTAACACATTTTGAGGTTCTCTGGCTGCCACGCTGCTACGTGATCCAGGTCAAGTCTGGGAGGGAGAAGGGGGCTTTTCCTTCCTGTGACCTCAGGACTGATTTAATTAAGCCTCTCCTCCATCCCCGATTTATAGTCTGCAAAGTGTCCTCGCAGAGGCCCTCTGATGTGCTCTGCCTCTCAATGAGCAGATAGGCAGTGACAGGGCCGCGCCATTCTGGGCGGCTGCTGCCCCCGCGAGAGCACTTCGAACAAGCGCAGCCTCTGCAGCCTCCTTTGGTAACACCAGACATGGGTGAGAGCTTGAAACTCTCCTGGCTCCCTCGGGCACAAAGCTTTCTCCCGAGACTCCTACTGTGAGGAGGAAATAACGTTTGGAACCCTTCTCAGAAATCTGATTTCTTCTCTAGATTGAAAATGAAAATAAGAAAAGCCTTCAAGTATCTGGATAGGAAGACAGAGAGAGCTGGAGGGGGGGAGGGGAGGGGGAGGGAGGGGAGAGAGATCCCCAGGGGCTTCCCCTGTTCCCCATCCGGCTGCAGCTGTCCTTCACAGTTTAACAGCCCTGCCCTTTCAACCTGCCACCTAGGAATGAATGAAACCAAATGTCCCATAGGACATGGCCCCTCCCTGCCCCTCAAAGACTTCTCCCTGAAGATGAAATCTGACAAAAAGAAACAAATTAGATTAAAATGTGGTACCAAGGGCTTTGCGTTGCTCAGATAAAAGAACCTACAGAGTCTTTAGGACCAAGAGAGTTCAGCTGACTTCTACCCACAGCTGTTCTTGCGCGCCACCTCTCAGGCTTCACTGTCCTCCGCTGCAGATGGGGAGGAGCCAGTGGGGAAGGGAAGCAGGGAAGAAGAGCCCAGAACTGGCCCTCGGGACTAGACAAGTAATGTGAATAACGAAACTGGCCTTGGGACCTTTATGTAAGTTGGGCTTTTATATAAGTTCTCCAGATTTTTAAATGTCTACCTGTCAACTTAAGAAAAGCACTCTCCCTGCAATATTTATATTGTGCACTTTCTAGACAGCAGGCCCACTATGAACCATATGAAGTAAATACTGGCATCACTTCCTGTTCCCTAATGAGGAGCAGTGTAGTAACACCTGCCTTACCTCCCAAGGCAGCCAGCCACCGGGCCTGCACTCTGCCCACTGCACTAGACTGCCTAAGGGCTTCGCCTGGGGAGACAGCTCAGTCTGGGGTATTGCTTATCAGAGAGACAAGCAAGAATGCCAGAGAATTCAACTCCCCAGAACCCATATAAAAAGCAGGGACCTTCATGAAGACCAAGCTGCACATCTGCTACATATGTACAGGGAGGCGTAGGTCCAGCCCATGTATGTTCTTTGTTTGGTGGTTCATATCCCAAAAGCTGTTGCCTGTGTGTGGGATATGTTCTTCTAGCTGGGCTGCCTCAGTGGGAGAGGAAGTGCCTAGCCTCACAGAGACTTAAAGTGCCAGGGTGGTGGGGATACCCAGGGGCCTCACTCACCTCTCAGAGGAAACGGTGAGAAGGATCGTGCGAGGGGGTGACCGGGACTAAGGCAGTGAGCAGGATGAAAAGTGACTAAGTAAAAAAAGAAATCAAGAACATTGAAAAGGAAAAAACAGGGACCTTGCTTACAATCTTAGTGCTAGGGAACATGCATACATACATACATACATATGTAGGTAGATGATAGACAAATATACAGATGCATATATACCACATACATATATGTGTAGGTAGACAGACAGACAAACAGATAGATGCCAAGGTGGGAAATGTCAAACAATACCCAAGATTGACTTCCATGTGCATTACACCTACACCCTCGTCTGTGAGTGTGCGTGTACTCACACACAGACACACACACACACATATGGCTGGATCATAAAAGAGCATGATCATATCCTTAAAGCAAATAATAAAGCTACAGAAAGAGGCTTGCTGGAGAGGAGAAAGAAACACAGTGAGGGAGGGAAATAGATGTCGTTATTAGACAGACTTAGACTTGTCCTAATGGCTAGCCTGACCTAGAGACCTAAGTGCCTCATTGAAAAGAACGCAAATGTAAGCATAAATAATGCTGCTGCTAATATTTTTTTCCCACGTGTTTGAAACCAAATGGTGGCTAAGCCTTACAACCATGGCATGTGCCTGTGATTGAGATTTGTGTAGACAATGCTGCCCTCTCGTGGTCAACCTTCTAGTAGCATGATTTTATTTAAAATATCATTTTCCAAAAGTATTTCATAGAACATTGCATCCATTTTGTGTAACATAAGCACATAAAGGAAAATATGAACATAGCACAACACCCTTTTTACGTTTCAGTACATAACTCGGATTTAGGATTTACCATTTTTACATAGGTTTTACAGGAGGGCAGAAGAAATTACTGGATATTAAATCATGGCCATTACTGGGCCCCTGAACTTTCAGAACTCAGATCCTTGGAGAAAGAAATGTTTTTCCCATGGCAATAAGCTCAAAAGAACTCTCAAATGAACAGGATCTGGCAGAAGTGACTATCGTCTTCCATTTGAAGGAAAAGCATTTGTACATGTGAAGTCAACAGAAGACCAGTTCATAAACAGGTAAACGTAACGGTCTGTGGTTGTTGATTAAAAAACAAACCACTTCCTGGCATCTTAAAGAGACTGATCATTTATGATTTCAGAAAGTCAGGTACATTTCTGTGGCCCGGGACAGTATGCAGCTTAGACCTAAGGACCAGCACTCAGAGCTGCTGGGCTAGTCCAGAGAAGGCAGCCTGTGTGGGGACTGTGGGGTGGCAGAGGATGGATATCAGCCCCAGAGAATGGAGCAGAGTGCTGCACAAACGAGGTTGGGGGGGCATTTTATAACTCCAAGGGGGTCCCGCCAACTTTGTGGCCCCCCTCTCGAAGAATATTTCAGTAGAAAAGGGAACCTTCACCACTTAGCAACCTGAAACTCTCGAGAGATCAGCTTTCACATGTGCCAAGGCTAGAGTGGAGCCTGAGGCACAGTTCATGTGCAAACATTATTAGTGTGGTCTATACTGTACTTTTTAAAAAATTTATCATTTTATATAAAAATCCTGGCTTTGATCCTTGGCAGAATGAGAGGAGTTGACAAGGCTGAAGAAGGTTTGGGTTTTTTGGTTTGGGTTTTTTTTTTCCCCCACTAGAGCTGAGGAGGGCCAACACCTGGAGGTAGAAGGTGCCCTCTGTGGTTTGACAATGCCACCACTCCCTAATGTGCCCCCACGGGTCTCTCTCATGTTAACACGTGTCTGTGTTTTGTAGGCATTCATGCTGGATGCCCTCTGTTCTGTCTCTAAGAACTGTGATACACACATTTGTTCAACAGCCACAGACTTCCAAAAATGTAAATTCTTGCGAGTTTGCGAACACTCATTCTGACTTAACCCTTTCCTTCCTCACTTCCCTCCCACTTCCCCATTCTCTCCCTTCGTTAATGGAACTACCCACGAGAATTTAAAGCCTTTTAAAAAAAATGACTAGTTATCTCTAAAGCACTGAAGTTTTGATGAAGAAGGCTTTCATATGGATCTGCACTTGAAATAATTAAGCCAGGCAATAAAAGGCTACACTGAGATGAACAAACAGAAAGCCTACAGTTGTATTCAAGTCTTTTCCTTTGATAGACTGTCATGCTGAGTCACCCACAGGAAGACTCTTTACCTTTTAATAGTCCTCAGTGGATACTTACAATAATGACATGTGCTCCTCCTACCTCACTGAGATTCTGAAAAATAACTGTAAGCCAGAACATATCAATGCAGTGTCCCTCGTCTACAGAAGTCACTGAGCCTATAAGAATCAAGCCAGAGTCACCAGAAGACCGCACTGGATCTACAATAAACTACAGCTCAATTCCAAGGAGATGTGATTGAAAATGAGGCAAGATGATCAGGAGTTCAAGGTGACCCTTGGCTCTAGAGAGTTTGAGAGCTACATGAGACCTTGTCTTAAAAATCCAAAGAAAAAGAAGAAAGAAGAGTGGGTTGTGGGAACCCCAGCAGCAGCTGTGATAATATGAGCATATTTGGCAAACACGCAACAAAATATTAGTAATAGCAGTACCTTAGTCACTTTTCTGTTGTTGTGATGAGACACCATGACCAAGGCAGCTCGTTTAAATGAAAGCATTTAATCAGAGGCTTGCTTACGCTTTTAGAGGGTTGGTCCATGATCCTTACGGTGGGAAACAGAGAGCCATGTGGCTGGAGATGTAGCTGAGAGCTTAACATTCTGACCCACACGCAGCAGGCAGAAAAACGCTTTTGAAAGCTCAGAGCCCAACCCTAGGAACACCTCTCCTCCAACAAGGCCACACCTCCCAATCCTTCCCAAACAGTGCCACTAACTGGGGACCACACATTCGAATAGATGAGCACGCAGGAGCCATTCTCATTCAAACCACCACAAGTTACACTGAAACAGTGGGATCCAGGGTGAGTCTTCTACCTGCCTACTTTTTTCAAACTTTCCCTATGGTGAACCCGTCTTAGCGGCATGACAAACATTCTAGCAGAAAATGATTTTGAAAAAGACAGACCCTGGCAGAAACGAAAGCCAACCTGTTACATTCTGACCTTCACAGGTTGAATAATTGCTAGCTGCTACAGCAGCCGATTCTAAATTTCTGTTTTTATACTTAAAATTGTATATGCATGAAATTGGAGTTCAGGAGAGGCCACGAGAGCGTCTTGTGAGAGGCATATGCTCTGTGACTGGAGATGAGTAATTCTGGACAGAAAAAAGAATTTGCATGAACAGGCTATTAAAGTCCCACCCTCCCCAGTCTATTCTGTTTCATTTCTCTTCTTGTTTCTCTGCTTCTTTCTCCTTTTCTTTCTCCTTTTCTTTCTCTCTCTCTTTCTTCCTTTCTTTCTTACTCTCTCCCTTTCTTTCTTTCTTTCTTTCTTTCTTTCTTTCTTTCTTTCTTTCTTTCTTTCTTTCTTTCCGTGGTGGTGATTTTGTTTTACTTTTTTGGTGGTTAGTTGGTTAGGGTTTTTTTTTGGTTGCTGCTGCTGCTGTCGTTGCTTTTGGTATTGTTTGAAGAGGTGGTGTTGCTTTTGCAGAAAGGAGGAAAGGCCTTGCATATGCTAGGAAACAATCTACTTTATCTACCACTGAGCTACAGCCCCAGAATCTATCATCTATCCATCTATCTATCTACCTATCTATCATCTATCTATCAACTATCTATCTATCTATCATTTATCTATCATCTATCTATCTATCTATCATCTATCTATGTATCTATACATCTATCTATATATCATCTATCTATCTATTGTTTCTGAGGCACTGCGGCCTATAACTCATTATGGCCCAGGCTGGCCACAAGCACATTTCAGTCCTTCTTTCTCTCCCTCCAGAATGCTTCGATTATAATCATGTCCCCTACATCTTTCTTATCTTTGCTTTCCTGTGGTGCTAGGTTACACTCAAGGCCTCATACATAAGAATCAAGTAGCTCTAAGCCAGATCCCAAGGCCTATATTGTCCTTTTTCTATTAAATTAAAATACTTTGAATAAAAATCTAATTTTGGGTCTCTCATTAAAATTTTAAGGTTTGGGATTAGACTCATTTTATGCTGGAACAGACTGTTGGGCACTGAGGTGAAATTTGCCCTCCATGGTTTGTCGTAATCCCCACCCCTCCCTAACACCACTCCGTTCACCTCCGCTAGGTCTACCAGTTGTCCCCTCCACTAGGTCTACCAGTTGTGCTTTAGACTATTGCTCCTTGGCTTTCATCTGAACTTGGGGGTGGGGGGGGGGAATGTTCAAGTCTTCCCCTCTCTTGGGATGGGGAGGATCTTAATTTCCTCACAACGACTCTTCTATCATATATAACCTGTATTAGGTAGTCTACACTTTGCTCTTGTTAATCTGTCTTTTGTTATAGGGACCTTGGCCACAAATGTAAGTGACATATGTTGAAAAAAGATGTTTTGCCTCCAGTACAATTTGAAACACAAAAATATTATTTATACACACACACACACACACACACACACACACACACACACTACACCAGTCACCATGGGATCTGACCAGCTGTTCTGTGTCCTCTTTTCCTAGTGTTCATCTGATCAGAGTTTCCTAGATCCAAGCATGGTAAGAAAAACCTGTCTCCCCCAACCCTTTGTCTTGCAAACCGGCTGTGTGTGAACTGCACCCAAGGTGCCTCATTAGGGAAGTGGGCTCTCTCCCCTAGGGATGTGGGCTCTCCCCGTCCTGACAACTCCAGTCATTCAGCTCTTCGAAGAGAAGCTACCACTGTCCTCCTGGACTGAAGATTACTGTGGACAGTGGTTCTCAGGTGGTGACACTATTGCTCCCAGGGACCTTGGCCATCTCTTTACATGATTTCCCCCCTGTCACTGTAAGAGAGGTACCTACCAGATGCTTGAAATGTCTCTTAACATCCTAGACAGACCTTGCCAGAGGGTACCAGCAGCACTAGGTGAGTGCTACTTAAATGAGCCATACGTCTCCTTGAAGTTGGGAAGATGAAAGTCCATGTCTTGCAGTGTGCCATTATGAAAATATCTCTTACACTCTAAGAGACTGGAATTTTTGCTGGACCTCACAGCCAGAGTTAATAATACTCCCTGAGGTCACTTAAGACCGCTATCCTACCGTGTACTCGTCCTGTTTTTTTAACCTGCCTTTAAGACAAGAATAGAGCAATCAACCTGACCTTGCTGTGTGATCGGCTTTTACAAGCTAAACTAATGCATAACTGCGTCTTAAATCTTGTACTCTCCCATGCCCCTGACCCACAAATAATGCATATTTGTCTGTATGCTATGGTAATAAATGCTAGGGACAGCAAAAGGGCAGAAAGTGGTCTTATAAAAATGATTAGCCACCATAAATGCTGGATGCTGTAATGTGGATATGGCTTGGTGGTCATGTTACACAGCATGTTTGTTATCTGGGTCAGTAGGTTAAAGTTAAAGATTTCTATAAAGTATCCCTCATTCCTTCCCCCCATGTAATGCTTGAGAGTAAAGCCCATTGTGGGGGACTCACAGACACAACGACAAGGACAGACAGACTCACAAGACGGCTTAGGAAGGTGAATTCAGATTCATACAGTAATCGGGAATGAACAAATCAACCCAAAACAATCACAAACAAGCCAACCAAGAACTAGTCCAGGTCGGGTTTCTGGAGAAGCTGGGCAAAAATGGAATGCCAGGACACGGGGAAGATCTAGGTGTTTCTTTTTCCTAACAAAGCCTGACTGTGTCACTCTGTTTTACAGGACTTCCTGAAACCTTGAAGCACTCTCCCCTTGGCTAACAAGGGGTGGGGTGGGGGCTGGGAGGTGGACATTCTCCACTCAAATGAGCTCAAGCCTTCTGGGAAGGTCCCTGGTTTTCCAGTGAGAAGCATTCTTGAAGTCACCAGAAACAGGAAGGGAGCCTTGATGTCCAGCGGGTGAGTTCTGGGTTCCAGGCAGGGCTCAGGGGCCGAACAGTACAGTACGATCGTGGACACATTCCACAGGGCGATGAAGATCCGGAAGTACCTCAGGCTCACTGGGTATTCCTGGATGTTGTCTCCTGTGCTGTGTTCCCTCAATTCCTCCCCCCCCCAAAAAAAAGCCTTGTGTGTCCTTCTTTTTCAGTTTAAAGTTGAGCACAGCCCCCACGTTCATCAGCAGTGTCCGGAACAGCAGTCTGTCTTCAATCATCTATACAGCCAAGTCTTCCATCAGAAGACAGGGGGCAGAGAAGTAGCGGATTCAATTCCAGGCCAACTCTTAATTAAATTGTGCCAAATGGAAGTGTTTCTTAGTTCCTTTCCTTAATGTGACACCAACACATTATTGGTAACTGAGTTTATCACTAATGCAAAGCAGTACATGTTAGTGCCCCGTGTGAGCACCCAGGGTAGCCTGAGCTCATATGGGTATTAGGAAGACCTCTCGATGGGGATGTAAACATTGGACATCTCAGATGCCAAAAGTCAATGGAGCTTGGGAATCTCCCCGTGCTTCCATCTGGTCTACCTGCAGTGGTGAATGGAGGGGTCCCAATGAAACAGAAAATGTGGATGTCTCAAGTCTGCTAAGCCAGTAGGTGGGTCTGAGGAGCAGAAGCAGTGACCCCCATCTCCTTGTTGGATTTTAGCAAGTCCAGTGCGATTCTCCTCCAGCCTCCATCACAAGAAGCTGGCCTGGCTCTCCAGGGAGCATGCCCCTCACTTACGCTCTCATCTGCCCTCATCAAGGGGAATTCTCTGTCTCTTGCGGCTGGCTCAGGGCAGCTCAGCAGTTGATTCTTTATGAGCCAACCCACACCAGGAGCAAAGGGTAGGTTTAATCCATATGGCCATTTGGCACTTCACAAAAATGTCAGCGTCCTCATCATAGCCGCTATTGCTATCCAGTGAAGTCAGTTCCTCTTAAAACCTTCTCATTTGAATTCTGTGAAAGGCGGAGACCCAACGGGGAAGAGTGAAGAGCTGGTTTGTCCCTGTTTACAGTTCTCTGTCGTCAGAAGAGGAGGGAATGAGCCAAACATTTTCCTGGGATTAAATAAAACCACATCCGCAGCACCAGGCATGCTGACGAGACACCACTCCCCAGGAATTCAGAGCAGAAAACATTCTCGAGAGATGTGGACATTCAATTTCCCAGTAAAAGTAGAACAGAAGCAGGACCGTAATTGGGCCGGAAAAGCTGACACGCCCCTCCGAAAGTCCCTCCCCTCTTTAAGCCCCTCCCCTCAGTTGAAGGCAGGCTATGACAGGCACTCTTAGGTTTGCTTATGGGTGCGAATATTTCCTGTTTGGTTGCAGTTTTCTTTCCTTTTTTTTTTTTCATTTAGTGTGTGTGTTTGTGTGTGTGTGTGTGTGTGTGTGTGTGTGTGTTCGCGCGCCCGCATGTAGACATGCCACAGCGCATGTGAAGGTCTAAGATCATTTGCAAGAGTCGGTTCTCTCCCTCCACCAAGTGGGTTCCTAGTAGCTTCTTGATGTCTTTACCCACTGAGCTATACCACCAGCCTGGAAGACTTTGAAAAGTCCTATTGCCACTCCAGATAGAAAAAAAAAAGCGTTGAAAAAGGATGGTAAGTGAATGAAAAGAGACACAAGGTGCCTTTGCCTTTACTGTCCCTGAACCGAATTCTTGACATTCAATTATTAATGTGTTATGTTCGTAATAGATGTTAGAATCAAAATCATTTGGCTGATTATTCACTTTTCGACCCATGGGTCAGAAAACAGCCTATTTATAATTCTGCTTCAGGAAAACATTTAAGAAATGAACACAAAGGTAGCCCACCACGCCATTAATTCACAGGCTGAGTTGGGCCTCTGAACCCTGGACCTCACTTTAGATTTAATGCACAAGAGAGAGGGAGCTGGGCACGTGAAAGGCCTGAGCAGCATCCCCGGCAGGCGTGTGGTACTGGCTCTCATGTGCTTTAGATACCAAGAGGCGGGGGTGTGGGGGGGGAGCACATAATGAGAGCTTAATAAAATCCATTTCACATCACCACAGGGCAGAGTCGGGAGTCCCAAGGAGAGTCCGTGGGGAGACATCGTGACAGCTGAAATTACCATCACCCCTGGTGGCATGTTGCTTTACTCTGATAGGCACCCAGCTAAGAAGCCCTCCCCAGTGCTTCACAGTATTCAGCTATAGGGCTTGCTCCCAGCCACCAAAGGCATATGGGCTGTCCCCATGGTCCCCTGTGGGTTCTTCTCTGGACCAGAGAAAGATCAAGGCAAACAGATGTTTTTAAAGAAGGGTGACAGGGAGAGAGGAGACAGTGAAAATGGATGCACTTGAGAGAGTAGGCTTATTGGAAAGCCAGCCTGCACTTCTCAAATACTGGAAAGTATTGTGTCACAGTACGTAACTTCTATGGCAGTTTCCTATGTGTTAAACTCTTACCAGTCACTTTTCAGTCACTCAATTGACCGTCTTGTATTTAACATTGTCACCAACCTTACTGGTCAGGTAGAGGTATGGACCTGTACCCTTGGCTACACAGTTGGTGAAGGACGGAGCTATAAGCTGTAAGTGGGGAGTCTGATCTGGGACCCATGCACACCCCACAGTCCTGCGGACTTCTCAGCCAGGCGGTACCTGTGCTGGACCGCCATGACTGTAGCGGAAAGTTTACGCAGCTGGGCTTCAGGGTTAACTTAGACGCTGTCTCTGCGTGTGCTGGTGAAGGAGAGGGTCCAAGTATGGAAAAGAAATGCTCCAAAGAGAAGAGCTTTGGAAAATCACGAAGAAAGCAAAAGATACATGAAAGGTACGTAAGGAAGGACGGGTGAGGACACGAAGGGGAACAGCTTCAGTCACAAAGCAGCTTGGTGGATGGAGCGTGACTCAGTCTCCTTTCTATTGCCATGTAAACACCAAACTTGCAAAAGCAAGTTGGAGGAGGGAAAGGTCTATTTCAGCTTACACTTTACAGTCCATCACTGAGGGAAGTCAGGGCAGGGACCTGGAGCCAGCAATGGAAGCAAAAGCCATGGAGGAACACTGCTTACTGGCTGCTAC
The DNA here is from genome assembly GCF_900095145.1 of Mus pahari. Lineage (NCBI taxonomy): Eukaryota > Metazoa > Chordata > Mammalia > Rodentia > Muridae > Mus > Mus pahari. Next base: position 43,490,733 of record NC_034594.1, read on the forward strand.
TCATCGATTGCTCAGCCTGCATTCTTATGTAACTCAGGCTCACCTGCCCACGGGTGACACACACCCTTGTGTACATGTGTGGCTGGGCCTTCCCACATCCAACATTAATCAAGAAGATGCCCCCACAGACTTGCCTACATGGCAACAGGATGGAGGCATTGTCTCAGTTGAGGTTCCCTCTTCTCAAATGACACTAAGTTATGTCTTGTTCACACACACACACACACACACACACACACACACACACACACGCGCGCGCACGCGCACACACACACACACACACGCACGCACACACACACCAGCTCCTGAAAGGTAACACAGAGGCAGCCTTGCCCTTAGGACAAGCCCATTGCTCTCACAAGTGAAGACAGCTATGGTAGACTTCAGACATGCACTGGAGGAATACAGAAGCAACACCAGCAAAAAGCATAGAAAAGCCAAGAGCAGAGGAGCCAGACGGTCCTGCTCCTGTGAGCATTTGACCAGCGGTCTCTGATATTTTTATTATTAATGTATTTTTATCAGTCCTTTTACTTTATGGTACTTTTAAAATTATGTCCTTTTAAAATTTTTTTCCTTAGTGTACTTTTCATTACTAAGCCATCTTTTTCCTTCTTTTCTATCCCTCTTTCTCTTCTTTCTTTCCTTTTTCCTTCCTTCCTCCTCTTCAAACTTTGCTGTTTTCTTCCTACTCTGTTTTAAGTAGTAGTGTCCCTTGGTCTTGTTAGAGTTTGTCTGTTCACCTCTCTACTCCCTTTGTTATGCTTGACTCTTTAAAAACCCGTCTCTAATTTTTCCCCACCTTACATTTATTTAATTCTGCTTTCAAACTTCCTCATGATTATGAATCCCCCCCCCAATCCCTTGCCCTACGCCCTCTACAATGTACTCCATCCCCTTTCTCCATTTACTGAAACGCGCTGGCCCTCACTAGCCTTCTGTTTCTCCATTCCTACGATCCCTTCCTTTATCTCCTCCCTGTAAATGCTTCCATATTTACTTTAACTTCATGGTACACTGTAAGTTATTAATCTGTAACTCCATGGCACACCCTGCATTACCGTTTCTAGTTTATGACTTACAGTTATTGGTGCTTTAATCCTCTTAGAGTGCGTTTTTGTATCTGGTATGGTTTGATGTGGTTACAATTATATTAGTTTTTTCCTCATCACTGTGTGGAACTGGGGTTCGAGCCCCCAAGAATAGGCTTATCAATAACAAATCCCCAAATAAGAACAGAAGTGATAATCAAACTGACAATTGTACAGATCATATTACAGAAGACCAGTGTCCTAGGGTTTTACTGCTGTGAACAGACACTATGACCAACACGACTCTTATGAAGACAACATTTAATTGGGGTTGGCTTACAGGTTCAGAGACTCATTCCATTAACATCAAGGCAGGAGCATGGCAGCATCTAGGCAGGCATGATGTAGGAGGAGTTGAGAGTTCTACATCTTCATCTGAAGGCTGCTAGGAAAAGACTGGCTTCCAGGCAGCTAGGACTAGGGTCTTAAAACCCATGCCCACAGTGGCACACCTACTCCAACAAGGCCTCACCTAATAGTGCCACTCCATGGGCCAAGCATATACAAACCATCACAACCAGGAATACAAAAAACAAAACAGAATGACTCCTTTGGAATATCATAACTGTAAGTGACTTTTTAATATAAGTTGCTGATTTCCCAGCTAACTGCTAAATAATTGAGACTGGACTAATATATTGATTTAAGGAGCTTTAAAGGCACAGCAACTTCTCTGCTAATCTGGCTACCTCCCAGCCAAAACCCCAAGATCCTTGCATTTTATGGATTTCTCTGCTCAAGCTCTTTTCTCATTCTCTCTCCTGGACTTTCTCCCTGTGGCTCATCACCCACTTCCTCCCTCTCTCTCCTCCTCCACTGGCTGGCAGGAAGTCCCGCCCTATTCTCTCCCCTGCTCAGTCATTGGCTGTGAAATTTTATTGATTTATATATCAGGGAACAATTAGGGAACTGGTGCGTACACAAAATTGAGCCAGTATGTTCTCCAAATAAGGATTACAGCCAGGTATAGGAAAAATAGATCAGCATTTGAATTACACAGTACACAATAATATTATCCTTACACATAAACACTTCTGCATGACCAAATTCAAAGATACTGAAATAGGCAAAGTGCCAGGTGAAGATTTCAAAAGTTTATTGATAAAAATGATCAGTGACTTCAAAGAGGATACAAACAAGATGAATTCAACACAGGACCTGGAGTCCAAGGTCACCAACACAGTGGGTTAAGGCACCAGCAAAACAAATGGGGAAATCAGCAGCATGAATGAAAAGGTGACCAATGTAGGAAAAGAGTTCAGTAAGGAAATAGGATTTGGGGGAGAGAAAAATAGAAATATTGGCAATCAAAAATTCAATGTCATTTTTTTAAAAAAGTGAAAAACCTGACCAATGGACTCAACCAAACTGAAGGATGAAAATCAGAGCTTGCAGACAAGGTCAAGGAAATACTGCCTTCAAATATCAATAAAGAAACAATAGCCAAGCATGATGACGATACCTAAGAATACAAATGCAAGAGCTTCAAGCTGGCATGATTGGTGACAAACCTCTCATATTCCAATCAGGTTCCAAAAATAAGACTGGAGAGATTGTTCAGCCATTAAAAGCCATTTCTGCTTTAGCAGAGGACCTGAGTCGGTTCCCAGCACCCACGTCAGATGGCACATAACTACATGTAACTCAGGCTCAGGGGATCCAGTATCTCTGGATGCCAAGGGCACCTGCAATCACAGATGCACACCCACATAGAGATATGCACATCATTGTAAAAAGCAAAAGGATGTCAAAAGCACAAAGCAAAGAAATAACGTTAAAATTCACAAGAGGAAAAATGCCAACAACGCACAAAGGCAAACACATGAAAAGAGCATCAGACCTCTCGTCAGCACTGTAGAAGATGCTTAAAGGAATACTTTATGTAGAGGTGAAGTAAGATTGCCTCAATCATCAAATCACAAAGAGAATAAGCTTCGTGGGAGGGAAAGATGAACAATGGATCGCTGGGAAGCATCATCATGCTCACATAGTAAACCATCAACTCTCTACCATCAATGGGAGAGTAAAGAACAAAGGCAGCGCAAATGGGGAATTACAGAAAGAGTAAGCATCTCTCAATAACAGCTTTCAATGCTGTGGTGATTTAAATGGGTGTGGCACCCATCGATTCATGTGTTTGAATGCTTGGGCCACAGGGAATGACACTATTAGGAGGTATGGACTTGTTGGAGTAGGTGTGGTCTTGTGAGAGGAAGTGGGTCACTGTGGGAGCAGGGCTTTGAGGTCTCCTACGCTCAAGCTCTGCCCAGTGTGGAATTCTAGTCTCCTGCTGAATGCTTTTGGATCAAGACGGAGAACTCTCAGCTCCTCCAGCACCATATCTGCCTGCATGCTGCCATGCTTCCTGTCATGACGTTAATGGCCTAAGCCCCTGAAACTGTAAGCCAGCCCCAACTAAATGTTTGTCTTTATAAGAGTTGCCTTGGGGGCTGGAGAGATGGCTCAGAGGTTAAAAGCACTGGCTACTCTTCCNGANGTCCTGAGTTCAGTTCCCAGCAACCACATATTGGCTCATAACCACCTATAATGAGCTCTAGTGTCCTCTTCTGGCCAGCAAACATGCATGCAGGCAGACGGCTATATATATAATAAATAAATAAATCTTTGCTGGGCAGTGGTGGTGCATGCCTTTAATCTCAGCACTTGGGAGGCAGAGGCAGGCAAATTTCTGAGTTCGAGGCCAGCCTGGTCTACAGAGTGAGTTTCAGGACAGCCAGGGCTATACAGAGAAACCCTGTCTCAAAAAACCTAAATAAATAAATAAGAGTTGCCTTGGTCATGGTGTCTCTTCATAGCAATGAAAACTTTTAACTAAGACAAACGCAAATAGCCTCAAGTCACCAAACAAGCTAATTGGATTTAAAAACTATACCCGTTGTCTCTGGGAGTCACGTTTTGTTAGTAAAGACATACACAGACTGAAACTCAAAGGATGAAAACAATCCAGCAAGTGAATGGAAGCTAAAAAGAACCTGGCATGGGTATTTTAACATCCAATAAAGTAGGTCTCAAACCAAATTCAGTCAAAAGATATAATGAATGCCACTGTGTACTAATAAAGAGATCAACCCACCTAAACGACTAAACAACTGGATGTGCACCAAAGGCTGTAACACCCGATTTAATAAATCAAAGACCAAGGGACATAAAAGGTCTGACAAGTCCTGCTAAAATAATAGATGACTTCAATACTCCACTCTTGGGTTTAGCTAGGCCGTCAACAATAAAAGTCATAAAAGAAGCTTCAGCGCTATATACTATATCATAGACCAAACATACTGAACAGATATATCTAAAAACATATATGTGTGTATATGTGTATATATATATAT
>NC_034594.1:43495241-43536342 GCF_900095145.1 Mus pahari
CACACACACACACACACACACACACACATACATACAGTTCATCCATAAAACAGATATAAAATACATCCTCTCTAAGCATCCTATAGAATATTCTGTAAAACAGACGGCATTCTATATCACAAAGCAAGTATTAACAAACACACACACAAAAAAAAACAAAGTTATTTCTTCTATCTTATCAGATCACAGTGGTCTAATACTAGAAATCAATTGAGAAACCACAAAAATTATCTGAATATTTGGAGATGGAATAATACTTTGTTGAATGACAATGGTTCAATTAAGGAATCTGGAAGAAAGCTTTAAAAAAAAATTCCTAGAATCACATGAAAATGAAAAGTACAACATACCAGGACCTCTGAGATTTGGCTAAAGTAATTCTAAGAATAAAATTAATGACTGAGAATGCTTGTGTTTAAAAATAAAAAAAAAAAAATCAGAGTGATCTCAAATAAATAGCCTAATGATGCACCTTAAAGGTCTCTGCTCCATCCATTTCTTGTGTGGGGCACAGGACAAGGCCTGGTTGGGCAGACACACAAGCCATGGAGAAGTAGGAAGGCGGCCAGTCCTCACTGGCTTCCTCAGGCTGAGTAGCTACTCCGGGCAGCCCACTCCAGCCTCACATCACGTAAGGAAATCACCCACTTCCCCACTGAAGCCCAAGAAGCTGCATCTCTCTGCCATGTCTGAACCCAGCCTTGTCCTTTCTCCCCCATTACTGACTTTGAAAAGCACCTCTTTGAAGTCCTGGTAAATGACTGGGTAGAAAGATGAAACTGGGGGTAAGAAGAAAGCACTGAAGGAAACAAGCATCACCAACAGAACATTGCATACTATTTACAGGTTGGATTAGTTTGAGAAATTACTTGGAAATTAGACAGGATTGCTACATTTTTTTCCCTGAAAGTTCCCATCTTTTTTTTTTTTAAATGAAATCATTGATTATGTTTTCTCCTCTTGTCGTTTTCTTCTCGAATAATAGAATCTTCCACTAGACTTTTTCTAGTTAATTTTAGTTAGCATTTCTTACTCCAAAATTAAACTCTACTGTGACATCTAGAATCTTCCAGACAGTGCTGGGTTTGAAACATTTTGTAGTGTGTTCTTCGAGTTGGAAAAGAAAAGAAATTTTAAGACACTCTACAGAGCCCGAGCCAGCCTCAAACTCGCCACCCCCACACACACACTCCATACCCACACCCACACCCACACCCACAACCTCCCAAGTACTGACATCATGGACATGTGGCACCACACCTGGCTAAGTCTTCTCCACTCTGAAATCATAGCTATGGCATGAAGAAGTCTTTATGCAACCTCCAAGGCGTATAATTGGAATAGCCGTTCTGAAAATGCTAAAGGGATCGACTTGTTCTTTCAGATGCTGGGAGTGTCCCGGTTAGCACAGCTACAGCGTTATCTTTCAGTCAGAGCAGAAGCAGGAGTATGTAAGTTGGGTTTAATATTTTTAGCACTTCTCGGATAGTTTAACTTGAGTGAACTGCCTTGAAACGTTGATGTGTCAAACTGCCATCTGCTACAGCTACAGCTACGCTCACGTTCAAACATCCAAGGAAGAAGCAACTCTCTCCTTGCTTAATTGTCCTGTAATTAAGACTGCGTTAGTTGGTGACTTAGTGGAACAAGTGTTTTGTTAACCACCAACCGTCAACACCCATCACCTTTAATTGTGAGGGTTTCATATTTAATTCAGTCACTGGGGGAAAACATTCTAAAATAAACGTATTAAATGAAAAGCCAAACTTACCAAAAAAAAAAAAAAAAAAAAAAAAAAAAAAAAAAAAAAGCTTGCTTGGCATTTACTCAAGATCTACAAACTCATAAATAACTAAGAGATGAAGTTTAGGACTGATGAATTGCTGCAGAGCATGGGAAATTTATGTTCTAGGGAGTCTCTGGCTCACAGATACGTAAACTGCGTGCATCTCTTAAATACAGATGACTGTACCAGCCAGTTGCCCCCACCTATGTATCCACCCTGGCTACCCCTCCTGCTCTGCTCCTGATTATGTGTCTTTCCCCCTGATTCCTCTTCCCCAGCTACCATCTTGGATTAATTAGCAATGACTCACAGGGCAGTAATGAAGAGAAGTGTGACAGAAGATGACCCAAGTCCTTCGTGTCCCCAGTCCACCTGTCCTTTCCAACATTCCGCATTGCCCACAGTCCAGCTGGGTGAGCCACCTTATCATGGCATATAAAGTCCTTCAAGACTGGGTTTTTGGCACCTTCTCTAGTACCTTGTTTTAAACATTGACTAGTTTGGAGGGAGAACTCCTACCCACTTTGTCTTGAGCATCAGGCCAGTGTGGGTTTGGCTCTTCATGCTCCTTTTGTACTCTTTCCCAATTTAACATCTTCTGTTGTACAGACTGAGCAACCTCAAGGGGGGGGGGGGGAGAATGTCATTCCTCTGTATCTTCAGTGCCTAAGTTCTTCCAAAGTGTCTGGCCACTAAACTGACTTTTTAAAAAACAGTGGTGACCCCCTATAAAGAAATCTTATATATTATTAATAAATGGCTGGGGAAATTTTCAAATGCTTCATCCTAAAGGTCCTGCTCAAGCCACTCTTCCCTCTGCATCCTCTAAGGGCTACTGACATGATAAGGAAAGAGCCTGGAATTCATTACGTTTCTCTCCGTGAAGCTGCCTAGGTCGTTCTGTCTTCCTGTCATGCTGAGATGCAGTTATCAACGAGGAGAACATTTGTCTCTAAGTAGAAAAGAGATGTCAGGTGCCGCTGGAGTGTCCTGGGTTTTTGTTAAATAGACTGAACACCTTACACGCAAACAGAAGACTAGGTTATAGAGCCAGCCATCTTCGACTACAAATAGCTATAGCTACTGTCCCCTTTTACTCTTGTAATTATGTCCTGAGGCCTTGATGTTCTCCCTAAGAGCTCAGAGCACACCTTCTCTCCCCATTAATGACTATACAATATAATGCTACCATCCAGAGTTAAACATAACTGTGACTGGCCAGGCATAGTGGTACATGCCCATAACCTCAGCTACTTGGGAGACTGAAACTGTAGAACAATTTCAAGACCAAACTGGGCAAAACCATGAGACCCTCAAAACAGACCCCCCAAAAAATTGTAAACATAGAATAGGCACCTGCAGAAATGTGTACATCCTTAGCAAAAATTACTAAAATCGGTGATTAGGCCCCCTATAATATACAGCATGTCAGTGTAACATGTACTGAAGAACGATATCCTAAATTAGGAGCAAACTTGGGTGAAAATAAACAGTGTTTCTTCTTTGCTTTATCTTTATTGAGAAAATGTGAAAAATCATTTAATGGGTGTCTTGAACCAGCAGAATGTATGTTCTAATGCCTATTAGAACCAATACATACCACAGATGTAGAGAAGGCTTCAAGGGATTTTTCGTTTTAGTCCCTGATGAGTGCTTCTGTCAGGCACTGAGGAGAGCAGAAGAGAGGAAGGGAGTTAAAAAGAAAGTCTGGTCAGAAATAGTGTAGCGGCAAACAAGGAGGAGTTAAGGGGCTTCGTCAAAGTCAGTGATGGATGACTCTACAGCTAAAGGAAGCTCAAGAACCAGTCCTTCTCAGAAATCTGAGCTGGCAGGTTTGACGCCCCACAACACCCCCAAATCCTAGACCACCAATTCCCCAAAATAAAAGCCCGAGTCTGTGCTCCCGAGCTGAGAATCTGACTCCAGCTGACCTTGGCAGCTCAGAAATGAGGTGATCCCTTGATTAGTCTACTTCGCTTGCTCTCACAGAAGACCCAAGACTAGGAATAGAAGTTATCCAACACACAGCCCTGGAGGCTGCGAAGTCTAATCCTGAGGGTTTCCATCTGGCAGAAAGTCTTTTTGCTAGGCAGTAACATGTCAGAAGATTATCACACAGAGAACTGAAGTTAGGTTTATAGGAAACCCCCTTGCAACAAGTAGCCTACTCCACAGCACTGAGAACAGCATAAATGCACTTCTGAAGGGAGACCTCTCAGGACCTAACATCTATTAGAGGTCCCACCTCTCAGCCCTGCTGCACTGGAGATTAAGTTCCAGCACTTAGACTTTAGGATACATATTCAAACAATGACAACCCCCTTTCCTACTCCTTGTCAAGGAAGCTAGAGGGGATATCAGAGCAACACCACAGGGGAAGGACATATGTCCTGTTCTCCACGTCAGAAGGAAGTTTCTCAATAAGCTGTTCTCAGCCCCAAGCTTTCACTCTTAGGTCCCTGATAAAGTTAACAGGTTCTGTAAGACATGCTGGTGACACTTTTAATCCCAGCCCTTGGGAGCAGAGGCAGGCATATATATCTCTGAATTCCTGCCTGGCCAGCTTGATCTACATAGAACCAGGGCTACATAGTAAGACCCTGTCTCAAAAAAGTGGGGGCAGGGAAGAAAAGAAGGAAAGAAATAAAAATTAACAAGGTTCCTTGGGACCAGCAGACATGCCTTATATCAACCTTTAGGCAAGGTGTTAATCTGTTTCATGGGATGTCCATGGTAAGCACCAAATAATTTCTTACAAATGAGTATTTTGAATCCATCTGCCTATAACTGAACCTGTCCATAGCCAACAAGAGTAAAGGAGCTAGAAGTCTTTTTTTTACAGCAAGTTTTGAGTTGCTATCATGGCCTGTTTTCTTGTATATTCTCTTCCACTAGAGAATAAGAGCTCAAGCAGACAATTTTTGAATTCACGTTTTTAAGAACAGATAAAACATTGCAGATGTGAGCACATCTCGCAGGCCTTCTCCCGTTCATCATGTGTCTTCATTCTTCACAATGAGGGTAAGACCAAAGGTCCCCATTACCCTGAGTGTGATATTTCTCATTCTGAGCATGACTGTAGATTTCCAGGATGGGAGCATGCCCCTCAATGACATATAATTTTGTTTCATGTACTTCCAAACGTCACGTAAGCAGAACAGTAGACTTGAACCTCTAACACTGTTATTATATGGGATTATATGGTTTCAACTTTTAGGCTCCTAAACTGCTGAAATTTGATTAGTTCACTTTTACCTGCAGTGTTTAGTATTGCAAGAATATATTACTTTCATTGTAGTGTTCTATAACTAATACTGTTCATTATAGTATTAATTGTAACATTCAGTTATGTGCTATATCAATTTGTCTCTTAGTTCTCCTAAAGAGTTCAGCAGGAGTGGTAGAATATAAGCCTCCCTAGTTCTAAAGATACATCTAATAATACTTCATAAACTGATAGAGCATCTTATATCCTGATGGCAGAGACTGAGAACCCCTGACATTGCACACTCCCAGAGATACGGTATTGTCTGTGTTTAATTTTGTCCATATCAAGTTGGAGGTGATAGGCAATCTTAACTTATGATATATGTACCCAGATTGAACTATTATAAGACAATGATTCTGGAAGAGTGTTCTGGGTCTCCTGAGACTCCTTCAGGTCATTTATAGACAAAATAGGCCATGATATTATTTACATTTTACTCTTATGGTAAAATGCATGGTAGATTTTCCCAGAGCCTGGCCTGTGAGACTCTCTCCTCTCTCTCTCTCTCTCTCTCTCTCTCTCTCTCTCTCTCTCTCTCTCACCCCCACACACACACACACACACACACACTCACACACAAGGTTTGTTTTATTTATATGAATACAGTGTCACTCTCTTCAGACGCACCACAAGGGGGTATCAGATTCCATTATAGATGGTTGTGAGCCACCAATGGTTGCTGGGAATTAAACTCAGGAACTCTGGAAGAGCAGCCAGTGCTCTTAACCACTGAGCCATCTCTCCAGCCACCAGTGGTCTCCTCTTAATCCAGATGTTGATATTTGCAGATATGTAAAGCAAGTCACTTGAATAATTAATATTGGAAAGAAATAAACTTCATTTATAGACATGTTAACATATAATGGGTTTATCGCTGACTTGCAGGAGTTTAGAAATGTTTTCAATATTTCAGTTTTGATTTCTAATATGGTAAGTATCACTAGCTATGCCATGCACATAGCAAATGCTCCTTGGGGCAATTGGGAGCATTTAAGAGTATCAGAGGCTCTCTTAACACCAAACGTTAGAGAGTAACTGTCACAGGTCATACTCGCTCATCATCGTTGCTGTTCAAACAAATGCTGGAGTACTTAGAGTGGGTGGGACACAGTACCAATTGCTTGAGGACCACTTTTCTGTTCACCTTAAGGACAATCTTTTAAAGTCAATACTGAGATGGGTCTATTCCCAGGAGGCTAAGATGAGGTTTGAGGAAGTTAGGTAGAGTGCCGCAGTGTCATCAAAAGAAGTCACCACAACCATGTCATCCTTCCAGGGATCTAGTAACTATTCTCCAAGTCAGCCAGCTTCGAAGCACACACTCGCTTCTCAATCATTCTCCCCAAGGCAGCAGAGGGACTCATGCTTGCTGGAGTTGGAGCTGCCTATTAACAGGACCAGACCGAAAAGAGCTGGAAGTCAAGGAGAAGTACAGGAAGCACACGCTCCTTTGGGATGGAACCAGAGGCAAAATAGCTGCTAGAAGGAATGGTTGCTGGCATCTTAGGACATGCTGGTGGATCTGTTTTCTCTGGGATCGAGTCCACAGGTGAGAAGGAAATGCTAAGATGGAGCATTAGGAATTATAGCTACATCTTAATCTCATTCAGCAAATATAATGGTTTTGCTTAGAAAGCTGTGATGGAGTAATAAGAATAGTTTATTGGGTACTTGCTTCATAAAAGGCTATGTTAATTCATTGAGTCACTTAAACCTCATAATAACCCACATTACACATGGGGAAACTGAGGTACAGAAAGTAACATCAACATAGATAAAAGTCATATAACATAATCTTTGGGAGAAGAAATAGATTCTCATCTATATGTTTCCTGTTGCTGCTATAACAAATTAGCACAAACTTAGTCATTTAAGACAATTAACATTTGTCACATATGTATCATCTTATATTTCTGTAGGTAGGCAGGGGAATGATTTCACTTGTCTGAAGTCAACTTTTGGCAGGAACATTCTCTCCTTGAAGACTCTAGAGAACAATTGGTCATAGCGTGTCCACTTTCTGGAAATTCGACTCCTGACTTTTATAGTTGTAAGCACAGCATTATCTCTCTGACCTCTGCTTCTTGCCTCCTCTTCCTCAGTCCAGTACTGTTGCCGCCCTCTTATAAGGACCCCAGTGATTACTTTGGGCCCACTTGACAACCAAATATATGATTCCCAGATCTAGATTCTTAATTCGAACACAGCTCTTAGCTTTGTTAAGCACCATCATCATGGAGATCTGAATGTAGGTATTCTTTGGATGCAGGATAACCATTCTTCAGTCATCTAACTTAAATTTAGTTAATCATTCAATAAAGATTTACTGAGGGTCCAATATATGAGTCTTTATAGGCACTAGGTTGATGATAATAGGCACATTCTGAAGACCACATGGAAGTCAACCAGATGAAAAGGGATGAGGGAATTATAGGTACAGCGACAAAGTTTGGAGCTGGGATGAAGGGATGGACTATCCAGAGAGGACCCCATTCGGAGTCCATCCCATCATCAGCCACCAAACCTAGATACTAATGCTCATGCTCATGCCGGCAAGATACTGCTGAAGGGTCCCTGATATTGTGGCCTCTTGTGAGGCTACGCCAGTGCCTGGTAAACACCGAAATGGATGATCACAGCCAGCTACTGGATGGAACACAGGGTCCCCAATGCAGGAACTAGAGAAAGTACCCAAGTACCTGAAGGGGGCTGCAACCCTGTAGGTGGAACAACAACAGGAACTAACTAGTACCCCCTGGGTTTGTGTTTCTAGCTGCATTTGTAGCAGAAGATGACCTAATCGGCCAACAGTGGGAATAGAGGCTCCTTGGTCTCCCAAACTCCATATGACCTAGCACAAGGCAAGGCCTGGGCCAAGTAGTGGGAGTGGGTGGGTAGGGGAACAGAGGTGGGGGGAGGGGTATGGGAATCTTTCGGGATAGCATTTGAAATGTAAATAAAGAAAATAATAAAAAAAATAATAATAAAAAAAAAAAAAAAGAAAAGAAAAGGGATGAGGGGACAGTAGCGCCTGGCAGATAGGCCAAGTTAGAGACCGAGAGCAGGAAGCAAGTCTTTCCACAGAGTCTACATGTGTTCTGCCCAGTCTTATCTGTGACAAAACAGTTCTGAACCTTGGCCATTCATCAGAATTTGCTAGAGAGGGCATTGTCATTGTCGCTGGTGGTGTTTTCAAAAGTTCTTCTGCTGGCTCCTGCCCCCAAGGTTCTAACATCACAGGTGGAACTTGGGCATCAGGAGATTCTAACATGCAGCCAGGAAGTTAAGACAGTGGAGTATACAGGTGTCCAGACATGGGGCTAAAAAAAAAAAAGGGAAAATAGCCAGATCACAAAGGACTTTGTAACCCAAAACCAGGGACTTCATGAGAAGGGCTCAAAGAGGTTGTGAACAGACTTTTCTCTTTACAAAAATCTAGCTATGCAATATAGAGAAATGAAGAGGTATACAGTAACGGAGATTAAAATTATAGAGCCTGAGCTTAGCATCTATGGGGATGGATGAAGTCAAGTGATAGGGAGACAGGATAGCTTGTAGGATGCTTCAAATCATTAGCATCACCTCCTGTATTAGTGAGGTTCTTTAGAAGAACAGAACAGAGAGAGAGAGAGAGAGAGAGAGAGAGAGAGAGAGAGAGAGAGAGAGAGAATGGCTTTCAGCTGTGGTCCAAGTAATTCAACAACATCTATCTTGTGACCAAAAGGCCAAGAATCTGGAGATTGTTCAGTCCATAAGACTGTAGTCTCAGCAATCTGGTTCTGGAATCCCAGGGAATTCTAGAGAGCTGTTGGGCTTCAGTCTATGTTGGAATCCTGAAGAAGCAGATTCTAATACCAGCAGAGGTATCTAATACCAGCCTTTGCAACAGGATAGCTGAATTTGCCAGTGAAAGTGAGAGCAAGCAGGCGAAATCCCAAAGCTTCTTTCTGCCATGACCTCTATGTGGGTTGACACCACGAAGTATGACTCAGATTTAGGATAGATCTTTCCAACTCAATCCAATAGAGAGAATTCCCCTCAGGTGTGCCCAGCCTCCAGGGTTTTAGCTGATTCCGAATGTAGGCAAGTTGACAACCAAGATTAGACATCATACCTCCTAACTAGATTTCCCAGAACCATTTTTCCTATTAACCCAACATATCATCGCTACACAGCCACATCATATCTATAGTCTAGAGCAGAAAGAGTAAATGGCTGCATACTCATTTGCTTATTTGCTTGTGCTTGGCTCCTTTGTTCCATTCTTATACAATTTAGGAGACCCAACATAAGGAATGGTACCACCCATACTGGGCTGAGTCTTCTTATATCAATTAGCTTAAGACAATTCCCTCCAGAGGTAGCCAAAGGTTAACCCAAAGTAGACTATCTCCATTAAGATTTTCCCCCCAGATGTTTCGATGTTAAGCTGATAGTTAACCTAACCATCACAAACTGTGTTTCCATCACAGAGTTGCTGTGAGTGTGTGGACCTAGGAGAAATTATACCTGTGTAAGGTAACCATTCTTTCAAGTTAATTAAAGCTACATCATTCTTCCAGACAGAAACTTTCAAGAAAGGTTGATGGTTCCATTGGTAAACGATCGTGGAAACCTGACTTTGATCACCTGAGCCCGTTTGGAAAGCTGAGCACAGCAGCCTACACCCATAATCCCAGTACTGGGGACATGCAATGGGGAAGTCTCTCTAGCCAGTGAGTATAGCCAAATGGATACATTGCAGGCTCAGTAAAGAAACTGTGTCCTAAAAATAAAATGAAGTGTGGTTTAGAAGATATAGCCAATATAAGCACACTGACCTCTGACATCTTTGGCACAGACACACACACGTACACACATGCATACAACTATACCCACCAAACAAATAAATAATCAAAAAGAAAGTTTAAAAAAATACCACTCATTTCTAACTGCTCTATTCAAAGGCTGCCAGGCCAGACCCTTCATTTTCCATATCTTCCAAGCCTACCCCACTACTGACCCTCCTGCCCCCAAACTATGCCTCAGAAACATACCGGTTAGAGTTCTTTTGTGTCTAGCCAGGCTGGCCCCCTCAATTTCAATACCTTTCTTGACTCCCTTCCCTAATTCTCATTCCCTTAAATGTCTGTCACCACTCCTAGCCAAATGACTTCAAATGTACTGGCTGGTGACAGTGCCCTATGTAATCATCTTCCCTCTAGCAGGACAGCTGTCATTCCTACTGGAATGCTATCATTGCTAATAGCCCACAAAGCCACTCATGCATATAGCTGTCACATTTGTGTAAATGCTAAGTATTCACAAAGGCCCAGGCCCCCAACCTGGTTTTTCTATGCTTTGTAAGCATCCTAGAAGCCCATTTAAAAAAAAAAAGTTACTTTGAGTTGGGTGGTGGTGCACCCTTTGAATCCCAGCACTCAGGAGGCAGAGACAGGCAGATCTCTGTGAGTTCGAGGCCAACCTGGTCTACATAGAGAGTTCTAGGACAGCCAGAGCTACACAGAGAGACCTTGTCTCAAAAACAACAACAACAAAAAATGACTTTGATATGATTTGTTTTCCTTAAGGTATCAGTGAAATACTTAAAGGCTTCCTTGGATCATTAAACTGAGCCAAGGTTGTATATTACAAAAAAATAGACACCAAAGTCTATTAGTTACATGGCCAAAATATATTTCAACAGCTATTCTTCAAGGAAAGGCAAAGTCCTGTCTAGAGGACCTGCTTCATAAAACAGGTTCCTTTTGTCCCCTTCAGACTTTCTGAGGCATGACTGACAAATAATATACAGTATGCAGTATTGTGGAGAGGCACCACTTTATAATTCACATGACAGGTTAGTGTCATGTTAAAATCCAAGCTGCCTACAGTGAGGAATTCACATGTGTAGGTTATGAGCAATCCTCCTTGGCTGGGACAAACGTGTCTCTGAATCAGAAACTCAGACAACTAAAACAGATTCTTCCTTTCATTTCTATTGCTTTTTTTTTTTTCAGTTAGTATTCAAAACAATGCATTTCATTATGGTATTTTCACATGTGTGGTTACTGAACTTCTGCTCACACTGCCCTGTGTTCCCACCTCTTCTGTTCTAGGCTCCTCCCTCCCCACATACGCTCATGTCTTACTTTCATGTCGAAGAGATTTTTTTATGTGAATTATAGTTTGCATTGTATTTGTTTCTGTAGTACTAAGGACTGAACCCAGGCCTCTCCCTCGCTGGGCAAGCGTTCCACTGAGCTACCGCTGAGTTTCCACTTTAAACCAAGACAAGGTAGGCATTGAATTTGGATTGAAACATAAGAGACGTTCTGTACGATGCACCCCTCATTAGCTACAGTCATCCCATAGATGATGCCTAGTTCAGTAGAACAGGGGAGGAGATGGGAGAGTTCCTCTCTGTGTTCTTGGAAAAGGTGAGAGAAGCCGAATGTATCCAAGTGACTTGAGACAACAGATCACCAAAGCGTCAACAGGGGAAGGTTCCATTTTTTTTTTTTTTTTTGGTTTTTTTTTTTTTATTCACATAATTACTGAACCCCTGCATTTCACCGAGGTTGGTAGCCCATCCCATGTGTGTTGACATGTTAATTTGAGATAAGACACTGATCTTCAGCTCCTTCAGTTAGTCAGCAAGCAGTCTGAGAGGCCCTGACTCCCTTGGGTCTATAAATGACAGGAAGCCAGAAAGAAGGTGCTGTAGGGTACCAGGGCACTACCTATATTCTTCCCCTTCCTACTGGGATGACCTAATCTGCATGCCTGGATTTCTGACTCCGTTTCTGACTCTCAACACCCTGAGATAATTTCTGCTGGAACTAAACTACTTCCCAGAACCTTGCTTGCTTAATGAGCCATAATTGTTAACACCTTTCCTGGGTCCATAGGTGCTTCGAGGCTAATGTCTAACTGGGAATGGTTTTGCTATCTAAATTTTCGTGGTCGGTGAGAGCTTTGCTAAGTTGTCAGAATGTCAGATCTCAAGGTCAGGAGCCAAGCCTCTGAGGACCCCAAGTGCTGTGAGACAGGACCTGTATCCCAAAGGAGGAACAGAAAGTCACAGGGATTCAGTTACATGCTGAAGTCCTGGCCAGTGAGAGCAGGGCCAGGAAGAAACCAGGTTCAGTTCAACCCACCTCTTATATATCCCCTTTTCTCAACAGAGCCTCCTTAGTTCATTTCCTAGACTCTCATAGTTCCCTCTGCTTCTTCAGGAATATAATCCTAGGTCGAAAACTCAAATACCGGAAATAGACCACTGACCAATGTGGTTTGACGGAAGCAGCCTGGATGGCCACGCATGCGCAGCATTACTGTTGGGCTGAGGCTTTGAAAAATTAAAACAGTCACTCTGTCCCAGGAGACAGCCAACCCCAGTTCCTATGAGCTGCTTCGCTGCAAAAACGTGGCCTCTGCTTTGCCTAATAATCTAGAGACTTTTGTAAAACCTCAAAATGTCATTCCCAGAATTCTATTCTACCAGACAATACCCAGTCTTAAAAACTGGAGAGGGAAGGAATGAACACCTAGCCAAAGAAAGCTCTGCTAAGGACTGCTGATGGTGAGAGCCATGTGACAGAGTGGCTCCTAGTGGCCTGAGGACTTCGGTGCTATAACCAAAAAAGCCAAATTCTTCTATCAACTCTGTTAGCCTGGAGGAGGGTCTCAAGTTCTAGAAAGGAATGTAGTACAACTAGCTTTTTTGTGGTCAATTTTTGAGACCTTAAGCAGAGAATCCAAGTTGGCTGATTAGAGTTTTGTCAACTTGACACAAGCTAGAATCATCTGGAAGGAGGAAACTTTAATTGAGGGATTGCCTCCATCTGGCTTCTTGTAGGGAAAAAAATCTATGGAGGCATTGTCTTGATTAAATGAATGATATAGAATGGCTCAGCCCACTGTGGGTGGTGCCATCCCCTGCCAGGTGGTCCTGAGCAGGCCCTGGAGAGCAAGCCAATAATCAGCGTTCTTCTGTGGCTTCTGCTTCAGTTCAAGCCTCTGGGTTCCTTCCTCTAGTTCCTGCCTTGACTTCCTTCATGATGGACTGTAAACTGTAAGATGAAATACTTTCCTCCCCAAGTTGCTTCTGGTCCTGATATTTATCACAGCAATAGAGAGCAAATTAAGACAACTAAGCCACTTCTGGGTGCTCACTGAGGAAGTCTGTGAAATAGTCAATATGCTGTTGTTTTGTGTTGTTGTTGTTGTTGTTGTTGTTGAAGCCACTATGTTGTAATAATCTTTGATGCAGCAACAGGAAACTAGTGAGGTCCCTGGGAACCGCCCACTCTAGACAGAGAAATAAATTCCAGAGATTCTTTCCTTACCGGCCACCCTTATCTCCATCCTTAATGGTCCTGATGCAATCGGGATCAGAGAGAAATTACATGGTCTATTGACCCACACTCCTGTAGATTCTCTAAGAGTCAGCTTGCAGAGTGGCTAAATAAAGTCGCTGACTCATAGTGAGATCTTAGAAAAATGGGCGCAATCTACCTGATGGTCCCATTGGCCTCCAACCACGCCACTGTCTGTGTAGGAATGAGGTCAGTCTAGCCAAAGCCCCCTAAATAGTGGGAACAGAGGCCAGGATGTATATATAATATATCCTAGACCCTGTATCACCACTGTTTAGAAAAACCCATTGTCTTCTCTGTAAAACTCCACTGGCCTCCCTGACTAAGCTCTGTGAACTTTTGCCCTTGGGAATATGTGAAGACACCCCAGAAGCAAAGGAGATATTTACAAACACAGATGGAGGCATTAACAGCAGTTGAGCCCAGAAGATGCCAGGTAAGCATTCTGCCCCCAGCCTTGTAGTTTCTGAGCTTGCCGGTGTCTCCTCTGTGCCCCTCCTCTGTTCCTCTGTTTGCCCGCAGGCTTTAATTCTGTCTCACTTTTCAGTTTCTACCAGAGGCTAACCTTCCTTTCTTGGCATCCACCCAGCTGACAAAATCCAGGGAAGGACTGACCCAATGTTTCAGCACATCCTATTAGCCTGATTAACCAAGGAGAAGGGGGCACCTGGCAAGCGCACAGGTGTCAAGGAAGTCCCTGGAATCTAGAGCAAACCCAGCTCCATCAACCAAAGTTTTCTCTAGGAAGATTAGGTACTCTGAGTCCCTGGGACTCAGGCAAGTTGGTCCCCTGGAAGTTCTACAGCCAGATTTCCAGCAGCAGAAGCGTGTGTGTGTGTGTGTGTGTGTGTGTGTGTGTGTGTGTGTGTGTGTGTGTGTGTTTGTCCTTATCTATAAAGCTGATGGAACACATATCACATGGATAATACAGGGAGTGGGGCAAAGAGAAATAGGGAAGACAGATACCAGCAAACAGAAGAGTTCCTTGAGAAAAATATATTTTTTTCCATCTTAAACCCAAAGGCTTTTTAGTCAAGAATGACATGATTAATTGAAGGAGACGAGAACTCAACTAAACTATTAAAATATGAAGTTTTGTTAAGAATAAATTACTGGGGGCTGGAGAGATGGCTCAGTGGGTAAGAGCACCCGACTGCTCTTCCAGAGGTCTGGAGTTCAAATCCCAGCAACCACATGGTGGCTCATAACCATCCGTAACAAGATCTGACACCCTCTTCTGGAGTGTCTGAAGACAGCTACAGTATACTTACATATAATAAATAAATAAAGTTTAAAAAAAAGAATAAATCACTGATACAAACAATGATAATAACAGTAAGCATTTACTGTGTTGAATTTACTGTGTGTCTGACTGTGTGTTGAATTTTTTCTGTTCATTCTCTTCCTCAGCCTTCAATGCTGAAAGATATCAGTACTCTTCCTACTTAACAGAAAAGGAAAAAAAAAAGTTGCTCACAAAAGTTTATGCAACTAGCAATGGACAAGTGGAACACAATGTCAGAGCTGAAGTTCCCACAGGTAAAATCAGAACAGCAACAACAGACAGACATTCAGTAGTTCGGGTGCCAAGATTTATGAACTCTAGTCATTAAAAATGGACACACAAAAATACTGGCTAATGTACCAGAATCCCTGGTATCTGAAAGTAACCTGCAGTTCAGAAAACAACATCAGTGTCTAAGAAGTAGAAGAACATAGAAACTGGCAATAATTGGATATCCCTGCTCTATAGGTAAACTAAACAGAGACTTTCAGCTTGGAGTTCTCAGAACAATAGCTGGTATGCATTGTGTAACTGTTCACACAGTAACTGAGTGTAAGGCTCTCTGTGGTCCAATCTTCCCGACGAATCTCTCAGATAACCATTACTGTTCTGTCCCTCACACCACACAAGAGACCTGAAGATGAGAGGAGGGGAGTTGTTTTCAGGCATACGGAGACATGGAGAAGCTGACTGTACCAGCTGAGACCACTCTTAAACCTGTCCAAACAGTATTTAGTGAGCAGTTTATATGCAATTGCACTTGCAAAACTCATCACAATAAATTCTCTTGTCTTCACTCTTCAGAAGGAGAAACTGAGGCCTGGGGAACTTAAATGATGCAGAGTTGCTTGGCTGGTAGGGTGAGAGGGTCGAGGTATGGACTAGCCGTAAGCTGCCTCTGTGTACTCACTCATTGTATTAGGTGCACTTCAAAATTATCACTTATACCTTAAAATACTCCTATAGGAGTGTCATGACTGGTTTCCATTACATTACATGGCTTGTTCCATTACATACTGAATATGAAAACTGCCATTAAGAGTAGACCGGCTTTATCTATAGGTAACTTAATGCCTATAGATAACTTAATTAAGTTGGCTTTGTTTTATTTTTATTCTATCATTCTGGTGGAAATATGCCATAATGAACTGTGACAAATCATATTAATAGTCTTTTGGAGAAGAAATTAAGGAGATTATGATGCTCAGTCTGTCAATAAATACTACTTTTTAAGGATTTATATTTTTTATTTGATGTGCATGACTGTTTTGCCTGCATGTACGTATGTGTACCACATGCATGCCTTGTGCCCGCAGGGGTCAGAAGAAGACATCAGGTCCCTTGGGACTGGGATTGTAGATAACTGTGAGCTGCCATGTGGGTTCTGGGGACTGAACCAGGTCCTCTGCAAGAACCAACATGAGCTCTTAGCCACTGAGCCTTTGCTCCAGCATTGCAATTTTTATTTTTTTAAATAGTTTCTTGTATTTTTCAATTAGCATACAAGGTATTAGATGCTATTGTTGCATTTTCAAATGTTTTAGAAGATTCTATTCAGCATACCTATGTCTTATACACATTTGTATATTATGGAATAGGACTGCATATGAGGAAAAACAAGCAGTTTTTTTTTGTCAGTGATTAACAAAATTAAGAGAAATCTTCTAACCAAAAGGCAGTGAAGGAGCGCCTGGGAGCCCTATCCTTCTCCAAACCCTAAGATCCTCCAGTGCACTCATGGCTGTACATAGCCTGGGCTTGTAAATGAAACTTCAGGGATAGTTTTCTGGCAATAAGCAGGCAAAATAATGAGCACTGGAGGGCTCAGTTCATTTCTCCTTTCTACTGTCTTCTTGCACCTTCACTTCCACAGTAAGCTGGTAATAGCATAGATAGAGTTACTCTCAGAAAACCAAATCTTATAAAACATGATCAAAGATAGGCTGTGCTACACTGAAATATGAACATGAAACCTAACAAACTTTAATTTCCTTATTAGTTATGTATATTGGGGGTATATACACATGATTAAAGGTGCCTGAGGAAGCCAGTGCCTCCCCTGTAGCTGGAGTTACAGGTGATTCTGAACTATCCAACATAGGTGCTGGGAATCAAACCTAGGTCCTCTGGAAGAGCAATGCTCTTAACTGCTGAGTCATCTCCCCAGACCCCAAATTTTAATTTCTTGCTCACACAAAGCACTATATAGGGCTGGAGAGATGGCTCAGCTGTTAAGAGCACTGACTGCTCTTCCGAAGGTCCTGAGTTCAATTCCCAGCAACCACATGGTGGCTCACAACCATCCGTAACAAGATCTGGCGCCCTCTTGGAGTGTCTGAAGACAGCTACAGTGTACTTACATATAATAAATAAATAAATATTTAATATATATATATATATATTTTTAAAGAGACTTATTAGAACAAAGCACTATATCAATTGCATAAAATGGTTCCACCTTCTCTGCATGTGACTTTTAAGATCACAACTTCAGAGGAGGACAGAAGTTAAGGATTACATATGGACTCTTGTACCTTGGTTCAGAAACATTGTGTTGCCTACAATTCAGTGGCCACCATCAGACCTGTGCTCAAGTGTACCCAAAACGTAAAAGCTCCGTTTTCAAGCGCTACCTAGCAACCATGAGGTCTGAGGTGTATTCAGTACCCAAACCCTACCATGTATGAATGCATACATACATCCAGGCAAACACTCATTCATATAACCTAACTGTAAATAAATATTTAAAGACTCTAGGTTTCCCACTGAATGCGATCTTAGCCGCTCTCTAGCATCTTGACTTCTGCCACTTCCATTCCGTTCGCATTCTGAACATTTCACAATTCTACTCTCTCTTTTTACTTAGAGCAGTATTGGAGGGAATGCTATGAAAATTCCCAAATGTAAACACTCTGAGTGGCTCTTTTTTCTTAACTCATTATTGTTTTATTTTGTAATCAAATAACATTTTATAAGTTATATTTTTGTAAAAAGATTGAACTTCAGATTTCTTTTATTACCTTATTTTTGGGGGGACATATTTATTTTACCCTCTAAAGCAAGGGGAAAACGATGTTGAGAGTTTCTACACACACCCATGTACACATAAACACAAAATGCTACCCCAAAGCTTCTCAGATTGCAGCAACAAAATGTGCAGGATGGGCCTAGGTAGTCTATTTCCACACTCCTCTTAGTGCCCAGTGCAGCGATAGTTTACACACTCTGGTTGAAAACTTCAGCTCTAGAGCCAGGAGGTGCTGGCACACAGCTTTAATCCTAATACTTGGGCAGCAGAGGTAGGTGGATTCGAGGCCAGTTCAAGGCCAGCCTGGTCTACAGAGCAAGTTCAGTCTTGAAAAACTAAAATAAGCAAGCAAACAAACAAATAAATAGAAAGAAA
Source organism: Mus pahari (assembly GCF_900095145.1). NCBI lineage: Eukaryota > Metazoa > Chordata > Mammalia > Rodentia > Muridae > Mus > Mus pahari. The sequence continues at coordinate 43,513,344 of NC_034594.1, forward strand.
GAACAAGGAAGGAAGGAAGGAAGGAAGGAAGGAAGGAAGGAAGGAAGGAAGGAAGGAAACCTTCCTCGGCTTTAACTGTAGACTTGGAGTATGAGAAATCAGAAATAATTGAAGTGGTGGCCAACTTGATGACAGTAAAAGTAAAGACATCTCTTTGTACATGTTAATTAACTGTATCTTATTCATTCTTCTGTCTCATTGTTAAAGAGACAGTACTCAATAAGTGTGGATGACTATTTGAGTCCATAGTTACCTAGGCAACTGTGGGCATCCCCATAGGTGAGGGCCTAACTAACAGAAATACAATCCTGTTCCATCTGGAAAGATGACTCACTGGGTAAAAGCACTTGCTACCGAGCCTGACAGCCTGAGTTCAATGCCCAGGACCCATGTCATAAAAGGAGAGAATAGAGACTTCCACAGCTGTCTCCTGACACCCACATATGCCCACACACATGTGCATGCATACACGCAAATGCACACGCCCACATACACACACCCACAAACACACACACGGAATAGTAATCAAACTTTATAGAAAATATCTTTAAAATATTTCATTTCTTTCGTGCCCTCAATGCTACAGGGCTAAAGGGAAGGTTAAGGAACCATGAGCTGCCCTCCCCCTCTGTCTAGCTGAATGAGATTTCTTGGCTAACACTCCATGGAAATCGGCCATTTGGAAAGTAAATCTCCCTGGGGCCTTACAATCAACTTTTCTCATCTTTTTAACCCTATCTATTGGGAAATCTCTGTAAAAAAACATATTTCACAGAAAAGATCATCGGATCCAGTCAATACCACATGGAAAGATATAATAGCCGAATATAAATTATTCATTTCCCTGCCTTTTAAAGAGTGTGCTGAAAGCACCTTTGACAGCTGTTTCTGACTGTGAACCTCAGTTCCTCCACTGCGCTGTGGCATGCCAGAATGCCTGGTTTCTGTGTGTCTCAGCCACTTCTGCAGCGTGCTAGCCCCTCCTGCCTGCCCCTTCCTCTCCTGTCTCTGTCTGCGGTCAGTCGCTTTCTGATTTGGGTCTTGCTGGTGAGACTTCCTCAAGCAACTTCCTTCCCCTTCTCCTTGCTGTGGCAATAGTAACTAAGATACACCAAGCTCGTTAGAATTTTCAGTAAAATGAGGTTAAAGAAAATCCTAATAAAGGACTCTCTCATGAGTAAAGTCCATGAGGTTTAAGACAATGGTGACACTGTGCATGTAACTGTGGGCTCCATCTGGGACTTTAGGCTATCCAGCATCTATTTGGCTACTTAGGGGCTAGTTTTGTTTTGTTTTGTTTTGTTTAATCTCTTTTCTATTTTTGTTCTGAATGGATTAGTATGAAATAATTGTACTTTGACAGGATGAAACATGGCTATATTTAAAAAGTGCCATATCTCAAAATGGGATAAAAGAGGTATCCTCGGCTCTAGAATCAAACCTGTCACCAAAGCTGTGCCCCTTTCAACACATATGTCTCCACATAAAACCAGGGCTGTGAACTAGACAGTTTAGGAGGCTAGAACTTACTTAGTATATGTGAAACTCTACGAAGTTCAATCCCCATCTCTAGATAATTAATGGGATGTAGCAGAAACACTCGCTAGTAGGTAAATAGTAGATCATCTATAAAATGAAATACCATGTAGCTATAAACAATGAATTATGCATAAACACATACATACATACCATACATACATACAGAACGGGGCTATAAGCAGATCACTGTCAGGAGGATACAGGAGTATTGATGGAAATTGCTTCCTTTGGGTTCCTCAGGAAAAACAGTCTGAAATATATCTCACAGGGCCTCTGAGGAGGTCCCAGAAGAATCTAGCACATCACTCTCTGGTGGTTATAATATTAAGTGTGCTTGTGACAGGATCTAAAGGATCTCTAGGAGAGAAGCCTCTGGGCACACTTGTTAGGATTATCTGGGCACACTTGTTAGGATTATCTGGGCACACTTGTTAGGATTCAGTAGACTGGGCTAACTGATTTGGGGAGGAAAGACCCTAAGAGTAGACAGTACTGTTCCCTGGGCTGGGTCTTGGATTGTCTGAAGAGGAGAAAGTGAGCTGGGCGCAAGCATACATTGTGCTCTGCGTCCCAAATGCAGAAGCAATGTGACCATTTACTTCATGCATCTGCTTCCATGCCTTCCTGCCATGATGGAGTATCTTCATCCATCTTCAGATATCTCCAGACTGTGAGCTGAAGTAAATCTTTCTGTCCTTAAGTTGCTTTGTCAGAAATTCTGTCACAGTAAAGACAGACCAAGGCCCCCTAGCATCCTCTCAGTCCACAATGACCTTTCTAGCAGCTTTCTCTCCTCCTCCAGGATCATCCTCCTGGTCCCTGGCCCAGTATTCTACACACAAGTCTTTGGAAAGCAACAAAATTAAAACACTGTCAAGCAAGCATGTGGTATGTAGGTCTGTATTATCCATTGAAAATGTAGGGCAAGACCCATGGGCATCAGTGGACCACAGAGCAGGCACTTGCCTCTGGACATCTTGATCTTTGAGAATAATAAAATCTAATTGTTTAAGTTACTATTTATTGGGGTTTTTGTAACCTGCGGGAAGTGTGGTTGTTCTTTTTTTTTTATTGTTTTGTTTTGTTTTAATGATACATATACCCATCAAGATCTTTGGGGGCATTTTTTTTTTAGTTCTGGAAGTGAAGGCCACAGACCTGCTTCTCTCTGTGTGTGAAACTTGTAGCTAAGAGCCACACAGCTTCGGGTGACACAATTCCAGTCTGCAGGAGTGCTGATATTAGAGGGGAGATTTGGAACAGAGGAGGGGAAGAGCCACCCGTGTCTCGTGTACATTACACACCCCTCAGGTTTTAACTTCTTAAAAACTGAAACATTTGACATTTGAAGAGACTAAAAAGCGGCAGAAGTCCTGACACAATATGCATATGCTGTTTTATGTCATTTGTGAGAACATAAAAACCAGTATAAACAAGGATCCATTAGAAACTTGACAAGCACCAGTGGCAAACCGCCCAAACAGCCTCGGAGAGACCACCGCAGGTCTCATTGCTCAGAACCAATCACAGCGTGCTGAGAGGAGGTGGAGTCTAAGAGCTCTGATTTGGTTGCTGTGACCAGGGCCCAAGACACATAGAATTCCCTCCAAAATCCAACTCAAATAAGCTTCATAAGCTTAAAGAATAGCACCCCGATACACTATTTGCTTTACAAGTGCAGTTTCAAAACAGGCTGGCCTGTTGCACCCTGTCCCGTTTTGCACTGTAGTTTGAAAGCACTGGAGCTTCCGCCGTGGGTGAGTGCCGAATGAACCTCAGCACACAGGCTGGTGAGAGAGACGGAAGGGAGAGCACTGCAGAGAACAGGTAGGATGCTGACTCAACATTAGGCCACTCGGTACATGATTCAGTCGGGACACATAACTGTGCCGTCATAGCATGCTCGGGGAAGGAACAACACTAAGAAGTAAGGTGGACTCAGCTGGAAAAAAAAAAAAAAAAAAAAAGCAGGTAACAGTTCTGAGCAATGCCACTAGGATCTCAAATGACAGTTGTGTGGGGTGTGGGAGATGCCAGGAGAACCTAAGGAAAACACTAAGAAGATCCCGTGTTGCTGTGGACAGCATCTAACTGTCGTAGCTTAATCTGACATCTGCCCAGAGTACTGAGGCATAAGTTCAGGGTTATGTATTGTAAAAATCTGTCACACTTACCACATAGCATGTGCTTTAAGTTCATATTGCATTTAATTCTCCCCAGAATCCTGTGAGGAGGAAAACTTTCTTTTTTTCTGAAGTAAAGAAGCAAAGTAGACAAAGAAATAGATAAATGTGAGCTACCTAGCTCATGTCGAACCCCACTCTGGCCACCATAACAGATACTGCAGACTGGGACACTTGTTTTCTGTCCTTTTGGAGGTTAAAAGGCAGAACAAAGTATTGGCAGCCTTCGTGTCTGGAGAGCTTCTCTCCTGCCTCGCAGAAGGCCACCGTCTTGCTGTGTCCTCGGATGACCTCTTCACTGTGCACTCAAGACAGAAAGTCACTGTCTTGCTGGGTCTGTGGAAGGCCACCGTCTCGTTGTGTATTCACGGAAAGTCACTTCTGGTTTCTTTTCCTCCTCTTATAAAGACACCCAGACTCATCAGATTAGGGTCCTATCCTGGTGACCTCAAGTCACGGTAATCATCTCCTCAAAGGTCCTGTTAACAAATCCAATCATATTGGAGGCTGGAGCGCCGTGCATTTGAAGAGAAAGCTATTCAGGAAACAACTCCCACAGTGAAATGGAACAAGCACAGTGTGATTTAACATCTGCTTTTAATATTTTATTTTAGTACACCTTTTATTGAGGTGTGTCTTAACTCGTGGCTAAGTTTGAGAGCAGTTGTTGTTATTTATACGTGTGTGCACACATGTAGAGGTCAGGGTTTTACATCAGGCACCTTCCGAAAACACTCTCTACTTTATTCTCTGATGGAGTGGATGCCCCCATGCAGGATGTTAAGCCAGCTCAGTCAGTCAACTGGGTCTTGAGCGAGGGAGGGAGAATTGAAAAGAAAAAGACAATTAGACAACACTGTAACATGACTCCAGCCAGTGCTGAGGCTGAAGTGGGTTTATTTTTCTCCAATCTGCTTTTATATCATTCTAGGTACATACAAAGAATGTGGTCAGTCCTAAGGCATAAACAAAGTAGTCAAGGAACAAACAAGACATAAACATAGTAGTTAAGGAACAAAGATAGACCAAGGTCCCATGGTTACTGTATTCAGTCTTTTTTTTTTTTAATTAATTAATTTATTTATTATATGTAAGTACACTGTAGCTGTCTTCAGAGACTCCAGAAGAGGGCATCAGATCTCGTTATGGATGGTTGTGAGCCACCATGTGGTTGCTGGGATTTGAACTCTGGACCTTCGGAAGAGCAGTTGGTGTTCTTACTCACTGAGCCATCTCACCAGCCCCCTGTATTCAGTCTTAACAAGCCCATCAAGATACAAAGAACACATTCCTCAGCTGTATTCATTTTGAGCCTACTTCCTAGTCCTAGCCCAGTGTCAAATACCTGCCAAATTCCTAGAAGGCTGCCCCCAGAGCTCTCCACATTGGTGAACCCTCAATTCACTGATTCGGCTGGTCTAGCTAGCCAGCTTACCCTGGGGATCCCCCTCTCTGTCTCCATAGTGCTGGCATTGCAAATGGGCCACCACTTTCATGTGGGTTCTGCGGACCCAAACTTAGATCTTTATGCTCCAACAATCAATGCATTATCTACTCTTCCATCTCCTCAATCCTAAGTGGGTTTTTACATGTATTTGTCCGCCTGTCTCCTGTTGCTACAAAGAATGTGGCAGTGTGTAAGACTCTAACCCTTGCTCTCCCCCAGACCAGCAGGAGCTGACACTGGTAGATCTTAAGGTAGCCAGAACCACCACAGACATGAGGCCTACACCCAGCAAGACTTCATCTCAAGCTCCCTCCACCATAAACAGTGCGGGGCTCCTACCTGGGCCAGTCCCCTACTTCAGTTCCCTGTTCTGGAGCCCCAGGAGATCAGCTCTTGCAGCCATGTTTCACAGGAGTTTTCTCTATTCCGGCTCTGTCTAGGGTAGGCTTTCTATTGCTGTGATAAACACCATGACCAAAAGCAACTTGGGGATAAAAGGGTTTATTTCAGCTTACAACTCTCAGATCACCCTTTGCTGTTGAGGGAAGTCAAGGCAGGAACCTGAGGCAGAAATTGACAATCCAGAAGGAACACTACATACCAGCTTCCTTTTGATGGCTTTCTCAGACTGCTCTTTGTTTTACACAATTCAGGACCAATCCTTAATCAAGAAGATGCCCTAAGGACTTGCCTGCAGGTCTTCTGACGGGGGCAGGTCCTCTTCCCAGATATCTCTAGCTTGTGTCAAGATGACAAAGACAACACAACAACAACAACAAGAACAACAACAACAACAACAACCCAAGCAGGACATTCTGTAAGACAGTATCTGGACAGTACTGCTGTGACTCCAGTTCCCTGCAGAAGGGCTCAAGGTGGCTTTCTGCCAGATGACTCCAGCGTCTCCTCCCCCTCTCTGGTAAAAACATCCTTCCTGGAGACCCAGCTGAGAAGCAGGCTAGCCCCTTCCTGCTCTTGCTGTCCTTGGGTCATCTCCTCCTCCACCGTTTGGCTTCTGAGCCCTCCCATATCCTGAATAACCAGTTCCCTACCTGCAATGCCTTCTGCCTCAAACACTCAGCCTCAGGCCTCTTTTCCTGGTCATTCTTTTCCCTATGCTGACCTACTCTCTGCTTGTTATGATTGGCTGAGAAGCCCGGGCAATTGGAAACCTACGGTAGAGTCCATGGTGGAAGTTAAAACTGGAGAACTTCAAGGTACAGCTTTCCCCAGGACTACAGGTGCTGTGTTGACCCTTACACTCCACAGGATGGCATCTTGATTTTCCACATCATTAGCAAATCTTACTTGCCCTGATGTAAGGCATTGTGGATAGCTCGCCTGTGTCTCAGCTGGAGCTTTAAAAGCTGTAAAGCCTAGAGATAACTTTACCATGTTTTCCTAGTGACTATTACAATAAAACGCTACTGAGTGGACTTCTCAAACTACCATGTCTTATCTTCTCTTTGCTTTTGGTTTGTTGTTGTTGTTAGCTTTTTTGTTTTGTGGTTGCTACTGGTTTTATTTGTTTATTTATATACCCCAGGTTTATATACCTTCAAACTCACTGTACAGTGGAGAATGACCATGAACTTCTGATTCCTCCATCTCTATCTCCTGAGGGGGACTATAGGTTTATGTCAGGCTGGGGATGAAACCCAGGGCTTCAGACCTCCTAGGCAAGCACCCTACCAATTGAGCTTGATGTCAATCCTCCATGTCTTTTTCCAAAATCTCTCTTGCCTGCATAAAATAGCTGGGAAAGAAGTGTGTATTCATGGGGAGTTTTCAGCAGCCTGTAAAGGCTGGGCTGCCCTATGGAGAGAGGAGGGGAAGCAAAAGCAGAGACTTAACAAGGGTTAAGTGCCTGTTCGTTCCAGTTGCTGCTCATTCTACCTAAATGTCAAGTCCGTGCAAGTGGATTCCCAAGCCTGCTGTGCAAGCACCTTCATCTCTGGTCTGGCTCTACAACTAAGCATTGCCTTTACCTCAGACGGCAGGAGGCATGGACTGAATCACAGCCCGGTGCCCAGGACTTCTCCAGCACCTCAACAGTTCTGAGTCAAGTATTCTTTCCCCAGCCTAGCAAGGAGACAATTGCCTGTCCATATCGCAAAAACAGGGGTGCAACTTCCAGGCAGTACAAAGAACCTGACAGTTCCCATCTCTCCTGCACTATGTGATAAACCACTTCACTCAGAACTATCACAAGATGACCTGGCAGCTAAGTGGGAGGAAGTAACTCCTAAAAAGAAAAAGAAAGAATCCTGTTAGTCACGGAGCTTTTCTTGGGAGCCACAGAGCCGGCTCTAGCTGTCTGGGAATAACGGTATCAGCTCCTCAAACAAAAGCAACTTCTCAGAATATAACAGTCTGGGGTTTCTGAACTGGATTTAGTTTTCAAGGGGGAAAGGCATAAATTTGAAAAGGGAGCTAGGGCCTCTGAAGAAAGTCACAGTGGTAAAGAAGCTCACTATTCAAATCAGAAAACCCAGGCTGCCAGGCAACTCAGCTCTGCCTTCCAAGTCCAGTGGGCACGCAGCAGTCTCGGTGACCTGGAATTTTCCCACAATGCACCAGCAACCCCAGAGGTCCTGGTAAATGCCAGGGCCATCTTTTAGATCTTGAAAAGTAGGGTATAAAGGAAAAAGTGGAGGCAAGAGGCTGGAGAGAGGGCTCGGTAGTTGAGAGTACTTGCAAAGGACCTGGGTTCGATTCCAGGACTCATATGGCTCACAATTACTAGTAACCCCAGTGCCAGGGAGTCCAACAGGCATTCATGTGGTGTACATACATCTATGCTGGCAAAACACTCACACACCTAAAGTAAAATAAATATATCTCTATTTAAGAAGGTGGAAGAAGAGCTTTACTCAAAATTTGAAAGCAACATCATAGCATCAAGGTATGCGTGATAGGCTCTAAAACACACTGTCTGCAAGAAAGATGTTAAGAATAATAATAATTAAAAAAAAAAAACTTGTGTTGGGAAATTGTTTAAAGGAGGGGGGAGAAAAGCCTCATGAAGAAAACAGTACTACCATGCAGGAAAAAAAAAATGTTTATCCAAAATAAAAAGTGGATGTAGATTTGGATGTCATATTATCAGATAAAGATGGCTGTGGCGGTGCCTGTTTGTAATAACAGCACTTGGGCAGCTGAGGAAAGAGGGTTCTGAGTTCCAGTCAGTCTGGATTACTTAGCAAGATTCCATCTCAAAAGGCCTAAAATGAAACCAAATGCATTGCCTAAGCATGATTCATGTCTCCTAAGCAGTGGCCTATAGACGACTTACTACCTTAGTTCTCCTTTGTCGTAGTGTTCTATTGCCTGAAGAGATACCATGACCACAACCAGAGAAATGCTTTCTCTTTTCTCTCATAAGAGAAAGCATTTAAATTGGGGCTTTCTTACAGTGTCAGACATTTAGACCCTTATCATCATGGTTAGGAGCATGACACCATGTAGGTAGACATGGTACTGGAGAAGTAGCTAAGAACTCTACAACCAGATCCTCGGACAGCAGGAAGAAAGAGCAGGAAGAATTGAGCCTTGCGTGGGTGTTTAAAACCTCAAAGCCTAACCCCAGTGACGCACTTCCTCCAACAAGGCCACGCCTCCTGATCCTTCTCAAGTAGGGGTACTTCCTGAGAACTAAGCATTCAAGTATGTGATCCTATGGGGCCATCCCTGTTCAAACCACCATACTATTTCTTACCCAACTTGTGCCCTTTGGCATTCTCTTTCTCCAAAGGTGTCTTGGGCATTCAGACTTGGCCCAGGGAAGAGTGTTCCTCTGAATTATTCATACCACATCCCAGAAGTACTTGCCATGTTAGATCCCAGTGAAATTGAGCAATGCTCCGACAGATAATGATTCCTGATAAAACTTCAGTCGTGTGGAACTTTCTCTACATCCAACCTGATATCACATATAATAAACCTACCCACTTTTATGGTGGCAATTTACATTCTGTGGGTCGGATAACATTGATTTGGAAATGCTGACTTTCCAAGTTTCAACTAAAATATTTAAGCTAGACCCCACCAAAAAAAAGGTTTTTGATCTTCTAAACTTTGTTCTTTTCTTTGTTTTATCTTCTATATGAAAAAAAAAAAAAAGCATAAGAAGAGTATATCTCAATACCCAACCAAACTTTCTAAAGCACTGCTTGATCTGGCCATGCTTCCGTTAGTAGTCCAGAAAACCAAGGAAATGTTTTTACCCATACCCTGCTCTGGGCACAGTAGAGGTCAAGCTCACTGGGGAATATGCTGTGTCCAGACCATATTTTGTAGTTCCCACCCCTGACTGGTGGACTGCTGGGGAGACAGCTGCAGAGATACCTACAACTGCTTGCAAGGTGCAAGGCATGTGGCTTTGTTATTCTTCCTACCAGTAGGTGACATGGCCTCCTTCCTGCCTTTATCTGGAATGCCTTTTTGATTTGCTTTGGACAGGGCCTCAGAGTGACTGCTAGGCTAAGGCCTCAGAAGCCTTGGGAATTCCATTCTACATTCATGGAGACCCAAGCATTTGGGTAAGGAACATGAGGCTATTCTACCAGAGTCAGACAGAAAAGCGCTAACTTGCCTGGCTAACACCAAGCCCAGGAGAGTGCAGTAAGTTCACCTTAGGCCATGTGTCCCATCCAAGGCCAGTCAGTGACTGTGGAGGAGAGGCTGGCTTTCTCCGTTCTGTCCTGCTCATGGGTCAATGAGGAAATTACCAATTGAGGTGGCTTTTCTTAGTTGTCAACTTGACTAGATTTGGAATTAACTAAAACCAAATGGCTGGGCATACCTGTAAGGGATTGCTTTTCTTAAATCATTTGAAGTGAGAAGACCCAATTCTAATCCAGACCTTTGAGGTGGGAAGATGCACCTTTAGCCTGCGGCCATAGCTTCTGCCATCAACCTATATAAAGTACATGGAAGAAGGAAACTTACTCTCTTAGCCTACATGCCCTCACCTGGAGTCTATGCCTTCACAGGCATTAGAGCCTACTTCTTTGGGATTCTGGCCAGTTGAGACAACTAGTCTTATAGAATGAACAATGACTGGATTCTTGGAACTTCCAATAATCCTTTAAGACACTGGTATACAGCCATTCCTTGGACTAGCTGGACCACAGCCTGAATGCCAGTCTAATAAATCATATATATATATATATATATATATATATATATATATATATATATATATATATGATATTTGTAACCCTGACTAATACAGATTATAGGTTTTGGTACCAGAATGGTTCTGGAGCAATAGAAATATAATAATGAATTTTTTTAAGTATCTGGAATCATCTTTTCAGTTTGCTAACACTTAGGGTTCCTGAAGCCTCTCTAGTTACTGAAGTCTCTCCCAGAATCTCAGAGAGTGCTGAAAGCCCATAGTGTGAACTATTTTATAAATATTTACAAATGCATTTGATTATCCTGATTCACCAGTCATGAGAGGCAACAGATTCACTGACTCTACATATAAAACTTTTGACATTTTGTGGAAAAATAAGGAAAATGATGATGTTAGTTGATTGCTCCTAGTAATCTCTGGGTAAATTGGCAAAGGCAAAGAATGAGCTCTGTGATAAAATTAACCAACTGCTAGCATCTCAGAATAGGTTGAAGGATAAGATTGACCAGTTCCAGATGCTTATAAACACTAAAAGTTTTTAAGTGTGCCCTGGGAGAGAAGCTCCTCTCCAGCATCCACAGAGTTCAAGTTGTAGAAAAGCAAACCAAAGCCCTCACTGTAAGGTTGGCTAAATTTACAGAGAAAATTCCTGTCTTAGCTGGTGTCAGCAGTTAAAGTGGAGCTTAAGGTTATGGGATTATGGTGGAAGGAACATGATACTGAATCAAGCTGAGGTAATTGATAGGGACCCATTGAGTGGAGATTCTAGATTTAATACAGAAGCTCACACAGAAAAAAAAAAAAGTCAAACATTTGTTTGAATGGCTGGCTGAAGCATTGTCAAAAGATGGAGATGCCTGATATCCCTTGGCTTCGCATTGATGAAGGGATTTTAAGGCTCAAAGAAATTGAGATGCTAGAGTGTTTATTCTGTGTAAAACCTAATCCTCCTCAATGGGAAGGCCCAGAAGACACGCCCTTAACTAATCGGAGAAGACACAAATGGTGAGAGGGGCACCAGCACGTTTGAAGAGTTTTGTTGTCGCCCCTTTCCTTGTGAGAAACCTTAGGGATAGAGATGCTGCTGATGAATTAAATGCAGTGATTTTAATTGGACTCCAAAGTAAGCAGGGGCCAGGTGGCAGAGCTGAATGGCCAAAAGGCAAGGTCATTGTAGTTATTGTAATGGGCAGCATAAACAAAGCAATGTCCATAATTGCCTGACCTATAATGGTCAGCACAGGCAAAGTTAATTTTATGGTGGCATGACTTGTATGTGTATCTTTTGTTCTGGCTAATCAGTCATAGTGTTTCCATATGAAATAGAAAAAAAAAAGACTTCTGCATTTTTATGTGATCTGTATAAGCAGAAAAATTATCAAACAAGTGAAATAAAGGTGAAATTGGGTGAAGGCAAAAGAGAATCTCAGCTTGTAAAAAACAATAATAAAAAATAAATAAAAATAAATTTAAAAAAAATTTAAAAAGTAAAGAGAATCTCAGCTTGTGATCCAATTTCCAGACTTTAGCGAGATTTCAGACCCAGAGCAGCTTGAATGAAGAGGTGCCTAGGTTTCCCCAAGACAGGACCTTGATAAATACCTAATAGTTTTATTGTTGGTCTTTCCCCAGTCCTTCCCAAGAGCAACCTTTTACAAAGGTAACTGTACACTGGGGGAAAGGAAATTATCAGACTTTTGGGGGGTCTATTGGATTCTAGCTCTTAATTGATACTGATTCTAGAAGACCACCAAAATATGTGGCTTTCCAGTTTAAAAGCATGGACTTAGGGATGTCAGGTGATTAATGGAGTTTTGACTGAATTCCAACTCACAGTATGTCTAGTAGGTCTCTGAACTCATTCTGTGGTTATTTCCCAAGTCCCAGAATGTATAATTGGGATAGATATTATCAGAAATTGGCAGAATTCTCACATTGGTTCCTGATCTATGGAGTGATGACTATTATAGCTGAAACGGATAAATGAAAGCCTTTAGAGTTGCCTCTGTCAGGGAAAACGGTGAATCAACAAAAACAGTTTCACATCCCTGGAAGAACTGAAGAAATTAGTGCCATTATCAAGGACTTGAGAGAGGAAAGTTCCGTTCAAAGGGATTTTGTTAGTCTTTTTTTTTCCCCAGAGCTGAGGACTGAAGCCAGGGCCTTGTGCTTGCTAGGCAAGCGCTCTACCACTGAGCTAAATCCCCAACCCCCTGTTCAAAGGGATTTTGATTGTGTCTTACAAAAAAGTATCATACTGGTTCACTATATTGATGACATCATGCTAGTTGGACCAAGTGAGCAGGAGGTAGCAACCACTTTGGGCTTGTTAATAACATATATGTTCCAGCCACATCTCCCTTTAACTCACCTATCTGACCAGTGTAGAAGACAGATGGATCACGGAGGACAACTGTCGACTATCAAAAACTCAGTCAAGTAGTGACTCTGATTGCCGTTGCTGTACCAGATATGGTATTCTTACTTGAACAGATTAAAACATCTAGTACATGGCATGCAGCTCATCTAGCAAATGCTTTTATCTCAATATATTTCCATAAAGACAACCAGAAGCAATTTGCTTTCAGTGGACAAGGGGAGAAATATGTCTTTATGGTTTTACCTCAAGGATATATTCATTTTCCAGCTCTATGTCACAATTTGGTTAAAAAGGGATCTTGATCGTTTGTCTCTTACACAAAAATATCATACTAGTGCACTATATTGATGTCATTATGCTGATTGGACCAAGAGAGCAGGAAGTGGCAACCACTTTGGACTTGTTCGTAATAAATGTGTGTATCTGAGGATGGGATATAAATCCAACCAAAATTCAAAGACCTTTTCCCTCATGAAATTCTTAGGAATCCAGTGGTGTTGACCATGCAGAGTTATTCCTTCTAAGATAAAGAATAATTTATTGCACCTGGCCCTCCCCATCACCAAGAAAGAAGCGTAGTTTTTATGGGGCCTATTGGAATTCTGGAGATAGTACATTCCTCACGTGTGTGTGCTACTCTGGCCATATACCAAGTGACCTGGAAAGCTGCTAGCTTTGAGTGGGGACTAGAACAGAAGGCTCTTTAATACATCCAGGATGTTGGACAATATGATCCATCAGACCTGATGGTACATGGAGTGCCAGTGGCTGACAGGGATGCTGTTTGGAGCCTTTGGCAGGCCCACATACATGAATGAGAAAAGAGACCTTTAGGACATTGGACCAAGACTCTACCATATCTGCTAAGGGCGATGACTATTCTCCCTCTGACAAACAGCTTTTGGCCTGCTATTAGGCTTTAGTGGGAACTGAACATTTGACAATGAACCATCCAGTTACCACACTACCTGATCTGCCCATCTGTGCTGGGTATTATTTGACCCACCAAATCATAAAATAGGGTGGGCACAGCAGCAATCAATTATCAAATGGAAACGTATACTTTGAAGGAGCATCCAATATATGGTATGGTCTCTCTCAGAGACGAGATCCATGGATCCAGGAATCAAGGTGTCAAAAGGAAATAGTTTCACTCACCATCACCCCTAGTGTTTCACTGGGAAAAAAAAATTTGCTCCCTGTCCCTGTGACCCAAGTTCTGCTGGCTTAGAAGGTTTGGTTCCAAAGTGAGGAGTGTCCCTGCCAGATGCCATAGCAAACATTCCATTAAACTGGAGGCTCAGATTTTCCCCTGGCCACTTTGGGTTTCTAATGCTCTTAAACCAACATGCTAAGAAAGGAATAACCGTGTTAAGAGGGGTGGTTGATGCAGTTAGAGTACCAAGGGGAAATTGGGTTGCTTCTCTACAAGGGAGGTAAGAAAGATTATGTCTGGAGTGCAGGAGATCCTTAGGGTGTCCTTCAGTGCTACATATCCTGTGATTAAAGTCAATGGGAGTCGATAACAACCTAATCTAGGCAGGATGACAAAGGGCACAGACCCTTCAAGACTAAAAGTATAAGTCCCTTTTCCAGGAAAAGAGCCAAGACTCTTTTAATAGTGGCATTTAGGCATCTGGGTTTGGGAAGATTGTTAATTATAGATGCTGAGACCTAGTCTTGTCTTTGCTGGGTGGGTGTTTTGTTCCATGGTCTCTGTTGTCTTCTCTAGTACTTAGGAGAGTGTGGTTGCTCTGGGTCACCTGATAAGAAATTCTTCTGATAGGTGTGGTCACTAGGGTTCCAGGTAAAATGCGTTTTCAGGAGTTTACCCATAGGAATGGGACTGGGTTAGGGGGAGGGGCTGAGGTGGTCACAGGAGGGAGAAAAGCGGAGTTCTATTAGGATATGTTTAGTCCCCTGGTTATGGGGCCACAGAGTAGGAAGAGGCCACAGTAGGTGGTCTGCTAGAGAGCTGGGGATGGAAAATGGTGGGTTGGCTAAGGTGATGTGGCCACTTGCAGAACTGAGGATTATAGTTGACATGAGTTCTTTTGTCCTATTTTGTTAAGAATATTGTGAAAGTAACTTTTGCTTTCCTAATGTAATTGTCATCTCCAAGATTTACTGCCTCAGTCTACTCATATAGGAAGTCCTGGAAGCTTCCAGCCTCCATACAATCTCATCTAGGCCCTGAATGTTTTCGGTCTCTGAGACTTATTGCTAAATATGCTCACTCTTTCTAGTTCTTTCTGAGCTCTGGCTGGCTGGGTCAACTCATCTGTTCAGGCTCAAAACTCCTCTCCATCTGACCAAAACTGGCTTCTTTTAGCTTCTCACTGAATTGCCCTGCTTGGCCTCAAACTAACTCTAGCAATCTGTTCTAGTATTTTGGCTCATTCTCATTCTCATTCTGTCTTTACCTGTGTCTAGCTTTAACCTGTTTCTGTAAAACTCTCCCATAAAACTTCCTCTGTATCCCATGAACTGACTGAACAAAACTGCCTAGAACTCTAGACCTGCATGCCTCTGTCTCCTGCATACGAGGACTAAAGACATAGAGCACCACGCCTGGACCTAAGCTTTTCAGTATCTGAAAATTGTTCTGTACCAGGCTGGCCCTCAACTCAGAGGTCTACCTGCCTCTGTCTCCTAGGATAAAAGGTATGTCCTTCCAGTTGGATCACACAAACCTATAAGGCGTTTGGATGTGATCTCTTGCTAGAATAGCCATGTTCTGAGTTAAAATTCCTCTATAGAATATGCTTGTATGGATATTTATCATGTAATGTAACACCAATTAAGAGACTATCAGTGCCTTTCTTGCTAAACTTCCTCCCCACAACTCATCATTTTACCCCAGCCCCTAACACTAGCAGGCTTTCCCCAGGAATCAGCAGGCCACTCCTGCAGGGCTGTAGGTAGGTCTGTGACTGTAGATCTTCACCACTCCCTTTACTCCCTCAAATCCAACCCTCTCTAGCTCTGCAGAGGACCACAAGAAGGCCTCCCTTACCCCACTGCTCCAATATCCACATCACACAGACCTTGTCCTCCTAAGCCCCCTCCCCCCAGCTCATAGTTTTATCCCAGCCCCCAACCTCAGCAGGCATTCCCTTGGAACAGCAGGCCAGTTTTGTCTAGCCAAGCCTGACAGAGAAGCAAGCAGTCCATTGAAGCTGGTAGGTGAGCTTCAGATCTTCACTCTCTCTTTGTTTGTCCAAGTCCAATCTACCATTTTTATCCCCAGCTCTGTAGCAGAACACCTGCTGTGGCCTCTCCTCAGTCTCATGACCCATTCCTAAGAGAATAAACAGATGCAGGTGACACACCTGCTTCCCTCCCTCAGCCCCTCCCCCTAACCCAGCCCCATTCCTATGGGTAAGCTCCTTGAAACACATTTTTACCTGGAACCCCCAGTGGCCACACTTATCAGGATCTCAGAAGAATTTCTTACCAGGCAACACAGAGCAATCACACTCCCCTAAGAATCGGAGAAGACAACAGAAACCAAGGAACAAAACACTCAGATATCAGCACCTAGAATTACAATCAGGCCCACATACATGAATGAGAAAAGAATTACAATCTTTCCTAACTCAGATGCCTAAAACCAGTAAAAGGCACCAGTAACAGAAAGCACAACGTGTCTCTACTGGAGCTCAGCAACTTTATCACAGCAGGCTCTGGATATTGCAACATAGCTGAAGACAAGAAAAAAAAAAATTAAATACACTTTGTGAATTTGATAGAGGTCCTTAAAAGAAGAAATTATTAAATCCCTTTAAGAAATCTATGAAAGCACAAACAAAAAGTGAGAGGAAATAAATAAAACGAAGACCTGAAAGTAGAAATAGAATCAATAAAGAAAACCCAACCTGAGGGAAATCTGGAAATGAAAGACACAGGCCCTGGAACAGGAACCTCAGAGCAAGCTTCACCAATAGAACATAAGAGATGGAGAAGAGACTCTCAAGATTTGAAAACATGATTAAAGAAATGGATACCTTTGTCAGAAAGAAAATGTTAAACCTGAAAATTCCTGGCATAAAATGTCCAGGAAATATGGGACAGGATGAAAAGACCAAATCTAAGAGTAATAGGAATAGAAGGAGAAGAAACACACGTCAAAGACAAAATCATAGAAGAAAATTCCCCTCATCTAAAGAGGGAGCTGCTTACCAAGTTACATGAAACATACGGAACACCAAATAGACTGAACTAGAAAAGAAATTACCCTCAGCATATAATAATGAAAACGTTAAACATACAGAACAAAGACAGAGTGTTAAACACTTCAAAGGGAAAGGGCCAGGTAACATATAAAGGCAGACCTGTTAGAATTACACTGGACTTCTCAGAGGAGGCTCTAAATGCCACAAGCGCCTGGACAGATGTTCTACAGAATCTATGAGACCACAGATGCCAGCCCAGGCTACTATACCCAGAAAAACTTTCAATCACAATAGTTGAAGGAAACAGACATTTCATAACCAAAATTAAGCAATGTCTATTTACAAATCCAGATCTTTAGAAGGCAAAAGAAGGAAAACTCCGACCTAAAGAAGTTAATTATGCCCAAGAAAACATTGGGAAAAAATAATAATCTAAGACCATAAAATTAAGAGGGAAAACACAGACAGGCAGACACACAGACACACACACACACACACACACCACAACAAAATAACAGGAATCAACAAACACTGCTCATTAATATTTCTCAATATTTTTTTAAGATTTATTTATTTATTATATGTAAGTACACTGTAGCTGTCTTCAGACACTCCAGAAGAGGGAGTCAGATCTTGTTACGGATGGTTGTGAGCCACCATGTGGTTGCTGGGATTGGAACTCTGCACCTTTGGAAGAGCAGCCGGGTGCTCTTACCCGCTGAGCCATCTCACCAGCCCAATATTTCTCAATATTAATGGGCTTAATCCCCAATAAAAAGATCCATACTAACAAAATGAATGTGAAAACAGGATCCATCTCTCTGCTGCATCCAAGAAATATATCTAACATCAAGGATAAACAACACTTCTGGGTAAGCACTTGGAAAAAGATATTCCAAGCAAGCTGATGTAGCCATTTTAATATCTGACAAAATAGACTTCACACCAAAACTAATCAGAAGAGACAGGGAAAGAAAAATCATCAAAGGAAAAATTCACCAAAATGACATTTCAACTCTTAACATCTATGCACCAAACACAAGAGCACCCAAGTTTGTCAGAGAAACACTGCTCCAGCTTAAATCACATTATTGACCCGTACACAAATCTCCCTTAGAATGGGAGATTCTAATACCCTACTCTTATCAATATACAGGTCATCAAGACAAAGAAATCCTGGGGCTAACTGATCGATGTTATGAACCAAATGTACATAATAGATATCTAAAGAATATTTCTTCCAAACACAAAAGAATATACCTTCTCAGTACCTCATGGAACTCTCTCCAAAATTGGCCACATATGTGGAGACTAAAAAAGTCTCAACAAATACAAGAAAGTTGAAACAGCACCAAGAGGAGTTGGAGAACACCAGAAAACCAGGACCCTCTAGCAACATGATCAAAGCTCATATGAAGTCACAGAGCATACACAAGGCCTACATGGGTCTGTACCAGCATACATACTTTGGCTTTCCAGTTAGTGTTTTTATGGGATTCCTGAGTGTGCAAATGAGCTAGTCTCTGATTATTGTTCTTTCTCTTGGGCTCTTTTCCTTCTGTTTGTTTGGCCCAATTCCAATGTTAGTTTTTGTTTTATCTTAATATATTTTATTTTAGTATTTTAAAAATTATTTCCAAAATAAAGGAGAGCTATTAGTGGTTATCAGATAAATTTAAGTTGAGACAGAAAAGAATGTCCCTCAAGGGAGGCTGTCACTATTCAAAATGTATAATAATACATTTGCAGTTGTACAAGTGATAGCTGTATGATATTAGGTATAATTATGACCTGGTTAAATATATAATGCATTCGTAATTATATATGGGATAGTTGTATCATGTTAGTCATAATTATAACCTGGTTACTATTTCCATACGGAAATTAAGCATGGCATAAGGAGATAAGGTTGTGTCAACTTGACAAGGAGGAGTCGACTTGTGATGACTGTTCATGGTTATCAACTTGACTACATCTGGAATTAACCAAAACCCAGATGGCTTGACACACCTGGAAGGGATTTTTTTTTCTTAATTGAATCATTTGAAGTGGAAAGACCTACTTCTAATCCAGATCTTGGAAGTGGAAGATTCACCTTTAATCCCTATCTTTTCAGGTGGTATAGAATCCAAAATAAATTCAAGACCACTTAGCCCTTCCCCCCACCCCCTCTGAAGGGACTTTCCAAACTATATAATTTTAGCGGTCAAAATGACCAGACCAAGTCTACAGCTGCCAAAACAGTATTAGCTGTTCTCAGAAAAATAACCATCACAAAAATAACAGTTCTCGGAAAAATTCTCTTATCCTGCCTTGTACTAAATTCTGAGAAAAAAACCATAAGGACAGGCAGAGTGAGGGACTAGCCCAGAGGTAGAGTCACCCTATGCAAACCAACCAATGCCTGCAAGGGTTACCTGCTACACCAATGAGAATAAGCCAGCTAGCCCTGGTGCCTAAATCTGCCCCTTCCTTACAAGGTATAAAAAGTGTGTTCTTTGTTCGTTCCGGGTCTCTCCTCTTGCCTGCCTGCTGAGGGGGGTCTCCAATGTGTTGGATCAATTAAAAAAAAAAAAAAAAACTCTTTAGGTTTGCAGCAATGTCAATCTCTGTGGTCTGTGTGAGTGAGGGTCTTTTGGGGAACTCCAACAGTAGGAAGATCCCCTTTAATCTGGGCCATAGCTTCTACTGCAGCCTACGTAAAGGACATGGAAGAAGGCAGCCCTTCCTCTCTTTGCCTGCTTGTACTCACACTCAATAGCAAGTTCATCCTTTCACTGGCATTAGAGCTGACTTGTTCTGGATTTCAGCATCTACAGAAGACCAGCTGAAATGAACTGAGCAACTACTGGATTCTTGGACCTTGCATTGGTAGAAAGCCATTGTTAAGCTAGCTGGTCCACAGCCTGTAAGCCACTCTAATAAAGCTCTTTTGGATAGATAGATAGATAGATAGATAGATAGATAGATAGATAGATAGATAGATAGATAGATAGACAGACCAGTGGGTAGATGGAGAGAGAGGGAGAGAGAGGGAGAGAGAGGGAGAGAGAGAGAGAGAGAGAGAGAGAGAGAGAGAGAGAGAGAGATACTGTTGGAGTGGTTTGCTGCATAATAGAATCCTAACTAAAACATAAACCTCATATACAAATTATTAAATTGTGTAAAGTATTGACATATTAAAGAAGAAATACTTGATCCCAAAAAGCATGATTTTAGTATAGAAATGTAAGGGATCAAAGATTAAATGATGACCCACTATATAGATACTACTCTAATACCCATGCTCTTTTTTGGTGGCAGTGACCCAAAATATGATCCTAGACTAGCATTATCAGCAGTATGTCAGAACCTGTTAGGCACACAAGTTCTTGATTTCCTACTAAATGAGAAACTAAATGAGAGATGTAGTCCAGTATTCCATATGTCAGCACATCTTATAGGAAATTCTGGTGCATGGTATAGTTTGTGAGCCTCTGTACTATAGCAAGAAAACTACTAATATTTAGTAGGCACATGTGGCTTCTTAGATGAAAACTAGATAAGAAGTCAGGGGAGTTGATAACTACATTCTGGCCATTAAGAACTACATAGTAGCTGGGCGTGGTGGTGCATGCCTTTAATCCCAGAACTTGGGAGGCAGAGGCAGGCAGATTTCTGAGTTCGAGGCCAGCCTGGTCTACAAAGTGAGTTCTAGGACAGCCAGGGCTACACAGAGAAACCCTGTCTCAAAAAAAAAAAAAAAGAACTACATAGTACTTGAAAATAGGGCATCTTTGCCCAGTTTAACTACATCTGGCAGGAATTCAAATGTGATGACTAGAGCCTTTTAATCTCTTAGGCCATGAAATGATATTGGGAAACGAATCCATGCATGTCTGAGCAACAAAATGGAAGGAGTCTGGGACACTAGCACTATGGGGGGCCATCACGTTTTAGCTCTGGACTGACTGATTCTAATGCTCTCTTTTATTTTGCCTCTCACTTCAAGTAATGTCTCACACAGTTAAGATGAGAACCTAATGTATCATGTTAATTAAGTTAGTCTCCATTCCTCTTACTTCCTGAGATATTCTCTACTATAAGAATATTTTATTTTCTGTACTTGCCACAAGTTATCCGCTAGGTGTTTTTTTGTTTGTTTGTTTCTCTAGTTGTGTCTTAACTGTGCCTCTACTTGACCTTAAATTTTATGGGGGCAGTTTGTTTCTCTTATCAGTGAATAACCCAACATCTAGGACACTTCTGTCCTTACAAGAGAGGCTCAGTGAACACCTGCCAGGTACACTGGACAGATGGAAGGGTGAATACAGGCAAGCCAAGTTTTGTCCATGTTCCAAACCCAAGTAAACTGAAGAAGCTTCCAAACAAGTGTTTTGTTCCAATACTCTCTGCCAGCCACGTCACACTTCCACTCTACATTTCACCCTTCACAGGAGACAATGCTAATAGAGGAGAGGCCACCTACAATGGCAGTTTTCCTTAAACGCTTAGCTTCATCGGAGAAGAAAAGTCTGAGAAACAGCCAGAGCCAACAGAGCCTACAAGAGAAAGAAGCATGACAAGCTACGATCCTGGCCCAGAAAGTGACGTTGGGCAAAACCTGTGAACTTCTACAGAAACTACCGTCTAGGCAACAATTCTCATGTAATATAAATTGGTTTATTATGACAAGGATGCTAGCAATGATGATATGATCCTAGACTAGCATTATCAGCACTATGTCATCAAAAGGGAAACAGTGGCTATGCCCTCTATGGGGCAGAGAGGGGAGCATATGAATCTCAATAGTACCTAAACACTTGTTCAGCTAGTTTAAAACTGTCCTTAAATTGTAGTTTACTGAGGCAGGCAAGATGGCTCAGCAGGTAAGGATACCTGTCACTAAGCCTGACCACCTGAGTTTGATACCCCTGAACTCATATAGTAGAAGGAAAGAACCAACTCCCATGATTTGACCTTTAACCTCCACACTCACGCCATGGCATGAATACGTGTTCACACACACCAATTAACAAATAACTGTAAGAAATGTGTCTGCTGACGATAGTAGAGTATCCCAGACTATCACATAATTACCTTGTATAAGCAAATATTCTCATAAAGACCAATGTATGCCGAAGTTTTACTTCCCCAAGTCCTGGAGGCACATGCCTAAACATTTCCTCTGAATTAAATTTATTTGATCCAGTCGTTTACATAACATGAACTGATTGTTATGTGCCAGCAAGGGACTGAATTTCAGTGACTCTGTGAGTCAAAACTTAGAGGGAAGAGGGGGGTTCACCTCTGTCCACTGAAGCTTAAGAGTCGCAAGCAAACTTTCTCAAGCACGCGCCATACTAAAATAGGTCACATTTCCATGTTGGCATCACATGTAGTCCTTTGATAACTAAAGGCAACTGGGCTTGACATCTAACTGGAAGGAATAATTAGTTACAATGAAGCTAACAGATAGTGCCTATATTGTTAAGAACAGATAAAAACATCCATTATAAGCTAAAAGCTGATTCAAGAGAGGGCTTGTCTCATCCCAGGTGCCAATAGAGCAAAGGCCAAGTACACCCTTTTCTATGCCAAGAGAACACTTTCAGTTAGCAAAATGTCATAGAATGCCCCCTCTAATTACACCCATTGCAATCTTCCATAATTTGTAATTTAGCTGTTGAGCCATTTCCCCTGGCCTCCTGTAACTTACATTTTGGCAGGTCATAGGATTTTCTTTACAAGCTATCATCCTAAACAAATGTGGTACTGTAGCAGGTCAAGCTGGAATTCCTGCTTTATTATTTTTTTTAATAGTAATACGGTAGTAACTCATACAGAACAGCATTCGTATTGTGCTTCGAGGACACATTCCTGCAAAGGCTATTTTCATTGAGGTGGACTTCACTTCTCAAGTCTAAATTAATATCATTGGGAGGTACTCAAACTAAACCACCACCTGGAAAAAGACCCAAGTATAATGGACTGAGTGTACCCTGCTACCACAAACCAAAACGCTGAAATCCTACCTACCGCCCCATATAACAGCAGGAGACAGTAGTGAGGTAGTTAGGCCATAAACGTGGGATGCTTGTGAATGAGTATGTGGTCTTTTGTTTTGTTTTGTTTTGTTTTGGGTTTTTTTTT
>NC_034594.1:43536962-43546076 GCF_900095145.1 Mus pahari
CTAGCTGCATATGTAGCAGAAGATGGCGTATTCAGCCATCATTGGGAAGAGAGGCCCCTTGGTCTTGCAAACTTTATATGCCCCAGTACAGGGGAACACGCGGGTCAAGAAGTGGGAGTGGGTGGGTAGGGGAGCAGGGCGGAGTAAGGGTATAGAGGACTTTCAGGATAGCATTTGAAATGTATATAAAGAAAATATCTAATAAAAAAAGAAAAAAGAGAAAATATCTAATAAAAAAAAAAAAAAAGTTCAGCTAAGTCCCAAACGCATTCCATCCTTCTTACCAGCTCTGTGTGGATCATTTTCATACTCTCCCATGAACTGCAGTAATCTTCCTATTCCCACCATTTCCACAGCTACATGTGTGTGCTATGGCACTTGGCTTTTACATACGTGCTAGGGATCTCTGAACTTGGGTTCTCATGCCTGTATAGGCAAGCACTTTATCCACTATGCAATCTCCCTAGCCCCTAGGTTGCAGTCTTTAATAAGATGACTAAGGTGTGTTTGATAGCTGTTCCTGGTTGTCAACTTGACTACACCTAGAATGAACTCAATCCAGAAATGAAGGGCACACTTGTGATCAAGATCTTGAGACTGGAAGACACAGGCTTCTGACCCTGGTCTTGGCATGGGATAACACACGCTTTTGATCTAGAGCTTGAGGCATAGTGGCCTTGAAAAACTTAGGTCCAGGCAAGGTAGTACACATCTTTAATCCTCGGAGACAGAGGCAAGCAGATCTCTTGAGTTTAAAGCCAGCCCGAGATAGAGCAAGTTCCAAATGCAGGTGTGGTGGTACACACCTATAATTTGGTCCACACCTTCTGGAGGCCTACATAAGGACAATGGAAGAAGGAAGGCCTTCTTCTTCACCTGCTTGCACTTACTTGCCAACACATCTGTTGGAACCTACTTCTTCAGGATTCCAGTTTATACAGAAGACCAGTAGAAACACCTACGCTCGTGGGACTGAGCAAGTACTGGATTCTTGGACTTCCCATTCAAGTTGCCCACTGTTGGGTTAGTTGGACTGCAGACTATAAGTCAGTCTAATAATTTCCTTTAATATATAGAGGCATTCCATAAGTTCTGTAACTCTGGAGAACTCTGATTAATACAGTGTGTCTCACGTAAGACTGGAGATTGAAGCACATTTTAGAAAAAAGTGGGGGAGTTGTCATAGTTACCTTAAGCTGTCAACTTGACATAAATAGTGTAACCCAAGAAGAGAGAACCTCAACTTGGGAATTGACCAGATCAGGCTGACCTGTGGCCATGTGGTCCAGGAGACAGTTTCTTAATTGCTGACTAATGTAGGAGGGTCCATCCCATTGTGGAGTGTGCCATCTCTAGGCAGGTGGGCATGGGCTATATGAGAAGGATAGTTGAACAAGCTAGTAAGGGTGCCAAGCCAGTAAGCAGCATTCCTCGTGGAGTCTCCTCTCAAACCCCTGCCCTTGAGTTTCTCTCTTGGATTCCCTTGATCATGGACTGTAACCTGTAAGCAGAAATAAACCCTCCTTTCTGCATAATGTATGTAACTTATTTTGGATTTTATAATGATTTTATAATAACCTAATGGAGAGACTTTGAATTTTTTTAAAGACTTACTTATTTAGGTCATGTATATGAGTACACTGTAGCTATCTTCAGACACACCAGAAGAGGGCATTGAATTGCATTATAGATGGTTGTGAGCCACCATGTGGTTGCTGGGAATTGAACTCAGGACCTCTGGAAGAGCAGTCAGTGCTCTTAACTGCTGAGCCATCTCTCCAGCCTGAGACTTAGAATTTTTAAAGAGACCTTGAGCTTTTAAAGTGTTGAACTTTTTAAGGACTATGGGGCTTTTAAAACTGGACTGTGTTTTATACTGTGTTATTAATATGAGATCTTGTAGTCAAACAAGAAAAGAAAGGTAATAAAGTTATGTGTTCATTTGTCAAAATTGACAAAGGGTGTAATATCATAGTTAGCTTCAGCTGTCAACTTGACAGAGACCTAGAGTCTCCTAGGACTCACAACTGAAAAATTGCCTAGATCAGTTTGGTCTGTGTCTGTAAGGTAGTTACTTACCTACTACTTACTATTGGAGGGCCCAGTACACTGTGGACAGTGCCATCCCTAGGCAGGAGGGCCTGGGCTATAGAAGAGGGGTAGTTGAACAAGAGGTTGACAGCTTCGGTCAACAGAGTCCTCTGTGGTTTCTGCTTCAGCCACAGAGCTCCTGCATTGAGTTCTTTCCCTAGCTTCCCTGTTCAATGACTGTAACCTATAAATGGAAATAAACCCTTTCGTCCCCAAGTTGGTTTCGTCCATGATGTTGATCACAGGAAGCAAACTAGGACAGAAGTTAATTCTACAGGTGCTGGGAGAAGGAAGAACTGGAGTGAAGACCCTCTGGCGGAAATACACACTGTACAATTGAGAAACGTCCAAGAGGCTGGGAGGTGTGGAGCAAGGGTCTGAGAACTCAGAAGGAGGAGAGGCGAAGCGGGAGCATGATCTTACAGGTCTGGGGCCAAGACTGCCGTTTATTCTGCCTGAAGCAGGTAGTGGGGAGTGTAAGTAGAGGGGAGCCATAATCTAACTGTTCTGAAATTTATTCTGGCCACTGTGTTGGGAATAGAATTGCTATGTGGCCAAGCCAAAAGGAGAAAAACCTGTTAAGGAGTAATTATAGGTGAGAGATACTGCTGCTGCCGCTGGCCAAAATAGTATGAACGGCGGAAAGCAGATTCTGGATTTTTGGACTTTGTTGTGTGGGGTATGGGGTGTAAGTGATAGAGAAGAGCCAAGAACGACGCCTGAGACTTCTCTCTGAGAGGCTACACGCTGGAGTTATCATAAACTGAGGACAGAGGATAATGGCAAAAGAATGCAAAGAGGTCAGCTCTAAAGGTATATACATAAACGTAACATTTATACAGACTGAGCAGGATAAATAAATAAATATATATATATACATATATATATATACATATATATGTGTGTGTATGTGTGTGTATATAAACATATATATAAAACTTATACCTTATAAATACATACATTTATACCTTATATATGTGTATGTGTATATGTGTGTGTGTGTGTGTATGGTATATATGTATGTATATATAAGGTATATATAGAGATATATAGATATAGTTATACACACACACACACACACACATACATACATATACACAGACACAGGTAACATCAATTAAAGAAAAAGAAGCCATAGCCGGGTGTTGGTGGCGCATGCCTTTAATCCCAGCACTTGGGAGGCAAAGGCAGGCGGATTTCTGAGTTCGAGGCCAGCCTGGTCTACAAAGTGAGTTCCAGGACAGCCAGGGCTACACAGAGAAACCCTGTCTCAAAAAAACAAAAAAAGAAAGAAAGAAAGAAAGAAAAGAAAAGAAAAAGAAGCCATGAATTTGAAAGTAAGCAAGATGTGGCTACATAGATGGAGGACTTGGAGAGAGCAAAGGGAAGGGAAAAATGGTGTAATTATATTAAAACCTCAAAAATGTTTTAAGAATGCAAATAGCAAGACATGAGCAAAGAATACAAATGTGGTTGCCTGGCAACCTTCCATTGGCACTTTCTGGTAAGATAGAGAAAGCACAAGGAGAGTGGGTGTCTGTGAACTGAAAGAAACTCTGAGTTCAGCATAGGGGCACATTTCAGATATGCTCACTGCTTCCTTCCAACACTCCTGATGTAACAGCAACATTGCAACAAGAAAAAATAAAGGACAGAAACCAAGGTATCTGCAGCTAAAAGTGATTTGAAAGAATTAGACTCTGAACATGAAAAACTTCCAAAACTGCTTAAAATGAGTTGCCTATACTTGTCTTTTTATATATTTCACAAAAATAAAATTTATGAGTTAAAAATTCTATGCAAAACTCTAGAAGTTTATCAATAAATATAATTTTGGTGACAAGAACCCATGTCACAGTTGAAAAGACAGTTAACTTTTTCTTGATGCAAAACTATCCATTTAACTGGACACAAAGGTAAGGTAATACCTACTGTCTTAGTCAGGGTTTTGCTGCTGTGAACAGACACCATGACCAAGGCAACTCTTATAAGGACAGCATTTAATTGGGACTGGCTTACTGGTTCAGAGATTCAGTCCATTATCATCAGTGCAGGAGCATGGCAGCATCCAGGCAGGCATGGTGCAGGAGATGCTGAGAGTTCTATATCTGTTCCAAAGGCAAACAGAAGACTGGCTTCCAGGCAAGAGGGTCTTAAAGCCCATGCCCAAAGTGACACACATACTCCACAGAAAGCCAAGTAATTAGCATAATGCATTAATGTTAAAGCAGCTCATTGTCTAAAATTGCTGCTCATCATCGGAGTCTTTAGCGAGTAGTAATGTTTTTTCTGGTAGAAGGTTTTGCCGGGATGTTGAAGGCTGCTGACTGGCAAGTTGCTTGCTGACAGTAGGGTGGATACAGTAATTTCTTCAAATAAGAAGTTAGTAAAGAGCCGGGCGTGGTGGTACATGCCTTTAATCCCAGCACTCGGGAGGCAGAGGCAGGAGGATTTCTGAGTTCAAGGCCAGCCTGGTCTACAAAGTGAGTTCCAGGACAGCAGGGCTATACAAGAGAAACCTTGTCTTAAAAAACAAACAAACAAACAAACAAACAAACAAAAACAAACAAAAAAAGAAGTTAGTAAAGTCTGGAAAATATTAATTCTTCCTCTCACGAACTACTTCTGTAGCCTGTGAGGTTGTTTGGTAGCATTTGTTTGTTGACCCTTCAAAATAACCCAGGCTGGTCTTGAACTAAGGAATAGCTAAGGGTAACTTTGAACCTCTGATTGTCCTGTCCATCTTTCAAGTGCTGGAATTACAAGAGAGTGCCACCACACCCAGATATGTATGTATATATGTACGTATGTATGTACGTACGTATGTATAATTATATATTATAATATATATGTACAATATATTTATATATGACATACATAAATATAAAATAATTATAAAACTATGCAATTTTAGTCACATTAAAATAAAGCCAATATTTTCAAACCCTGTCACTGCTTTCCCAACTGAGGTTATCTAATACTCAAATGTATTATCATTTCAACACAGCTCTCAACATCTTCATCAGGAGTAAACTTTTTTATTTTGTTTTGTTTTATTTTATTTAACTTATTCACTTTACATCCAGATCGCTGCTCCACTCCCAGTCATCCCCTCCTACAATCCCTTCCCCTCCCCCCCCAGGAATAAACTTCTTGAGATAAACTTCTTGAGACTATTATCTTTGCTCATCCATAAGAAACAGCTCATCCATTATAGTTTTATCATGAGATTGCAGCAGTCCAGTTCCACTTCCAGGCTTTTTACTTGAGCTGCTATTTCCAATACATCTGTAGTGACTTCCTCCCCTGAAAGTTCAACTGCCTCACTGTGAGGCCTTTCCTCATGTTAATAGAATAGATTCACCTTAATATTGATTTTCTTGTCATTGGCTCTTTATTTTAGACCTCATAACTTACTGATTCATCGTGTTAACACTGAAAATGTCACCAAAATTGATAAGAAGTACAGTTTGTGTCTCTGACACTATTAGTTGGTTTTGACTACAAAATATTAGAAGGCACAGTGTACAAGGATGTGCATACCCCATGAATAAATACAAATGAAATACCCACAGTATTTCTGTTCTTCATAAGAGGAATGTGTATTCAGTAGATTTGATGCCCTTTATTTTCATATTTGTGTAACATAAAAAGTAGCAAAATATAGCAACCCTGTTTTACTCTTAATGTATACATTTTACATGAATACAAATAAAATGTTTTCAATTGCTATTGCCATAAGAGTAATTACTGAAAAAAAAGAGTAATTACTCTCTCTGTATTTGATATGTTTCTTAAATAATAAAACTAGAAACCAAAATTATCCCTAGGCTTATGACTACAGAATAGCTGTTGTGTTAGCAGACATGAAAGCAACGTGGGTCTCTGTGTCCATCTCCATCTGCAGTTGGAGTTACAGGCAATCAGGAGGGGTCTCATGTGGGGGCTGGGAACCGAGCCAAAGCACACGCTCTTACTGACCCCAAACAAATCAACTCCTGGGAAGGTCAAACTTGTCTTCTGCAGCTTCCTCACTTCTCCCTGCCTCTGTAGAAATGAAGAGAGGTCGAGTCTTACTGTGGATATAGGTCTTGGCTAGGAGACTATTGGACTGGCTCCATTGCATCTACTACTCAGTGGCTTGGTACAAGAGGCCTAGCTTTCAGCCTCTCCTGGCCTTTCTACACGTCCTCCCTACACTTAATGATTTCTAGGTTTTGATTTAAAGCAAGAGATGCATTCATTAATCTTCCTTTCCCCAGAACACCTTCAGGGTATTGGAGGGCAACTAACTGGTGTGATTTCAATGTTACTATGTCTCAGGGACTGGGGAGGCTGGAGGAGAGAAGGATATGGGGAACAGCTGATCTTTGAAACAGTCTGAACACAATGTTTACTGATCGAGTTGACCAATATGAATAAGGTTCATGACACCCCAAAAGAACACTGATGGTCACATCAAGGATCAGATAAGATAATAATGAAGAAGTTTGAATTACTGTGAGAATTAACAAAATGTGACCCAGAGTCAAAAAATGAACCGGTAGAAAGACAGCTTGGATGCATTTGCTCCACACAGGATTGCCACACACCTTCAACTTGAAAGATCTTCAAAGCACAATAAAATAGGTGTAGTACACTAAACCGAGATAGCCTTGGAATTCCTGACCTGAGAACAAATCCTTAGTGAGGGCCTTTCCTGCCTGTTCCCATCTGTCACCCCACATCTAGATGATCTTTCTACTTAAGTCAGCCTCTCCTGGGTTCAATGGTTTTCCTCCCCACTATTCAGGCCAATGAACAGACAAAGGCTATATTAGGGCCAAAGAGGGTACTGAGGCTAAAAGGATGAATACAAGCTTGCTCCTGTCTTTGAGGTACTTATAGATTGTGAGTTAGACAATTGAATGAATAGGTAATAGTGAACATACATGATAGATGCCCTGCTTCTGTGGTACAGCAAGTTCTGATACGGAAGGGACAATAAAAACAAGCCCTGAGGGAAAGAGAAGGGTGTATTTTAAACTCTTTTGGCTTCTTCACCTTGTATTACAGATCTGTGCTGGCTAGCAAATCTGTCGACTTGATACAGATTGTGGTCATGTGAAAGGAGGATACCTCAGCTGAGAAGATGCCTCCATGAGATTGGGCTTCGGAAAAGCCTGAAGAGCATTTTCTTAACTGGTGATTGATGCTGGAGGACCCCGCCCATTGTGGGTGGGGTCATCCCTGGGCTGGTGGTCCTGGGTTCTGTAAGCAAGCATGCAAGCTGAGCAAGCCATGAGAAACCAGCAAGCAGTCCTCCTCCATGGCCTCTGCATCAGCGCCTGCCTCCAGGTTTCTGCCCTGTTTGAGTTCGTGTCCTGGCTTCCTACAGTGTAAGTCCAATGAACCTTTTCCTCCAATAAGCCTTTTCCTCCTGAATTTTTTGGTAATGGTGTTTTGTTATAGCAATCGAAAGTTTAACTAAGAGAGGATCTTTCCAGTAAGAATCCCTGACTATAGCGACCCACTTAGGGAGTGTTTCAGTTATAGCTTTTCACATCTTGTATGATGTAGGCCACGAGAGCATATGGTATTTATTTAATCTTGAACTAAAGATGGTAGACCAGGTTATATAAAAGTTCTGATGATGATTCAGTTCCAGCTTCCTGTGAAAAGCACAAGAAATTCTGATACACCATTACAAAGGCATTTTCTACTGGTCGGGCTCAAAGCCTCAGCTAAAAAACAAAATGCTAGCCGGGTGTGGTGGTGCACACCTTTAATCCCAGCACTTGGGAGGCAGAGACAGGTGGATTTCTGAGTTTGAGGCCAGCTTGGTCTACAAAGTGAGTTCCAGGACAGTCAGGGCTATGCAGAGAAACCCTGTCTCAAAAAAACAGAACAACAACAACAAAAAACAAGAAAAAACAAAACAAAATGCTTAACACCATGCCATAGACTATAGAGAAGACAGTAGCATTTATAGAGAAGGCAGAGCATTTGACAGTAATATATTGCAGGTTTGGTTCATGAACAATCTAATCCAAAAGATCACAGATTTGTTAGGAAGACTGTTTACCACTGTCTTAGTTAGGGTTTTACTGCTGTGAACAGACTTCAAGACCAAGGCAAGTCTTATAAAGGACAACATTTAATTGGGGCTGGCTTACAGGTTCAGAGGTTCAGTCCATGATCATCAAGGCGAGAGCATGGCAGCATCCAGGCAGGCATGACGCAAAAATAGCTGAGAGTTCTACATCTTTATCTGAAGGCTGCTAGCAGAAAACTCACTTATAGGCAGCTAGGATGAGGGTCTTAAAGCCCATACCCACAATGACACACCTATTCCAACAAGGCATACCTACTCCATCAGGGCCACACCCTCTAATAGTGCCACTCCCTAGGCCCAACCTATACCAACCATCACAATCGCCTTCATTCATATTTGAGAATACATGTGCCAAAGCTCTCTTATCTTAAAAGGACAGCGGAACCGAGGCTGTCTCTGCTCCAACCAATGGCTGTGATTGAACAGACTTTAAAACATTTGTTCGCTTGTTTGGGGGTAGAGTCACACGCCAACAGTGAATGTGGCAGTCAGGGGACAATTCTATGGAGTCAATTGTCTCCTTCTACTACTTGGACCCTGGGTTTGAATTAGGTTCAGACTTGATGGCAGGTGCTTTTACAGGCTGAGCCTCCTCATCAGAAGGGTTTTGATCTGATTCCCAAATGCAAGGCCCTTATACAGAGGAGGCATAGACACACACACTCATCTACATCTGATTGTTAAGAAGACATTTGGTTTTTGTTTTGTTTGTTTGTTTGTTTGTTTGTTTTTTGAGACAGGGTTTCTGTGTATAGCTCTGGCTGTCCTGGAACTCACTNTGTAGACCAGGCTGGCCTTGAATTCAGAAATCCATCTGCCTCTGCCTCCCAAGTGCTGGGTTTAAAGGTGTGGGGCCACTACCGCCCAGCTCTCTCTTCTCTCTCTCTCCTCTCTCTCTCTCTCTCTCTCCTCTCTCTCTCTCTCTCTCT
>NC_034594.1:43546192-43563719 GCF_900095145.1 Mus pahari
ATTTTATGTATGTGAGTACCCAGGCTGGTGAGATGACTCAGTGGGTAAAAACACTGACTGCTCCTCCGAAGGTCCTGAGTTTAAATCCCAGCAACCACATGGTGGCTCATATAATAATAAACTTTTAGGCCTGAATGACCAGAGTGAGTGTGGCTGACTGGAGTGAGCAGAGGTCAAAAAAAAAATTCAATTCCCAACAACCACATGAAGGCTCACAACCATCTGTACAGCTACAGTGTACTCACATACATAAAATAAATAAATCAATCTTAAAAAAAAAAAAAAAAAGAGAGAGAGAGATGGGAGGTGGTGGCCCCATGCCTTTAAACCCAGCACTTGGGAGGCAGAGGCAGATGGATTTCTGAGTTCAAGGCCAGCCTCATCTACAGAGTGAGTTCTAGGACAGCCAGGGCCACACAGAGAAACCCTGTCTCAAAAAACAAAACAAAACAAAACAAAACAAAAACAAAAAGGGAGAAGACATTTCCCAGAAGAGGAGACAGTGTAGGCTGTAGTTTACACAGCATACGGGAACACATGCAGCAAATCACGGTCATGTTAGAGAAGCCCCCTTCCTTTCCAGGATATATCAAACAGCAGATCCTAAAAAACCCACTAAGCAGATTATGACAAATCTGCAGAGAAAAAGGACATTTACACTCGAGACTCTTGTTGTTAGAGGCTCTTACTCTCACTTGTAGGAAAGTGGACAGATTAAAAAAAAAACAAAACACTTCTTTTCAGTTCTAGGAATGTTTTGCACAGCATGGTGACTGGAATTAGTAATAATGTACCATCCACTGCAGAATGAATTTTTTTTGAGACAGTTCTCACTACAATTTCTTTAAAAAAAAAAAAAAGAATGTTTGGTAATGAGAATGCTAACAGCTTATTGAATCAATTCACATACATCAAAACATCACTCTCTGCTTTGTAAATATACACGATTTTTACTTGTCAGTTAAACCCTCACAAGTATGGGGGGGAAATCCCAAAAGAGATGTAATGCTTTAGAATTTTATTATCAACGGAAATAAAGTTTCAAAGTAGAAGCAAAATAGAAATGTATTTCTCCCTTCCTATTGTCACTACACAAATGAAAAAAAAAAATGTCTCTTAAATTGCTGCAAAAGGGAGTTTGAGGAGGAACCAAGTCTTGGTGGGAGGAGTTTTAAATACAATGGTCTTCGTCTTTACTCTGTTTGTAGATGTCACTGATGCAAATGTATCAGAAAATGAAAACTTGAGAAAGTCTTTCTAAGTGTTTGAACACATATGTCAGATACCTCAATATGATTAATTAGAGGAAGCCCTGGAACCGAACGCTACAGTCTAAGCATAATGTTATCCCTCTCAAATGTAGAGCCTGGCTCCGTTTTCTTACATGGTGTCCTATACCCGGGTTTGGCTCATCGGGATTCCTGCTAGGGTGTAAATCTGCTATGATCTATATCTTCGTGTTACCAAAACATCTCTCATGACAACAAACCCCAGCACAGAACTGTTTTATCTGGAGGCACATGAACTCCCATGTTAAGACTGAGCTATTACCTGTGGTGGTTTAAATAGGCAAGGCTCCCACAGACTCATGTGTTTGAATGCTTGGCCCACAGGCACTGGTATTATTAATAGGTGTGGCCTTGTTTAGGGAGAGTGTCACTGTGGGGATGAGTCTCCTATGCTCAAGATATGTCCAGCCCCTGCACATAGGTAGCAGGTGAGCAGCTCTGTCTTCATGTGGGTCCCCCAAACAACTGGAGCAGAGGCTGTCCCTGAGCCTGTTGCCTACCTGCCTGCCTGTGGATCCCACACCCCTAAATGGACAACCTTGTCTGGCCTCAGTGGGAGAGGATGTGCCTGGTCCTAGTTCTAGTCTAGTGCCTAGAGGATGAGCAGCAACTTGATGAGCAGGGTGGGGAGTTGGGGGATGGGAATGGGAGGGTTGACACCCAGAGTGAGGCTTCTCCTTCTAAGGGGAATGGGTGGAGGACTTATGTGAAGGGATACTGGGAAGAGAGGAAGAGCTGATATTGAGTTGTAAAGTAAATAAATAAATACATTTTTTTGTTGTTGTTTTTGTTTTTCGAGACAGGGTTTCTCTATATAGCCCTGGCTGTCCTGGAACTTTGTAGACCAGGCTGGCCTCGAACTCAGAAATCCACCTGCCTCTGCCTCCCAAGTGATGGGATTAAAGGCGTGCGCCACTACGCAAGATATGTCTAGTGATATAGACATATCTCCTGCTGCCTGTGGATCAAGATGTAGAACTCCTGCTTCTCCTGAACCATGTCTTCCTGCACCATGTTTCCCACCATGATAATGGACTAAACCTCTGAAACTGTAAGCCGGCCTCAATTAAATGTTTGCCTTTATTTTTTTATTATTATTATTTGTTTCTCATTAAGGATGGTTGTGAGCCACCATGTGGTTGCTGGGATTTGAACTCATGACCTCCGGAAGAGCAGTCAGTGTTCTTAACCGCTGAGTCATCTCTCCAGCCCAGTGTTTGCCTTTATGAGAGTTGTGATCGTGCTGTTTATTCACAGCAATACAATCCAAACTAAGACACTAACCATTTGACCAGTTTTATTTATATACTGAAAGAAATCTCAACTATTCTTAAATATTCTCTGGTCTTTCTAAAATACATTCCATGAAAAACCGTAGTTCATATCGATCAATGTAAAGGACCCGTTCTCCAACCCAAGTGGCAGTCGGTGTGGACTTAGTTCTCTGCTTTATTTCAGGAAACATTGTGTGGAATGGATAAAGCCCGAGGCAAGAAGTTCTCTCTTGCTTTGTGTGATTCCTACCAGCCTTGGGTATTTGACTACCCGCTTCAGATGGAGAATAGCATGGTCATGAGCAGAGTATGTATGGGATTATAAAATGGTAGACCTGTTATCATTGCAAAACTCGACATCTCAGAGAATTACCTCCTACAGATCAGACATGTTGGGTAAGAAATAAACAGGTAACATGAGTTGCGGAATACCCGTGTAATTTGTTACTGCATGGTAGCCTAGGGTGACAGATTTACTCCCTGCTTTGGGGTTGCAAAGCTCCTAGTAGCTTCTTGAAAGGAAGTTTATAATCAGCAGGGCCTCACTGTCTGGAAGCAACAGAATGTTGGACTTGAGACAATACTTGAAATCACTGCAATTTTCTCCCATTTCCTAATGCTTCTATTAAAAACTCCAGCTCCGGGGGCAGAGAAAACACATCTTCTTCTGGCTTCTATCAGTGTACACACACACACACACACACACACACACACACACACAACTCCACGTAATTAAGAATCTTCTGGAGGAAAAAAAGTAAGACTGCGCTAGAGAGACTTCTTAGTGTGAAGAACACTTGCTCTCTTGCAAAGGACCAAGGCTCAGTTTCTAGCACTCACATTGTGACTCACAACTATCTCTAACTCCAGTTTCAGGGGTTCCAAAGCTCTCTTCTAGCTTCTAGGCGAGGCACGACGTATTCATACTGCACTTACACACAGAGAGATAAAACATTCATACACATAGAATAAAAATAAACAAAATTTAAAACTAATTAAATGAGAAAGAGCAAGGCACCAGTGGTGATCTGTGTGCATGACTGGGACTTCACAACTGAACATCACTGAAGGCATCTGGCAAGGGAGCAGGAGCTTGGAATAGAAGACCTTCCTTGTACCTGTCTCACAACAGGAGAGAGCACGCCCACCATCGGGACTGTACTAGCCGACTTCATAACTTTCAAGTGAGTGCTCCTTACCCATCTCTGTGTGCTCCTTTCCTGCATCTGGGAACAGTCTGAAGGAGGTGTGGTCTCCAGTTCCTTTTACAAGCTCAGGCACTGGCTGCCTACTCTGCTGGGTCTGCTGGGTCCCTCCATCCACTTCCTATCTTCCAAATGAGATAAGTTATCTCAGGGGCTCTTATTTCCTTTCCTGCTCCCATGTTAATGGGAGTGGGGTTTGCATTATTTTCTAATTGACAGTATAACTAATTAACACTATATAATAATAATATATTATAATTAACATTATAATTAATGACTTAAAAACAAACCATGTTCATTACTTAAAGTCCTGAAGGGTTGAAGTTCAAAATTCATCTCATTATGCTAAAACCAAGATAGTAGTAGGTGGGTCTGCCCACCTTCTGGAAATTCTACCAGACACTGTTTCTACTGGCTTCTCTAGCCCTTGGAAGCTGTCTGCATTTCTTAGTTCATGGTCTCATGTTCCATCTCCAATGCCAGCAGGAGAGCAAACCCTGATTTCTCCTCTCTGACTCCCACTCCTCTTTTTCTTTATAAGGATTGTTGTGATTGTCTAGCCACTCATCCCATGAGAATTGCCTATCTCAAAGTCCTTACTCAATAATATCTACAAAAAATACTTTCTACCAGATAACATAAATATTTAGAAGTTTTAGCAATTAGGACATGATCGTCTGTGAGGAACATTTCAGGGTCAGTGTCTGAGGCAGTCACAGTGACCTTGTCCTTGGAAAGTGTTCTGTAGACTCTAAGAGTAGGCTGCTGTGGGAGGTGTCTGAAGAAGATGGAGCAAGCAGCGAGACAAGGCCCGGCAGACAGCACATACATATCCATGAATAGTAAGCTAAACCCTGGGGCACTGGGACCCTGTTCCTTTGGGTCAGCATTTGTATAATGTTGTTGCTGCTGCCTCTAGGGCCATGAGGATACTTGTCTTCTAGCTGCTTTGAAGACTGCCTAAGTATTTAAAGATACCCAAAGTCCATGTAGAACTCTCCAGTGTCTTACTTTGTTATCTTCATGGATAGATGAGGCTTTTGAAGCCTCGGGTTTGTACAACAGTATCTTCAGGGAGACCACTGCTCTGCCTCACACAAGGTCAGGAAAAGCAGAGCAAAAGCATGCAGTCAATCACTTCGCTTGACCAGGAGCCCAGACAGTTTATGTCCTGACCCCCGACACAGAGGCTCTTCTCACATCCATTTCTGATATAAATATACTAAGAGCATGGATATCATGATAGAAATAACCCAATCTCGATAAAGCCCTCAAGCCATTCATGAGGCTATGACTGACCCCCAGAAGTGTTTTTATAAACCCCACTAGTGCCTGAGGAAGAAGCTAACAGTAAACATGGGCCAAAGTGGAAAAAGAAGTAAGGGACATGAAACGTGTTTCTAAAAGAAGTGCATATAAAGATTCTGAAAACCGTGCATATCACTTCATAACTGGGTGCTAGCTGCGAGCCAGCAGACAAGGATGAGAAAAGATGGAGTGATGCAACACATTTTTTTTTTTAAAAAGTGACTTATAAGGCAAGAGAGCCGGCTCGATGGTTAAGAGCATCTGCTGCTCTTGCAGAGGACCTGGTTCCATTCCCAGCATGCACATAGTGCTCCACAACTCCTGGAATTCTAGTTCTAAGGAATCCTGTGTCTTCCTTGAGCCTCCCCAGTCACCAGGCACACATGCAGTGCATACATATACACATAGGAAAAACAACTGTATACATAAATTATTTTAAAATCTTTTTTTAAAAAAAAATAATTTATAGCTGCAAGTTCTAAACTCAGATCTTAATTCTCAAGCTCACAGTCAGATCGTCTACAAGTCTATTAAGTATTTTCACAGAAAGAAGAGGAAATTGAAGCCCAAAGCCATTGGCAATGAGGCCACAATTTGAAAACCCAATAGCTAGAAGGCAGCCTAAAGAAGAAGAGCGTCACTATTTCTAAAATAGATTCACTGTTTCTCCAAAAGGTAGGACTAGTCTAGCCACAGAAAATGTGAAACTTGTATGATTGCAGATATTCTATAGAAATACCCCTTCCATTCATTTAAAAAGAATCTGCTAAACTCTTCCTATGTGCCAATACCATGCTACGCATGAGGGATTTAATGAATAAGGCATGTGTGCTGTCTGCCCTCACAGAGTTTAGAGTTACTAGACATTAGACAAACCATAAAAAGTAACTGTGGCAGGGGCTCTGATGGGAATAGAGTTCAGGCATCTAAGCCAAAGTAAACTGCTGGTTGGCATGGGGTCAGGAGACAGATTTTAGGTAGGGTTCTCACTGTCAACAACACCTCTCAGAACTCAAGAGCAGGGGCTCCTGCAGCCAAGACGAGGGAAGAGCTTGGGAAGAGGGCTGCAAGTAGCCTGCTTCTTTGCTAGGAAGAGTAACAGGGTCTCTTGAAGGTCTTTCACCTGCTACTAGTATCAAGCAGGGGAAACGCAACAGGGCTCACTTGAGAAGACAGTGTTTCAGTTGCTAGGGTTCTCCCAAGTCATGGGATTACTTTGCTTGCTTTTCAAAGCAAGCTTCCCTTTCTCTGACTCCCGCTGCACGTTACCAGCAGGGCTTGGAGCGCACAAATGTATATAGACTCTAGAGAGACTGTCATGTGCCAACTCTAAGAATTCAGACATACTTCCTCTATGACCTCTGGTCCTTCATCTGTGAAGTATTCCCAATATCATTATTTTCTGTCACTCAGTTGTTATGACAAGCAAATGAGATAATACATTTACAAGTGTCTGGAGCAATAGCGGGCACAAAGAAGACATTCAGTAAATCTTTATTTGTTACTATTACTGTTTAATTGCCAACCATTGGCCTTTTAAGAATTTTCAAGAAGGAGAACAGACCATTTGACTTTACTTAAGGCATTGTTTTCAGTTGGAGAAACAACAGAGAAGGTAGCAGCCCCTGCACATTACCATCTGAAATAATCCTTGAAATAACCCTGCAAAGCAACCAGCATCTCGCCGCCAATCCCTTCTGCAGCTCTGACTCGGAGACGTGGGGAGACCAGAACACTTCAGTGAGGTCTTATCTTCCACATTTTATGGAATGGAAACAAAAGTTCTAAATATAACCCAGCTGTGTCAAAACCAGGTCCTCAAGAAGGCAACGCCTTGGCAGAGTAAACAGGATTCTGGCTGCAATACAGAAAATACAGAAGCACCCAGGCCAGGCCATCTGAGGGAGACCTGCTGAGTGCACCAAACGGCCAGAAGGTTAGAGTTTTAGCGGCATTCATTCAACAATTATTTGAGAATCACCTATGTATCAGCCACTCTTTTAGATATTAAAGATAAAGTAGGAATTGTAGGGTAGTGTCTATCCCGGAGAATGAAAACAATAAACAATAATTGAATTAACATATGGAACACTGGAAAGCAATGGTACTATGAAGGAAAAGAAAGCAGGTGTTGTGTAGATACTGAAACATAGCTTCCCAGAGCCAGGAGCTAAGACTCAAGAGGCTAAGGCAACATGTAAGGCTTGAGAAACTCAGACATTTTTTAAGATTCACAAGGCTGCTCCCCAAGGTTATATAAGCAGTGAGCAGGCATGGGGGAGGTGCCTGAAGCTGCAGCTGACAGCCACATTGGGGATGGCTTCCGATGATACAGTGGCTTTCTGGTTACTGATGGTCCTATAAGTCACCAAGCTAGACGTAAGTCCTCTCTCTCTCTCTCTCTCTCTCTCTCTGATGACGAGATATTTGTTCACATTTTCCCATGTCATATAACAGTGGGAAAAGGAGAGACAGGCAGAGAAAAATGAGCAGAAGGGTGGAGATGGGAGGAAGGAGGAAGGAGAAAGGAGGCAAGAGTTAGCTCCCTACAGTCTGTAAGTACAAGAGTCTCTGTGGAGCACAAGCCTCAAACCCTGAGGATAAAGAGAGAACGTTCTAATTAACAGCTAACAGATATATCCAAGTGTGATGGCTACTCCTGATGGCCAACTTGATTACATCTGGAATGAACTACAATCCAGAAATGGAGGGCACACCTGTGATCCAGATCTTGAGGCTGGAAGGCACAGGCTTCTGACCCAGATCTTGACATAGTATGACACACACTTTTGAGCCAGATCTTGAGGCCTAGGCAATGTAGTACAGGCCTTTAATCCCAGGAGATAGAGATAAGCAAATCTCGAGTTCAGGGCCAGCCTTGGACAGAGCAAGTTCCAAATCCAGACATAGAGGTACACACGTTTAATCTTGGTCATACCTTCTGCTGGAAGCCTATATAAGGACAATGGAAGAAGGAAGGCTCTCTCTCTGGCTGCTTGCCCTTACTTGCAGCACATCTGTTGGAACCCACTTCTTCAGGATTCCAGCTTATCCAGAAGACCAGCTGAACCACCTACCCTCATGGGACTGAGCAACTACTAGATTCTTGGATTCCCACTGTTGGGTTAGTTGGACTGCAGACTGTAAGTCAATCTAATAATTTCCCTTAATGTACAGACACATTCCATAAGTTCTATGACCCTAGAGAACCCTGACTAACATACCAAGGTCAAAAGAAAATGAAGAGAAATCATTATGATATATGATGATGCCCTTGGTTGTTGGGTGAAGAGCATGTGATCATCTCTTTAGTTGGACCAAGAGACATGCACAGTGTGTGTGTGTGTGTGTGTGTGTGTGTGTGTGTGTACACGCATGCCCATTGGTTTAGCCAGCAATGTGCCCAGAGAATTAACTTAATAAAAAGTACCTCATTGTCCATTCTGCCACTGTTCCAGGACAGCCAGGGCTACACAGAGAAACCCTGTCTCAACTCCCCCCCCCCAAAAAAAAAGAACAGAAAAATAGTACTAAAGCTGTAAGAAGTAGATGTCAAGGGTTTTTGATACTCCTGGGGTTTTTTGTTTTGTTTTGTTTTTTGTGTTTTGAGACAGGGTTTCTCTGTATAGCCCTGGCTGTCCTGGAACTCACTTTGTAGACCAGGCTGGCCTCAAACTCAGAAATCCGCCTGCCTCTGCCTCCCAAGTGCTGGGATCAAAGGTGCCTGATACTCCTGGGGTTTTAAATCTCTAATTCTCATTCA
Organism: Mus pahari; assembly: GCF_900095145.1. Classification (NCBI taxonomy): domain Eukaryota; kingdom Metazoa; phylum Chordata; class Mammalia; order Rodentia; family Muridae; genus Mus; species Mus pahari. The sequence goes on from NC_034594.1 coordinate 43,555,032, forward strand.
TCTTAGCCCTCTCTCTCATGTATATGTGTGTGTGTGTGTGTGTGTGTGTGTGTGCGCGCGCGTGCGCATGTGCGCACGCGCGCACGCGTATGTGCGTATGTGTATGTATGAATACATATGAATTAATATGGGAAAAGGGTAACTGGTAAACAGATCAATAATAGTTATGAATAGATCAGTGATTTCTCTGTATTGAAAGTCAAAATCACAGATGACTTATTAAGCATTTATAACAGTACCTTCTTGCACTAATTTCAACTATGAATAAATAGTCCCACACATCCATCTACCCTGCAGGGGAAGCAGTGATAAATGAACCAGAGGTTTGAAATGTCTCCGTAGGGAACATTCCCCAAGGGAACTCTAACCACCCATTCACTCTTTCATTCAAGAAACATTGTTGAAATGGGGATGTTGAATGCAATCCCCAGAATAGGAAAAAAAATATTGAACATCTATCATGTACCAGTTACTAGTGAAGCAAGTTCAATGACATAAGCTTTGCCTTCAAAGATCTCATGGGATAAAGCATGTGAGCAAGTGAATGAATGTGTAATTAGAAATCTCTAATAGATAAAATACATATATGTATGTGATGATTTCAATGGAAATGCTCCTCAGAGCCCCGTATATTTGACCATTTGGTCCCCAGTTGGTGAGACTGTATAGGAAGGATTAGAAGGTGGCCTTGTCAGCAAGATTTTGCTGAAAGAACCCTGATACAGCTGTCTCCTGTGAGGCTATGCCAGTGCCTGGCAAATACAGAAGTGGATGCTCACAGTCATCTATAGGTTGGAACACAGGGTCCCCAATGGAGGAGCTAGAGAAACTACCCAAGGAGCTGAAGGGGTCTGCAACCCTATAGGTGAAACAACAATATGAATTAATCAGTACCCCCAGAGCTCATGTCTCTAGCTGCATATGTAGCAGAAGATGGCCTAGTCGGCCATCATGGGAAGAGAGGCCCCTTGGTCTTGCAAACTTTATATGCCCCAGTACAGGGGAACACCAGGGCCAAAAAGTGGGAGTGGGTGGGGAAGGGAGGGTATAGGGGACTTTTAGGATAGCATTTGAAATGTAAATGAAGAAAATATATAATAATAAAAAAAGGTGGCCTTGTTGGAATAGGTGTGGTCTTGGAGGAAGTGTGTCATTGTGGGTGGGCTTTGAAGTTTCAAAAGCCCAAGGCGGGCTGGTGAGATGGCTCAGCAGGTAAGAGCACCCGACTGCTCTTCCAAAGGTGCAGAGTTCAAATCCCAGCAACCACATGGTGGCTCACAACCATCCTTAAAAAGATCTGACGTCCTCTTCTGGAGTGTCTGAAGACAGCTACAGTGTACTTACATATAATAAATAAATAAATAAATCAAAAAAAAAAAAAAAAAAAAGCCCAAGGCAAGCCTAGTTTGTCTCTCTTCCTTCTGCCCATGAATCTGGAGAACTCTCAGCTATTTCTCCAGCACAATGCCTGTCTGCATGCTGTCATCTTCCCCACCATGATGATAATGGACCAAACCTCTGAAACTGTAAGCCAGCCCCAATTAAATGCTTCCTTTGATTAAGAGTTACTGTGGCCATGGTGTCTCTTCCCAGCAATAGAACAGACACTGTCAGTCAGATACTGCTCTAGTGCCATGCCTACCAGCCTGCTACCATATTCTTTGTCATGATGATCATGAATTCTACTACTCTTTGGAACTGTGAGCTCCAAACTAAATGTTTTCTCTTATAAATCGCCGTAGTCATGGTGTCTCTTCACAGCAATAAAAAAGTAACTAAGACATTGTCTATATAGAATTAAGACGTTGTACATATAAGAGGCAATGGTGGATTACGTGATTTACTATTTTGTTTTGGAGACATTTGTGCCATTCATGTTGTTGAGGCTCTTAAAGAGAAATATTTAAGATTTCAATTGTTGTACTAGTCCTTAAATTTTACTAAATTAGATGAAAAATCCCTTACTTGTCTTCATTTTGATCGTGGAAGTAACCAAGAAAATAAACTGACTCAAAACAGACAAGTTTCAATTTTGACACCATGTAGAACATTTGTTATGTCAGGGAATGGTTCTAGATATCAACTTTTAGACTACTCGATATTAAAAAAAGAATGAAGCAAATTAAGTAGTATGTGTGCAGTCACATATTATTAAGATAGGGGCAGGGAACAAGGCAAAGGGATTCCAAAAAACTGATGTATGTCTGGTTCCAAGTTGCAATTTTAAGCTGTGTGAGAAAAGCCGCAGTAAAACTTCAGACCCACTTGGTGGAAAGACTGGGAGGATATGACAGTGTTGGCTCTTTGAAAAACAAACCTTTTGAGTATAAAGGAACAGTTTAACATGCCAAAAGGCGGAAGTAAGGGATGCCAAGGCAGGTTTGGAACAGTTTCTCAAGATGCTTTGTAACAATCCAGGAAAGAGATGAAGGTTGGTGTGGACCAGGCACCAATGAGGTTTCCTTTTGGGTGATCTGTGGAACAAAGATAGGTTCTATCAGTGAGCCAACATTTTAACCTCACTAAGTAAGACAGGGGAGGCTGAAGGTACCTGATGGAACAACCACTGTGTTTTGAACAGATTGAATTTAAAGTCTAGTAACCATTTGTTGTACCTTAGATGGTCCCAGCCTTGCTTGTGGTTCTTTGGGGCCTTGGGCTACTGTCCTACTGTTGCTGGACAACTGACCTCTGGCAGTAGACCCAATAGCACTCTACCTTGTGCCCAGGCGACACATCTTGAAAGAGTTGGACATCCATACAAAATAGAAGTTTGTGTGCATCACTGAGATGGAGGGAGAGCGGTGAAAGCATGCCTTTGACTGAATCTTGACCTGTCCTTTTCTCCAATGTCCTGAGATTCTGCTCTCTAAGAAAATAGTATGGAGGCCTTTCCCTTAAGTTCTGCCTCCTGGGAAAATATAAGCTAAAACAATATCTAAGTGGATAGACATGTTGTGGTTGGGGGGGGGTGTTGTTTAAATGAGCCAGTTTGGGAGAGTAATTTTGTAAGATGAAAGCTTAAGTGTTGTGAATATAGACTCCAGTAGACATGATGGTCAATGGGTGTCATCATGATACTGGTTGACAATGCAAACGAATGAAGAAAAAGCAGACAGTTTGAATATTTTGGTCCCTGTGAGAGCAGAAACAATACGTTCTATTCACCGTTTTCCCTCCAATTTCTAGAAAAGTACATGGCACAAAGTTGGTGTTCAACAGAGAATTTTAAGTTGAATGAAGTAGACTGACCTGGCATTGGGATAGGAAAGAAAGTCAATCCAGAGAAGTGATGAACTGGAATAGGCAGGTTCAAGGAACTTGAACCCCATGAAGGTAAAAATTAGGTCTAACAGCAGAAGCAAGAGAGGAAAATAACAGAAAAAGGAAGCTGTGGTTAGAGAAAAGCTCTCAAGTACACTTTCTGCTTGAAGCCTTTTATACTCATCTCGGGGGATGTTCCCACCTCCTGCGCCTCTTTGAAGATACTGCATCTTTTACTGTGTCAAGTTCTATCCACATGGCCTACTTTCATCTCTTTTTTCACCCCTAATATGGACCTTATCTTCCAAGAGACTGAATTTGAAAAATAGAGGTGACTTCAAGTCCCAGACACACAAATTGTGTGTTTGAAAGTTTAGCATCCCTGGTGTATGTCTATGGTGTACAGACTGAAGCTAAAGCAGGGTATACATGAGGAGGCTGGATTTCAAATTTAGAGGGTGCCCAAAAGTACAGCAAAATAACTTGCCTTGTATGAATGAGTTCACCTGGGTACAGAGGCCACTAGACAGAAAACAACATGACTTAATTAACTGTTTTGAGTCCCACTGGTCTGATAGTATGATCCAAGCAGAAAAGACCAGACAAGCCTGCTGTTAGAATGTACTTTAGAATTTGACAAAATGTGGAAAAAATAAGGCCTAAATAGAGGTCAATGTGAATAAAAGGGAAAGGTGCACAAAAAACCAAGGTTAAAAGTTTGGCAAGTGTCTTGGTTTGCTTTCTATTGCTGTGATAAATACTACCTGCAAACCAACTTGGAGCAGAAAGGGTTTTTTTCAGCTTACAACGAAAAGGCAGGAATTAAAGGCAGGAATTCAGCCCAGGCCAAAGAGGAATGTTGTTTAATGGCTTGCTCTCCAATGGCTTGGTCAGGTTGCTTTTTTATACAGTCTGGGGCTACCTGAGTAGAGGTGACACTGCCCACAGTGGGCTGCCGCCTCCCATTCCCATCAATCATTAATCAAGAAAATGTTGCATTGGCTTGCCTATAGGACAATCTGATGGAGCCATTTTCTCTGTTGAGGTTCCCTCTTCCCAGATTCTGGCTTGTGTTAAGTTGACAATAAAACAAAACAAACGATCCCAAAGGGTATTATGGCACGGACAGGCAGTTGTAAGATGCTAGCATTATCAATAAGGCCAGAGTAAGAAAAATATCAGGATAATGACAAACCTAAATGCTTAAAAAATGTTTGACATAAGAACAAGAAAGCCAAATAAAGTTAGTAGTAGCCAACACTTTTATGAATTCAAGACACGTGAAACATTGTGCTTAGTAAACCTTAATTACCTTATTGCAGCTTCACCACAGCATTATGATATAGGTGCTACTTTATTTTACAGATGGGGAGACTGAGTCACAAGAGTAAGCAATTTACCCAGTGTCATTAGCTAAGTGGCTGAACTAGTACCACGAATCAAATGTTTGTGTTCACACTGAAATCTTACCCACCAACATCTTACTCAGCTTGCTTTCTTATACAGCCTAGTACTATCTGCCTAGGAGTGGAACCGCCCACAGTAGGTTGGACACTCCCACATCAATCATTAAGAATATGCCCCCAAAACAAGCCCACAGAGCAGTCTGATCGAGGCAATTCCTCAGCTGAGACTCTTACTAGGTATGTCTAGGTTTGTGTCAAATTGACAAAAAACTAACCAGTATAATATCTTTAGACTTATTTAATATGTCTTTGTCTGCATATATGTATTTATATGCATCATGTGTGTTCCTGGAGCCCATGGAAGCCATAAGAGAATGAGGAGTGAAATCCTGAGTGTATGTATTGTTGACAGGAGCACGGCCATATCAAGGACACCAAGACTTCAGATCCATGGGAACAGCAAGGCCTTCCCCTTGTCCTAAGTATGGATGTTTACTGATAAACGGTTGTCATTTAGCTAAGACCAGTACATGCAGAAAGTAGCTACTGAAACTTCCTCATGCCTTTGACTGTAGCCCCAGACTGCTCCCCTATGGGCCCCCTCTTTTGTGCTGTGTATAATAAATGTGCTGTGCCCCAGCTGTTGGTGGTACATCTCCATCCAAGCACAGATAGACCTAGCCCATCCCAGCTTTTCGTTCTGTGTGCCTGTCATTTCATTTCCTGTCACCCCACTCAGGTCAACTGTAAAATTGTACAGGTTGAGGAAGAAGAGAGCACGAGGTCCCCTGAGACTGGAGCTACAGCCTGTTGCAAGCTGACATGTGGGTGCTAGAAAGGAACCTGGTTCCTCTGCAATCGCTCTTAATTGCTGACACATCTTTCCATCCAATCCGTACCCTTACAAAAGGAACCTGAGAGTTCTTGACCTCTTTCACATTGTGAAGCTACATGGAGAAAATGACCACTTGCACTCCAGACGATGGACACGTTCAGAGCCTGCCCATACTGGTAGTTTGCTCTCAGACTTCCAGATTCTAGAAGTGGGAGAAACTTGTTAACAAGCTGCTAAGTCTAAATGCTTTATTATAACAAGCCATGCTCACTAAGAGTCAGGATTTGAACCCAAAGATGTCTTAAAGAAATAATCTGGAACCATACAGAAACTCACTGTTTGTTCAATAAATATTTAGTGAGCCCTGTTGTATTCTAGACATCATGTTCCTAGGAATGGGAAAGAAGAAAAGCGGGCAGTTAAAAGGTAGAGGGACTTGTGCCCTATATACACGTTACAAGAAGTATGGACAAAGAATCACAGGAATGAAGAATCAGAAGAGAAAGTGATAGTCTACTTCTTGGTAAGAGTAAAGCATTCCGGGGAAAGAGGACGCCAAGAGCGAAGCCTCGAGGTAAGAGCCTGACCTAGGAGGGGAGGGGGAGAAGAGCCTGCAAATAAAGAGACGTAAATACAATACGGCTGGGGTACAGAGAAAAGGAGACAGATGGAGGAGGGACAAGAGACAAGTCTGGAGAAGGGCACTAAAGCCAGTGTTGATGAAGCAAAAGGAAAGCTTGCAGGGCTTTAGGAAGGGCAGTGACCTGACTGGATCTGTGTCATTACAATTCATTTGACAGCAGACTGGCAAACAGATTGGAGTGAGGCAGGGGTCATTTTAGAGGATGTGGGTAGTGGCCACTGCAGGACTCCGGGCAAGAGATGAAGGAAGCTTAAAAGACTGGTGGAGAAGGCATGGGGACACAGCTCAGACCCCCACGTTTTCAGGAAGCAGGCAATCCAGGCGAGCCTAATTGGTATCAGAAGTGGGCTCGGTTCCTAGTGTATCTGAATGATGTCCTGACCCTTTACTGAGCTAAGGACCGTGGGAGGAAGGGGATAGGAGAACTCGAGGTGAGTAGGACTACACACTTGGCATCTAGCCACACGGACCTGGAGCAGAGGCTGCTGGGAAGAGGAATTCAGAGTCCCCGGGTGAGACCTAACTAAGACTGCAGTGTCTGAGAGAAGGCATTTGAAGCCAGTAGAAGAGGATGAGACCACCTAGAGGAAGAGATTACAGTAGGATTGTGGAGGATCACGGCTCAGACGATTTCAGCACAGGAGTTAGATAAAGGAGAATCTAGTTGTTGAGTAGGGTTTAAAGGAAAACTGGCAAGAGAAGAGGGGAGTGTGTGTTTGGAAGAGTCGAACAGCATCAAATGCTAGGATGGTCTTGTAAATGCAAGACGCAAAAACTACATAGACAGGAAGACTGTGGCAATTCAGAGCCACTGCAAATGGAGAGAAACAGTAAGAGACAGGTGGGACTTGGAAAGGAGCTTAAGGAGGAAGTTACTATATTTTATTTATTGCCCACACATACTACTGTGATGTAAGTGCTGAGGTCAAAGGACAACTTGTGGGAGCTGGTTCTCTCCTTCTACTACGTGGGTTCTCGCAATTGGCCTTAGATGATCTGGCTTAGTAGCAAGGGCCTTTATTCATCTCACCAGTGCCACAGAGTCTTCTTGAAGAGAGGAAGAGGCGTTAGCATGCTAAAAGTTCTGGTTAGAAACAAAAGGAAAAGTAAGCTACTCTTCAGTATAATGTCCTTGGAAAAGCGGGAACGGATAGGACACACAGAATGAAGGCAAACTCAGTGTTACAAAACGTCAATAAGGGCTGGTGTCTAGCAGAAACAAAACTATAGGAAGAGGGCTGAACGGCACAAAAACAACAACAACAACAACAAAAGGTGAAGAGCTGGTTAGGGGCAACTCAGAGCAGTTGCGGTAGCTTTGAGGCAGCGGAAGTCACACTATCAAGTTCCAAGGTGCAAAAGGTGGAAGCTGCGCCGCCGCAGCGTGCCACCGCTGCAGAAAGGGCTGAGAAAAGTCAGCACAGGATGTCGCGGGCAGGTAGGGTGAGGGTCTGTTTCAAGTGTTGACAGCAGCATGGCTGATCATTTCTCCAGCCTCAGAGGGAGGACGGTACCCAGTACCCAGGGGCTCTGGCTGGCCGCAAAGCGGAGCTGAATCCCCACATGCCACGTGTGCCATAGCTTTCTTCCCAGCAAAGAACCAGCTCGGGCCGCGTGCAGATAGTTCTCGGCAGACTCCCCTGGCCGGTAGCCGGCGTCTGCAACCTTCCAGCGCCGCCCGCGCGGCTCTGGGCCCTCGGGGCGCGTCAAGAGTTCCCGGGCGGTCGGCTTCCGCCGCAGGATCAGACCGCGCGGGGGTTTCCAGCAAGTCCCCGCCACCCCGGGAATCCCCCCCATCTAGCCACACACAAACCCCGTTTCCTCCAAATCTCCTCAGCTGGCGTCCGAAGCCTCCACCCGCCACGGCGAGGCTCGGATCGCGCCTCCAGAGCGGGTCTCAACCCGTCTACACCTCGTCTTCCCGGGCCAACCCCTTCGCGGCGCCCGGAAGGAGCCGAAGGCCTTCGGCAGGTTCCGCCAGGAGCGCGGGGGCGGGGCCTGTCGAGCGGCTCCGGGTCGAGCTCGGCTGTTTCCGTGAGTGGCCGCTGCGCACTCGGCACTGGGCGGCGCTGGCTGGCTCCCTGGCTGCGGCTCCTCAGTCGGCGGCGGCTGCTGCTGCCTGTGGCCCGGGCGGCTGGGAGAAGCGGAGTGTTGGTGAGTGACGCGGCGGAGGTGTAGTTTGACGCGGTGTGTTACGTGGGGGAGAGAATAAAACTCCAGCGAGATCCGGGCCGCGAACGAAAGCAGTGACGGAGGAGCTTGTACCACCGGTAAGAGGAGCAGGAGGAGGAGGCAGGAGCCGGAGAGAGCCGGGGGGACAGAGGGGGGCCGGGGAGGCGCCGGACACCCGCGCTCGGGGCCTTCCCCTCGCAGGAGGGGCCGCGGTAAAGATGGAGCCTCCGCCCGAGCCCCACAACACCGCCGCCGCTCGCAGCGAACAAAGAATAATGGCGGCGGACTGGAGCCAGCGGCGGCCGGGCGGCAGCGACTCTGCCTGCAGCCAGCGGCGGCGCTCATGGCGGGGGGCGGCCGGGCCGGGG